>NC_090436.1:26928283-27228764 GCF_031143425.1 Pleurodeles waltl
CCCACAGTCCTCCATGTCATGAACCATCCACATGTGCACATATTCATCCCAGCACACACACATAAAAACATTGCACATTGAATGGCACACATACAGAAATCATGTAGGCCAAGGGTGAGTTAAGTACGCAACAGCTGAGCTTTACATAAGTGCACTTGTAGGCCCCACTCCAGTAACACAGGTAAACAAAGCCTGACCACACTACTGAATTTGTAAACCGCAAAAAGAGTACACTGTCACCACCGCATTCATGTTACAGAACTCATGTCAGCTGCAGTAGCCCCTCTACCAATATGAGGGAAGCATTTGATACACTCCTCCCTGTCTAAGAAGACCAATTTACCATGCATGGGAACTGGGTCATTTATTTTTTAACATGCATGACCATGTGTCCATTCTTGCCCATGACCAATGATCAGTACCACGGATATTCCAGATATTCACGAAGCTGGGGCATTAATTGTAGGGTCACACCTCTTAACCATGCAGCCGATCTTATGCTTTGTCTTATTTTTGTTGTGTGATGAAGATAATATTTTGTTGAGTAAGAATGGACTCTTTAGATACATGAACGGCTGAGTTGTAAATGCCCTGTAACAATGTTTACAGGATATTTTCTATTCAACAAATGATTTAGCAATTGTAATTTTTTCTCTTGAGAGGTGTGTTGGCCATGGATGATTTGTTTAATACACAATAACTAGTTTAAAGGTAAACTCCTGAATGTGCTCCTAGGATGAAAGTTTGTTGGTAGAAAACAAAAGGTAATGGCTTGCCAATTGTTGATATAAACTGAATCCTCTCATGTATGGAATGTAATTCTTTGACAACTGTGTCTAAGTCATCAGCACTCCCGAATCAAATTTCAAAGATGTCATCAAATTTCAAAGATGTTCTTAATATAACTTTTCAGAAAGAAAATATATTTGTTAAGAAATCCAGTACATGTAAATATTCAAAACTGTACATAATATGAATTTGTGTATGCTAGGGCTATTTGTGATCCCATGGCTGTACCTGAAGTTTTAAGGTAGTATTCATTATCATATATATAAAACAAATATAATAAATAACAAAGTGAATAAATTGCAAAAGAAACAATTATTTGGACAACTGCAATCATAGATGAAGCTTGGCAAATGTGACAATGTTTGCAGAATTTTGATCCTTTGAAATGCGTCACCTTTGTGAAACTTCACTGCCGGGGTTGCAGTTTGCACACCACTCATTGTCAAAAGGGAATGTCAAAGCCTGACACCTTGCTTCATTTATATGGCGCAATGCCTGGGCTACAACCAACACTAACACAACTAGCACATTTCAGTAAAGTGTCAGGGCTAAAAGTGATTATAGATACGTCCTGTGTTTTCCTTTATACCAATAATAGGACCTTGGGCACAGAAACTACTGGCTCTGACTGCAGGATGCCTGTCAGTACGAATTTACAATGTAGATGTAGACTTGAAGGAAACATACTAAACTTGCTCAAGAGGACTGAGAATTAGAAGTGCTTCTGGAGGATGTTACACTTATAAATAATTTGTCAGAATAGCCATCCTCAAAATGCTGGTGCTGCCATTGTTTCCTTACTTATTTGGCTCTACACCAATGTGCCCACCAAAACACCTCTTTCCCACAGTAGATGCAATGGTAGCAGAGGTAGCCTGGGGACATCACAGGTGCAAGTATCACTAGACAAACTCCAGCTCCCTGGCCAGAATGGTGGGATCGGAGCCCCAGACATGGAGCTTTATCATCTAGCATCGTAGCTGCAATGGGTGGTAAGTTGGATGACACATCCTCATGACCAACAGATCCAGTTCATGTATATCTATTTATGTATGTAGGCAGTATTACTGTAGTACAAACCTAGCCAAAAGCCAGCCGAGAGCTGTACATGGTCAAAGGCAAGCTTAAAGTCAGCGAGTAATAGGAGGCGAATCTGAGCTGTGGACGGTTACTGCATAGTGATGTAGTGTTCTTTAAAGAGGTGGTCACCAGTAGGTAGTGATAGTTAGGACCCAGTTTTCATAGGAAAAGCCTTTTTTGACTTGCCAATAACTTTGGCGTCGTTTGATGAGTCTCTGCGAAATTTGTGTCTTGTTGTGCATGGTAAGTTTTGGGGTGATTCGTTAAGCGGAGGGCTGACAAAAAGGTGGGGGTCAAAAAATGTGTGTTTCTCATATTAATTAGCACCAGGGATTTTGAACACGACTCAAGCCCAAACAGCTGGACGGTATTACACCAAATTTAGCAGAAACATAGCTCTTGGCGTAAGTTTGTTCAGTGGTATTTGAGATATTAAATGAAAAAGTAATTTATACATCTGGACAGAGACTAAGTGCAGATCTCATGGTGAGATCCGATTGGCTGTCAGGACTTCAACCAGGAAGTACTGGCAGCCATCTTGGGACCAGTATACATGACGGCACCCACTGAAATGCAGTGTAGTGATTGGCAGGTTTTGAGAGTCACAAAAAAGAGAACGTATAAAGGGTGCTAACAGATTTTAGTTACAATATAACTCATTTGTTGCTAAGGTGATTTTATCATGTGAAAAAACCTTCTTCTGGGATTTCATGAATCATATTTGAGAGAAAACTGTTTTCTCATGATTTTCCCATAGAGGTTATGGAAGGCTCTCATGAGAGCATATTTTCTGTAAATTCACACTATCTTTCTCAGCCATATGAGAATGAACTCTGACATTCTCAGTAAAACATGTACTTCCAACAGGAGCAGCCTGTTAGTTGATTCCCTTCTGTTCTACTGGAGCCTCTAGAGTGCTCTAAAGAACACCTAGAGCGCTAACAGTCTTACTTATGACAAAAGTGTGGCACACCTGAAGCCATCTTGACTGAATCAAACTGGTAAAACTTAAAACATTTAATTTAGAAAGGAACAACATGAGGGGTTTCATTTTGTCATAGAAACTATGGTTAGTGCTGTAAAAAGAAAAAATAGAACACGTTTTAAGTGAGTTCTCAAATATCTTTGTCTTCTATTTTATTAAAACATTCTGACATGTACACTGAAACATACACTTTCAATACCAGCAGCAGACTGCCAGTTAACTCCCTGGTGATCAGCAGTTCACTACAGTGTTATATTGAGCAACTAGAGTGCTAGCATTCTGAATTTATGCAAAAAGTGTGGCTGTCATCTTGATGTAATTAAAGTGGAAAACTGAAATCATTCTCTACTGTGGATAATGCAGTAAATGAGGAGATTAGGCAGCTTTATAACACATAAGACCCCCAAAATGGCCGGCAGACAAAAAAGAGACCAAATGTGGTACAAATATCACCCAAATGTAGCCCAAGTATAACTTAGAGACAGAAGTGTGCAAAGCACTTATTTTTTGTTTTTTTGCAGTTTTGTATAGCTCAGTCTTTAACCGAAGGTATTGGAGTGCTTTCTATGAGCATCTGTCCCATTACACAAGGACACATTCTTCTTCGGCTTTAGGCATAGAGATTAAGGCCCATATTATGAACACAGTGGTGTTAACCGCCGTGTTCATGCTGGCAGTCATTTAACTGACCGCCAGCCACCCTGGGACTCCGCCAGCCATATAAAGAACATTCTGCTGGGCCGGCGGGCGGAAACATTGTTTCTGCCCGCCGGCCCAGCAGAATGCATGGCTGGGACATTGCTGGCAGCTCCACATGGAGCCGCCGTCAATGCCTAGGTGCTGCGGGTGCAGCTGCACCCGTCGCACAGATCACTGCCTGTAAATCGGGCAGTGACCTGCGCGATGGGGCACTGCACAGGGGCCCCTGCACTGCCCATGCCAAGTGGGGAACCTGCCAGGGAAAGGCTGGAGGAAAAAGGGATCATTATCCGAGGGACAGCAGCACTGCCCTGTCGGATAATGATTCCCTCCACCATCAGGCTGCCTGTCGGAGGCAGCCTGGCGGTGGAGGAGGGTTGCCTATGGCGGCCCTCTGTGTATTCTTTATATGGCGGTTCGGACCGCTATGCCTGTGGCGGTCTTTTCACCCGACCATGAAGGACAGAAGGGAGGGGAAGAGGCTGGATACAGACAAGAGATGACAGGGGAAGGGGCTTCAGAACAGACTACACAGGATAGGCAGAAGAAGCAGTTGCTGTACAACAGAGCATGGAGGGCAGAAGGGAATGGATAGGGGTATGGAACGTGGACAGGCAAGGTGGAGGTGGCAGGGACAGGAGGCAATCATCTGACCATGCTAGGCAGGTAGGAGGGGAAGTGACAGGTCCATGGAACATGGTGAGTAAAAAGGAGGGAGCAGGGGCAAGCAAATGGACATTGGAAGGCAGGGAGAAGGAGTGTAGGGGCATCAAGCTAAGCGTGGTTACAGGACGTTATAGTAAGGTTTTGAATTTGCTCGTACAAAACTGTAGACATTTAGCAGTTATAGTCAGAGGTACTTCAAGGAACTATAAATTGCGTCCTAAGGTAACTATAACTCGTGCCTCCACCATGCACAGTTTTTTCTTCATTAATTTGACTGCTAATGCTTCATTTTTATTTTTAATAACATTATAGAAGTTCAATCAATCAATCACTTGTAAAGTGCGCTACTCACCCGTTAGGGTCTCAAGGCGCTGGGGGGGGGGGGTTGCTACTGCTCGAATAACCAGGTCTTGAGGGGTTTTCTGAAGGTCAGGAGGTCCTGGGTCAGTCGTAGGTCAACAGGAATGGAGTTCCAGGTTTTGGCGGTAGGCAGGTCCTTCGTTGTGGAGAGCTTTGTGGTCGTGGGTGAGGAGTTTGAAGGTGATCCTCTTGTTGACGGGGAGCCAGTGTAGGTTTCTGAGGTGGGCTGAGATGTGTTCGTGGCGTGGATGTCGAGGATGAGGCGTGCGCAGGCATTCTGAATACGCTGCAGTTTCTTCTGGAGCTTGGCCGTTGTTCCCGCGTTGCCGTAGTCCAGTCTGCTGCTGACAAGGGCGTCGGTGACTGTTCTTCTGGTTTCGATGGAGATCCATCTGGAGGTCTTGTGAAGCATGCGGAGGGTGTTGAAACAGGAAGATGAGACGGTATTGACTTGCTGGGTCATGGTGAGCGATGAGTCTAGGATGAAACCAAGGTTGCGTGCGTGGGTGGTGGGAGTTGCTGCAGTTCCTAGGGAGGCTGGCCACCAGGAGTCGTCCCATGCAGAGCAGTTAGAGCCAAGGATGAGGATCTCAGTCTTGTCCGAGTTAAGTTTGAGACAGCTCATCTCCATCCAGTTGGCGATGGCCTGCAGTCCGTTGTGGAGATTGATCCTAGCTGTGGCGGGGTCCTTGGTGAGTGAGAGGATCAGCTGGGTGTCGTCTGCATAAGAGACGTAGTTGAGCCCGTAAGATCGGATGGTGTTGGCGAGCGGAGCCATGTAGATGTTAAAAAGAGTTGGGCTGAGAGAGGATCCTCAAGCCGCAGATGGTCTTGGTGGCTACAGACAGGATTGGAGGGAGGTGGACTCTCTGAGTTCTACCAGAAAGGAAGGATGTGACCCAGTCCAGGGCCTTGTGGTGAATCCCGGCGTCGTAGAGGCGTGCACGGAGGGTGTGGTGACAGACGGTGTCGAAGGCTACCGAGAGGTCTAGGATGAGGGCAGCGGTTTCGCTTTTGTCGACCATTGTACTGATGTCATCAGTTGCGGCGATGAGTGTGGTCTCGTGCTGTGGTTCTTACGGAAGCCGGATTGGGAGATGTCTAGTGTGCTGTTGTCCTCCAGGAAGCAGGTCAGTTTGCTATTGACGATCTTTTTGATGACCTTCGCTGGGAAGGGAAGGATGGAAATAGGCCGGTAGTTCTTGAGGTCTTCGGGGTCTGCCTTGGGCTTTTTGAGCAGGGTGTTGACTTTGGCGTGCTTCCAGCTCTCCGGGAAGGTGGCGGTCTCGAAGGAGCTGTTGATGATTGCACGAAGTTGGGGGGCGATGATTTGGCTTGCTTTGTTGAAGACATGGTGGGGGCAGGGGTCGGAGGGTGATCCGGAGTGGATGGTGCTCATGGACTTGGTGGTGCCTTCGTCGTTGGTTTGGGTCCAGGTGCTCAAGTGGTTGGTGTGACTGGGTGCGTTGGGGTTAGTGGGGGCTGCGGTGGTCGTGGCGGTTGAGGAGTCGAAGGTGCCGTGGATGTCCATGATCTTGCGGTGGGAAAAGGTGGCGAGGGAGTCGCAGAGGTCTTGCGAAGGAGGGGGGTTGATGGAACAGGACTTGGGGTTGGCGAGTTCTTTGACGATGCTGAAGAGCTCTTTGCTGTAGTGCGCATTGTTGTTGATGCAGTCTTTGTAGAAGGATCTTTTGGTAGCTTTTGGTAGTCCGGATGAGCTGGTAATGCTTCAGGATGGCTGTCTTGAGGGCGGCGTGGTTGCTCTCTGTTTGTTCGTGGCGCCACATCTTCTCAATTTTCCGGCACTCCTGCTTGGAGGCCTGAAGGTCGGCAGTGAACCAGAGTGCTTTCGTGCTGGTGCGTTGTTGGAGGGTTTCCTGAGTGGAGCGAGGGTGTCGGCGCAGTCGTCTAACCACTGTTTGAGGTTGAGGGCGGCCGTTTTGGGGTCGACATCATCTGGTCTTCCGAGATCTTGTTCCAGCTGCGGCGAGGGATCTGTTGTGGGTGGTGGTGAGTGATGGGTTTCAGGAAATTGAAGTGGACACAGTGGTGGTCGGTCCAGTGGAGTTCGGTGGTATGGGTGAAGGTGATGTGGCTGCTGGTGGAGAAGATGGGGTCGAGCATGTGGCCGGCTGAGTGGGTGGGCGATGTGACAAGTTGTTTGAGACCGAGGTTGGCGAGGTTGCCGATCAAGGCGGAGGAGTTGCTGTCGTTGGCGTTCTCTAGGTGAAAATTCAAGTCACCTAGGAGCATGTAGTCCGTAGAGGCTAGGGCCGGGGCGCTGATTGTGTCGGCGATGGCGTCGCAGAACTGTGGTCGGGGGCCTGGGGTCTGTAGGCAAGGGTTCCTCTAAGAGTGGTGTTGGCGCTGACGTGAATCTGGAAGTGTAAGTGTTCGGCGGCATCGATGGTGTCATTGGTGTTTGTTTAGATCCTTATGATGCTCCTGTGGACTATGGTGATTCCTCCTCCCGGTTTGTTGGTCTCTGCGGGTAATCTCATAACCTTCAGGGATGGCTATGGCGATGTTGGGTTCCGAGGAGGGGTTCATCCAGGTTTCAGTGAGGAAGGCGATGTCTGGGGAGGCTGAGGTGAGTAGGTCCCAAAGCTCGACGGCGTGCTTGTGTACGGAGCGGGTGTTGAGGAGGATGCAGCTGAGATGGTTGTGTGTGGAGCTGTTGTTGCGCTTGTTGGCTTGCCGGCAGGTGAACCTGCAGTACCGACAGGAGAAGGGTCCATGGGTGTGCTTCGGGGTGGCTTGGACGCAGGCGGTGGGACGGCCTGGGTTGAGGGCATGGAGTTCATTGGCCCTGTAGCAGCGTCTGGTGGTGACAGGCTTGCCTCTGGCACGCCAGCAGTGCAGCCGTGCAGCAGCCGCCATTAAGAAGGGGAGATGGGAGGGAGGAGCAGCTGGGAGGTGGGAGCTGAGGGCTATTGGGGGCGCAAGGGGGGGCCGGGCCGCGGGGATGGAGCGGCAGGAAAGAACGGCTCAGAAGAGCCGAAAAACGGGTGGAAAGAGGAGCGCAAACCAAAGCAAGCAGAAAAAAGGCTAAAAAAAAGCACAGAAGTGGCACAATTCAAAAAGGACACAAGCAGATACAAAACACACTTACAGAACTTACGGACCCCACTAGACACCAGGGATGAGCCGCAGGCGGGTGCCTGCGGGTGGTGGAGGGCCTCAAACTCGTGGCAGCAGCGAGGGCGGGTGGAAGACACGGGCACAATCTGAGGGGGCGAGCTCTGACCCTGTCATGAGTACTGTAATATCTGGGGTAATTAGTAGTGCATGGCGATGGCGTGAGTTATAGTTACCTTAGGGTGCTAGTTATAGTTACTTGAAATAATTCTAACTATAACTGATGAATTTCTAAGGTCTTCTATGAGTAGATTCAGAACCTAACTATAACGTCCCTCTAACCTTTGTTTATTGAATTAATTTTTATGTTTTTTAAAATTCTATTTCCTAACTATAACGTCCCTGTAACCTTTGCTTTTTTCAGTGAATTTCTATGTTTTTTTAACATACAGAATCATGCGCGGCAGAGGTTGACACATGGCCTGGCCTGCTGCCAGGCCCTGCGGCCAACCCCAAGTAACCACCCAACCCCCCTGATGTACACGGCCTTCCACTGTGCGTGGCAGGTGTTGCCCAGAGGGCCTGTCTCCTGGTTTGATAATAGGTGTGAGAGGGTGTCTCTGGGTGTGAGAGTGACTGTGACAGTGTGTGTCTGGGTGTGAGAGTGGGTTTGAGAGCATCTATGTGCGTGTGACAGTGCATGGATGTGACCATAGGTGTGAGAAAGAGTCTCTGGGTGTGAGAGTGGGTGTGAGAGTGTCTCTGTGAGTGGATGTGTGAGTGTCTGTGTGGGTCGGTGAGTGGGTGTGTGGGAGTCTGAGTGGGTGTGTGAATGTCTGAGTGGGTGCAGGAGTGTCTAAGTGGGTCTGTGAGTGAGTGCGTGAGTCTATGAGTGGGTCTGTGAGTGGGTGCATGACTGAGTGGGTCTGCGAGTGGGTGTGTGAGTCTCTGAGTGGGTCTGTGAGTGGGTGCATGAGTCTTTCAGTGGGTCTGTGAGTGGGTATGTGAGTCTCTGAGTGGGTATGTGAGTGGGTCCTTGAGTCTCTAAAGGGGTCTGTCAGTTGGTGCGTGAGTAGGCCTGTGAGTGGGTACATGAGTCTTTGAGTGTGTATGTGAGTGAGTGCTTGAGTTTGTGAGTGAGTGCATGAGTCTCTGAGTGGATCTGTGAGTGGATGCGTGAGCCTGAGTGGGTCTGTGAGTGTCTGTGTGGGTGTGTCAGTAGCTGCGTGAGTGACGCAGCCACAAAGTAACTGCATCTCCTCATTTATCCAACAAGAGTCCATAGTTTTGCACAAAATGTCTACCCAACTGAATTTCTTTCTACTGGTTAGATAGTAAGTGCTACCTTGTGGGGCAAATGTCCAGTGTATTCTGCACTACAGATGCCTCATGGACCACAAGGAGATATCTCCAGGTAACCCTGTGTGCGTTTAGCAATGTGATTGTTTCTCATGCGTCTTTCTCCAAAATTCTGTGATAACCGTCAGAGTCACCAGATCCTCGGGGTCTGTGCACGTTCCCAACACTTCCACCACAAGACAGCTCCAATACTCTGATTAGATTTGTCACAATTAGATTTGTCACAGAGTCTAAGAGAGTCCAAGTGGGGAAAAGGGGATTAGGAAGGGAACAGCTGTGAAGGAGACCTGTGAGAAGCAAAAGGTTAAGACACACAACATCAAAACTACATCTCATGAAATCAATACTAGACTATGACTCAAAGCATTGTCATTCTAAAAGCATGACCAACCTAAGAATAGACTTAAATGACTAGGCTTCAAAATGACTGGATACCTGTGAGAGAATCAAGAGAGGTTAAATGAAACTTTCAAATTCAAGTACTTCCCTTTGCATGAGAATCAGGAAAACAATCTGAATAAGTTCTAAACCATCATATGAATCCTTTGTGAGAATACATATAAGGAACACACAACATTACATCTAAAACTCTGGCCTTTTTTGTTCTCTCAAAATGTTGGAACATGAATTGCGCACATTGCAGAATTTTCACATAGGTAGTAAACATCATAGAAGGATTGTGCACCATGAATAACACAACATAGATTCAAGGAATAAATCATGCGACTTGTCAACTCGAGTATTACCAAATAAATGTCTTTGAATGGTAGCGCACAATGAGTAACATGAATTAAACACGAGAAAACGAATCGCGCGTCTTGCTGATTCATGGGCCACCATGTAAATGCCAAGAAATGGTAGCGTGCGATGAATACCAAGGTTTAAATCACTAGGAAACGAATCGCGCATCTTGCTGATTCGTAGGCCACCATGTAAATGCCAAGAAATGGTAACGCACCTTGAATAACATGAATTACACACGATGAAAGAAGCGCGCATCTTGAGGATTCGAGGGCCACCATGTAAATGCCAAGAAATGGTAGCGTGCAATGAATACCAAGGGTTAAATCACTAGGAAACGAATTGCGCGTCTTGCCGATTTGTAGGCCACCATGTAAATGCCAAGAAATGGTAGCACACAATGAATAACATGAATTAAACACAATGAAAGAATTGTGCGTCTTGCCGATTCGAGGGCCACCATGTAAATGCCAAGAAATGGTAGCGCACAATGAATAACATGAATTAAACACGATGAAAGAATCGTGCGTCATGCTGATTCGAATATCAGCATGCAAATGCCAAAAAACGTCCAAGCGCACATTCACACGCACAAGAGTAATTTGTTTATCATGCAAGAATTAGGCCCAAGAATTCGAGCGTCCTTGATAACGGGGTCTGGGGCCCAGCCCAACCTCCGTCTTACCGCCCTGGTGAAGGATCACCAATGTAGAATGAAGGGCAGAGGCCTGGAAGATCAAAATAGGCCACCGGAACAGGAGCTCAGGAAGTTGCTGCTGCTCTGCACCGGAACCTCTGAACAGTGAGCACGTGGAGCTGGGCTGGCTCCCTTTTATAGAGTCTTGGCCCAGCCCACAACCACACCCAGGCATGCTGCAGGGAAAGCTTCTAGAAGGCCCTGGAAAGGGACCACACCCTGACACACTCTGAAAGTCTGCAGCAATAAATTGCAAATAAACTGTATTTAAAAGTACCTTAAAAATAAGTCTTCAGGATTGAACTCTGCAATGCAAAATGTTAAACAACATATCAGCACTATGCATAAATTACTAATCTTGAGAGTGCTGGGTTTTTGCATTCTAGTCGCCCGTAGAGCGCGCACTGTCCTACTGTTGACAGTACTCCCCTCTCCCAGACGCGCTCAAGGGCCTGGTTTGTCTGGATTGAGACGATGAAAGCGTTTCACAAGTTCTGGAGCATGAATATCAGATGCGGAAACCCATGAGTTACTTTCAGGGCCATAACCTTTCCATGAGATTAAGTACCATAGGTTACGCCCTCTCAGTTTAGAATCCAACACTTTCTTGACTTCGTATTCTTCTTCCCCCTGTACTAGAACAGGTGGTGGATGAGGGCGGACCTTCTGGACAACCTTTTTCAAGAGGGAAGTGTGGAACACTGGATGAATTCGTAATGATCTTGGCAGTTGCAGTTTATAGGTCACAGGATTGATTTGCTGAAGGACAGTGTAAGGACCTATATATTTGGGGTTGAACATGTGCTTCTTCTTGAAGTCTATATGTTTTGTGGAAAGACACACTTTGTCACCTGGTTGATACTGCGGTCCCTCACAATGTTTCTTGTCATAATGCTTTTTGTATTTTTGTATGGCTTTCTCTAAATGCTGTTGAATCAGTTTCTGGGTTTGATGCAGATGTTGAATGGTTTCTGACACAGCTGGAGTAAGAGAGCTTTCGTGATGGGCAAGGTGTCAGGATGATACCAAACAAACCAAAAAAGGGTGTAACGCCAGTAGAAGTGTGGAATGAGTTATTGTAGGCTAACTCAGCTAACCAGAGCATTGATGTCCAAGAATGAAGTGCTTTTTCAGCGTAAGCACGTAGGTATTGCTTCAAAGTTTGATTTAGTCTCTCCGTTTGACCATCTGTTTGAGGATGGTGGCTAGTAGATAGTGTTGATGTCACTTGGAGTGTTTTACACCATGTCTTTCAGAAATTGGAGGCAAATTGTGACCCCTGATCGGAGAGGATCACTTTTGGCAGTCGATGATAACAAACCACTCTATTCAGTAAAATGGTTGCCAGTTCACTGGAAGTGGGCAATTTCTTACAGGCAATGAAATGTCCATATTTCATGAGACTATCTACTACCAACAGAATTACTGAATGCTGTTGAACCATTGGCAGACCGGTAATAAAGTCTAAAGAAATGTGCTCCCACGAACGACTTGGGGTTGGAAGTGGGTGTAACAACCCTTTCGGTTGTGAATGACTTGTTTTAGTGTGAGCACAGACTTCGCAGTTGTTTACCATTGCTTTTACATCTTTTGTTAGGGTAGGCCACCAAAAATCGCGTTGGATTAATTCAAGAGTTTTAGGAGTACCTGGGTGACCTGCCGTAGGTATGACATGCAACCAATGAAACACAATCTTGCGAAGTTTGGTAGTGGGCACGAACAAACGAGCGGCATGAAAGGGTAGCCTTGCTTGATTGACTTTTGAGATCTGCTTGGGCCCATGTCTGCCATTTCTCAACAGTGAAAGAATTGCGGATGTCTTCAAAGAAATCTTCAGTTTTTATGATACATAGGACCTTGTCAGGAGCAATGATAGTTCTGGAGGCTTGAACTGCAGGCAATGTGGTAGACTCTTGGCAGGACAAGGCGTCAGCTTTTCGATTATCTTTACCAGGCCTGAAGGTTACCACAAAAACTAATTCAGCAAAAAACAGCATCCAGCGTAATTGCTGAGGAGTCAAAATTCTGGCGGAACTCATGAATTGAAGATTGCGATGATCAGTATATACTGTCACAGTGTATTTGGCACCCAACTAATGATGTCTCCATTCTTTAAAGGCGTCACGAATCGCCAGAAGCTATTTTTCAGCAGTGACATAGTTCTGTTCGGCTTCGCTCAGCTTCCGAGACATGTAAGCTACAGGATGAAGTTGAGCAGTGTCTTTGTTTCGTTGCGACAAGACTGATCCTATTGCCACATCTGAAGCATCAGCTTCCACTATGAAAGGTAGATCCGCATCAGGATGAGTCAAGACTGGGGCAATGGAGAAAGCTTCCTTCAAAGATGAAAAGGCTTGGTCAGCTTCTGGGGACCATACAAACTTTTCTTTCTTTCTTAATAGCTTGGTGATTGGAGCCACTGTCTGGGAGAAATGATTTATAAACCTCCGGTAAAACTTTGCAAACCCCAGGAAACATTGTACATCACGAACAGTCTTTGGGGTGGGCCAATCGGATACGGCTTTTACTTTCTTTTCTGCCATCACCATACCTTGAGGGGTAAGAATACCCCTAAAAACTCAACTGTGGTAACATGAAACTCACACTTGGTTAGTTTGCAATATAAATGGTGCTTTCGAAGGGCTGCAAGAATTTTCTCGACATGTTGGACATGTTCATTTTCATTGTCTGAGTAGATCAAAATGTCATCGATGTAGACTATGGCAAATATGTCGAGGTACTCTCTAAGAATGTCATTCAAGAAAAATTGTAATGCTGCTGGAGCATTACACAGACCAAAAGGCATGACGGTGTATTCAAAAAGGCCATATCTTGTCTTGAACGCTGTTTTCCATTCGTCACCCTCTCTCATTCTGACCAAATGATAAGCACCTCGAAGGTCAACCTTTGTGTAGATTTTTGCTTTCTTTACTTGTTCCAGTATGACAGGAATTAGGGGTAAAGGATATTTATTCTTGATGGTGACTTTGTTTAATCCCCTATAGTTGATACATGGTTGAAGTTCTCCATTTGCCTTCGGAACAAAAAACAAAGGAGAAGCTGCAGGAGACTTAGAGGGGAGAATGAAACCATTCTCCAAGAATTGATCTAGGTATTTTCATAAATGTTGATTTTCATGTTCTGACAAGGCATACACACGACAGTTGGGAAGTACCGCACCTAGGACTAGATTAATTTGACAGTCATAAGATCTATGAGGAGGTAGGGTCTCTGCTTCTTTCTCATCAAATACATCTTTGTAAGATGAATACTGTTTGGGCAGCTGAATTTCTTTCTCCGCGGCAGTAGCTATGTAAGAGTTGCAAACTTTTGATACTTGAATCTTTTGGAGGCATTGTTCTTTACATAGCGCAGATGAGAACACGATCTTTCGTTCCGCCCAATTGATCTCTGGATTGTGATGAGTTAACCATGGCAAGCCAAGGATAATCCCATACTGGGGAGCATGGATCACGTCAAGGATGATTTTCTCTTTATGTTTCTTTCTTTGATTCTATCTTCACAAATCATCGACAAGGGGATAGTCTGAAGAGTTACTGGACCTCCAGTCAAGAGTTTTCCATCGACTGCCTGGATGATTTCTAGGGTCTTCTTTTCAATAGATGGGATCCCCCATGCATGAACCAATTAGGCGTCAACAAAGTTCACGGTAGCCCCAGAATCGACTAGAGTCTTTTTGAAATAGGTCTTTTTCTTAACCTGAACTCTTATTCCCAGTTTAAGATGTCTAGATTGTGAAGGGTCCATGGTGACACCCAAGAGCAACCCTTCTCTGCATCTTGGGTGTTTTAGTTTTCCTACTCGACTGGTGCATTGGCTGCGACCTTCTGAACTGGACCTCGCTTGGTCTTTGGTTTGATTGGACAATCTTTGGCAAAATGACCCTTCCGCCCACAATAGAGACATTGTCCATTCTTTCTGCATAGGTCCTTTTCATCTTTGGTCAAAGGTCTCCTGATGGTTCCAATTTCCATCGGTTCTGGCGCTTTTTCTCTCGGAGTTCTTAAATCTGTTATTGTGAACAAGCCAGGAATATTTTTCAGTCTTTTTGCGCGTTCCCTTTTGTTCTGTTAAACGATGATCAAGCCTCAAGACAAGGTTTATTAATTCTTGACAGTCTGTAGGTTGCGGGTCGATTTTCGCTAAGACATCTTTTAGCTCCTCTTTGAGTCCCTTGTAAAACAAGACCGCTTGTTTTTCTTCAGGCCAGGATGTCTCGGCAACCAGCCGATTAAAGTTAGCTAAATATGACACTAGGTCCTGATTCCCTTGGCGTAAGTCTAATAATTCGCGATCTGCTGACAATGTTACAGTTCTACGATCAAAAACCCGCTCAAACTCATGAACAAAATTTCTCCAGTTGTACAACAGGGGACTATCTTTACGCACAAGAGGAATTGCCCAGGTAGCTGCATCCCCAGACAGATATGATAACAAGAAAGCTACCTTGGACTGGGCATCAGGGAAAGTATATGGTCTGCAGGTGAAGTGTAGTTCCACTTGAACCAGGAAAAATTGCGCTTTCAAGGGGTCACCTGAGAAACGTTCTGGGGGAGCTAAAGGAATGGCTGAAGGAACATTGAGGGAAATGTTTGTTGGATTACCTCCAGAAGTTTGAAAAGAAGTACCTGGCCAACACACACCTGTGGGACTTTGTTCCTTCTTCTCTACCTTATCCTGTAACTGACTCACTCTCTCAGGTAGGCTAGTTGTCAAATCTTTTGATGATACCACCTCTGCCTGGAGCTGGGTGATAGCCTTGACTAGCTCATCCAGTGTGGCCATGCTGAGAACATACACAAACCAGGAGAATAATAATTTGTGGGCTCATTATTCTGTCAGAGTCACCAGATCCTCGAGGTCTGTGCACGTTCCCAACACTTCAACCACAAGACAGCTCCAATACTCTGATTAGATTTGTCACAGAGTCTAAGAGAGTCCAAGTGGGGAAAAGGGGATTAGGAAGGGAACCGCTGGGAAGCAGACCTGTGAGAAGCAAAAGGTTAAGACACACAACATCAAAACTACATCTCATGAAATCAATACTAGACTATGACTCTAAGCATCGTCATTCTAAAAGCATGAACAACCTAAGAATAGACTTAAATGACTAGGCTTCAAAATGACTGGATACCTGTGAGAGAATCAAGAGAGGTTAAATGAAACTTTCAAATTCAAGTACTTCCCTTTGCATGAGAATCAGGAAAACAATCTGAATAAGTTCTAAACCATCATATGAATCCTTTGTGAGAATACATATAAGGAACACACAACATTACATCTAAAACTCTGGCCTTTTTTGTTCTCTCAAAATGTTGGAACATGAATTGCGCACATTGCAGAATTTTCACATAGGTAGTAAACACCATAGAAGGATTGTGCACCATGAATAACACAACATAGATTCAAGAATAGATCATGCGACTTGTGAACTCGAGTATTACCAAATAAATGATTTTGAATGGTAGCGCACAATGAGTAACATGAATTAAGCACACGAAAACGAATCGCGCGTCTTGCCGATTCGTAGGCCACCATGTAAATGCCAAGAAATGGTAGCGTGCAATGAATACCAAGGTTTAAATTACTAGGAAACAAATTGCGCGTCTTGCCGATTCGAGGCCACCATGTAAATGCCAAGAAATGGTAGCGCACAATGAATAACATGAATTACACACGATGAAAGAATCGCGGGTCTTGCCGATTCGAGGGCCACCATGTAAATGCCAAGAAATGGTAGCGTGCAATGAATACCAAGGGTTAAATCCGAGGGAAACGAATCGCGCATCTTGCCGATTTGTAGGCCACCATGCAAATGCCAAGAAATGGTAGTGCACAATAAATAACATGAATTAAACATGATGAAAGAATCGCGCGTCTTGCCGATTCGAGGGCCACCATGTAATTGCCAAGAAATGGTAGCGCACAATGAATAACATGAATTAAACACAATGAAAGAATCGTGCGTCGTGCCAATTCGAATATCAGCATGCAAATGCCACAAAACGTCCAAGCGCACATTCACACGCACAAGAATATTTGTTTATCATGCAAGAATTAAGCCCAAGAATTTGAGCATCCTCGATAACGGGGTCGGGGCCCAGCCCAACCTCTGTCTTACCGTCCTGGTGAAGGATCACCAATGTAGAATGAAGGGCAGATGCCTGGAAGATCAAAATAGGCCATCGGAACAGGAGCTCAGGAAGTTGCTGCTGCTCTGCACTGGGACCTCTGAATAGTGAGCACGTGGAGCTGGGCTGGCTCCCTTTTATAGAGTCTTGGCCCAGCCCACAACCACACCCAGGCATGCTGCAGGGAAAGCTTCTAGAAGGACCTGGAAAGGGACCACAACCTGACACACTCTGAAAGTCTGCAGCAATACATTGCAAATAAACTGTATTTAAAAGCACCTTAAAAATAAGTCTTCAGGATTGAACTCTGCAATGCAAAAGGTTAAACAACAACATATCAGCACTATGAATAAATTACGTTATCTTGAGAGTGCTGGGTTTTTGCATTCTAGTCGCCCGTAGAGCACGCACTGTCCTGGTGTTGACAATAACATGAATCTTGCTATAGAGAGGCCAGTAAGTCTAGATAGATGTAAATCTTCATCAATCAAGGGTCCTTCCTCTTATCTATTTGACGTAAGTGCTTCTTTGTTTTGTGGAGAAGTCCTCATATTCCTCAGTATCAAGAAACTACCACCAAAGTTGGCAGGAAACGCACTGGGGAGCCTCTTGGTAAGCTGTACATCATCCTGGTAAAAGGCAGGAAAACCTTTGCATACAACTAAGGTGAACAGTGCGGGTCCCAACATGCAGAGCTTTCAGGTGATTTGCTCATTAGCATACTTGTAGCTCATTAAAGAGAGCTTGTAAGGAAATGCCTCCTTGGCATGGTTACCCCCTGACCTTTTGCAGTTTGCTGATGTCAGTTATTATTGAAATGTGCTGGGACCCTGCTAACCAGGACCCAGCACCAGTGTTCTTTCCCTAAACTGCACCTTTGTTCCCACAATTGGCACAGCCCAGGCACTCAGATAAGTCCCTTGTAAATGGTACCCCTGGTACAAAGGGCCCTGATGCCAGGAAAGGTCTCTATGGGCTGCAGCATGTCTTATGCCACCATGGGGACCCCTCACTCAGCACATGCACACTGCCTCACAGCTTGTGTGTGCTGGTAGGGAGAAAATGACTAAGTAGACATCGCACTCCCCTCAGAGTGCCATGCCAACCTCACACTGCCTGTGGCATAGGTAAGTCAACCCTCTAGCAGGCCTTACAGCCCTAAGGCAGGGTGCACTATACCACAGGTGAGGGTATATGTGCATGAGCACTATGCCCCTACAGTGTCTAAACAAAACCTTAGACATTGTAAGTGCAGGGTAGCCAAAGAGTATATGGTTTGGGAGTTTGTCAAACACGAACTCCACAGTTCCATAATGGCTACACTGAAATCTGGGAAGTTTGGTATCAAACTTCTCAGCACAATAAATGCACACTGATGCTACTGTCGAATATATTGTAAAATGCACCCAGAGGGCATCTTAGAGATGCCCCCTGAATACCAGTCTGACTCCTAGTGCTAGGCTGACCAGTTTCTGCCAGCCTGCCACAACCAGACGAGTTGCTGGTCACATGGGGTGAGTGCCTTTGTCACTCTGTGGCCAGGAACAAAGCCTGTACTGGGTGGAGGTGCTTCTCACCTCCCCCTGCAGGAACTGTAACATCTGGCGGTGAGCCTCAAAGAATTTTGTTGCAACACCCCAGGGCATCCCAGCTAGTGGAGATGCCCTCCCCTCCGGCCAGTGCCTCCACTTTTGGCAGCAAGGGTGGAGGAGATAAAACAAGGAGGAGTAGTCCCCCACCAGTCAGGACAGCCACTAAGGTGTCCTGAGCTGAAGTGACCCCTGCCTTTAGAAATCCTCCATCTTGAGATTGGAGGATTCCCCCAGTAGGATTAGGGATGTGCCCCCCTCCCCTCAGGGAGGAGGCACAAAGAGGGTGTCGCCACCCTCCAGGACAGTAGCCATTGGCTACTGCCCCCGAGACCTAAATACACCCCTAAATGTTTTATTTAGGGGCACCCCAGAACCCAGGAAATCAGATTCCTGCAACCTGAAACAAGAAGAAGGACTGCCGACCTGAAAGCCCTGCAGAGACGACGGAGACGACAACTGCTTTGGCCCCAGCCCTACAGGCCTGTCTCCTGACTCAAACAAAACTGCAACAGCAACGCATCCGACAGGGACCAGAGACTTCTGAAGTCTCAGAGGACTGCCCTGAACCAAAGGACCAAGAAACTCCAGTGAACAGCGGCTCTGTTCGACAACAGCAACAACTTTGCAACTTTCTTGCAACTTTCAAAGACCTCACTCTTCCTGCCCGGAAGTGTGAGACTTCACCCTCTGCACCCAACGCCCCCGGCTTGAGCTCCTGAGAACCAACACCAGAGGGAGGACTCCCAGGCAACTGCGACCTCGTGAGTAACCCGAGACGGCCCCCCTGGACCCTCACAGCGACGCATGCAGAGAGAATCCAGAGGCTCCCCTGACCACGACTGCCTGTAACAAGGAACCCGATGCCTGGACCAAGCACTGCACCCGCAGCCCCAGGACCAGAAGGAACCAAACCTCAGTGCAGGAGTGACCATCAGGCGATCTCTGCCTAGCCCAGTTGGTGGCTGGCCTGAGAAACCCCCCTGTGCCCTGCCTGCACCGCTAGAGTGACCCCCGGGTCCTTCCTTTGTTTCTAATACAAAACCCGACGCCTGCTTTGCACAATGCACCCGGCCGCCTCTGTGCTGCTGAGGGTGTGTTTTAAGTGCCTACTTGTCCCCCCCCCAGTGCTCTACAAAACCCCCCTGGTCTCCCCTCCGAAGACAGAGGTACTTACCTGTAGGCAGACTGGAACCGGAGCACCCCTGTTCTTCATAGGCGCCTATGTGTTTTGGGCACCACTTTGACCTCTGCAACTGACCGGCCCTGTGCTGCTGGACTGGTAACTTTGAGGTTGCCTTGAAACCCCAAGGGTGGGCTGCCTAGGCCCAGGAACTTAGACTTGTAAGTGTCTTACTTACAGGACAAACTAACCATTACTTACCTCTCCCAGGAACTGTTGATTTTTGCACTGTGTTCACTTTTAAAATAGCTTATTGCCATTTTCACTAAAACCGTGTATGCTATTGCTCTAATTCAAAGTTCCTAACTTACCTGTGAGGAGTACCTTGCATTTTATGTCTTTACTTCAAATCTTGAACTTGTGGTTCTAAAAATAAATTAAGAAAATATATTTTTCTATGTAAAAACTATTGGCCTGGAGTTAAGTCTTTGAGTGTGTGTTCCTCATTTATTGCCTGTGTGTGTACAACAAATGCTTAACACTATCCTCTGATAAGCCTACTGCTCGACCACACTACCACAAAATAGAGCATTGGAATTATCTAATTTTGCCACTATCTTACCTCTAAGGGGAACCCTTGGACTATGTGCACGCTATGCATGGACACTATCTCTCAGGCCCCGGCCAGAAATAAATGGAGGAGGGGAGCCGCTTGTCCCCCCTCCCCAGCCTGATCTAGGCCCTGGAAACCCAATCCCCCAAGGCCCAGCCTTCATCAAATAGAGGAGGGGGGCCATACAGCCCCCATCCCTGGGCCAATTTTAGCTCCTGGGGCCCAATCCCCCAGGGCCCGGCCATGTCTCCTGGGTGCCACTCAGAGCACACAGTGTGTAATGGGAGGGAAGCTGAATACCCCCACTGTCCCAGCCAGCTCTCCGCCACCAGTGGGAGCCAGCATTTCTTTTTCACACAGGGAGCTGCTGTGTATAAAATCAATTGTTTCATCTCTTTCGTTGTCCGCATCTCTGTGGGCAGGGAAAGAGATGAAACCTCCGCTTCCAGAGGGTGAGAGCACTTTGACAGCTCCCACCCGCTGAAACCGGAGGGTTTGTTATGACTTGCGACTGCAACTCCGCTGCCCTACTTAACAACCTTGCCAACCTCGGCCTCAAGCAACTGTTCACCTCACCCACTCAGCCGGGCACACGCTCGATGCCATCTTCTCCTCCAGCAGCCACATCATTTTCACTCACACCACCGAACTCCATTGGAGTGACTACCACTGCGTTCATTTTTCCTTCCTGAAGCCCACCACCCACCACCAACAGCATCCAATCCCTCACCGCAAGTGGAACAAGATCTCCAAGAAACAACTGATCTCCAACCTCGCCCAATCCCTACCACCCAAAACCAACAACCCCAACAACCTCAAATGGCTTGATGACTGGGCCAACACCCTCGCTCCACTCAAGAAAACCAGCAACACCTGCGTCATCAAGGAAGCTCCCTGGTTCACCGCAGACCTTCAGGCCTCCAAACGAGAATGCCGGAAAGCTGAGAAAACCTGGCGCCAAGAACAATCAGAGAGCAACTTCACCGCCCTCAAATCAGCCATGCGCAAACACCACCAGCTCATCCAGACAACCAAAAGATCTTTCCACAAAGATAGATAACAACGCACACAACAGCAAGGAGCTATTCAACGTCATCAAGGAACTCACCAACCCCAAGTCCTGCTCCACCGACCCTCCTCACTCACAAGACCTCTGCGACTCCCTCTCCATCTTCTTCCACTGCAAGATCACAGACATACATGGAAGCTTCGCAACGCCTACCCCCCACCACCACCACTGACATGGTCGACCCCATCGCACCCTGCTGCACCAACGGACTGAGCACCTGGACACCCACCAACGATGAGGAAACCACCAAAACCATGAGCACCATCCACTCCGGCTCTCCCACAGACCCCTGCCCTCACCACATCTTCAATAAGGCCAGCCAAATCATCACTCCCTAGCTCCGGACCATCATCAACAGCTCCTTCGAGACCGCCCTTTTCCCGGAAAGCTGGAAACATGCTGAAGTCAACGCCTTGCTCAAAAAGCCCAAAGCCGACCCCGAAGACCTCAAAAACTACCAACCCATCTCCCTACTCCCCTTGCCCGTGAGGGTCATAGAGAAGATAGTCAACAACCAACTTTCCCGCTTCCTGGAGGACAACAGCCTACTCGACGTCTCCCAGTCTGGATTCTGCAAAAACCACAGAACTGAGACCGCCCTCATCGCCTGCACCGACGACATCAGGACCAGACTCGACAAAGGTGAAACCGCTGCCCTCATCCTCCTCGACCTCTCCGCATCCTTCGACACCGTATGTCACCAAACCCTTTGCACACGCCTCTTCGACACCGGAATTCGCCACAGAGCCCTGGACTGGCTCACCTCCTTCCTCTCCGAAAGAACACATAGAGTTTGCCTCCCCCCGTTCCAGTCAAAGGCCACAAAGACCATCTGCCCCACCCTCTTCAATATCTACATGGCTATGCTCACCAACATCGTCCGATCCCATGGCCTCAACATAATTTCCTACGCTGACGACACCCAGCTCTTCCTCTCCCTAATGAGGAACCCTGCAACCGCCAAGAACAAACTCCACACCGGACTCCGCCATTGCCAACTGGATGACAGCAAGCCACCTCACGCTGAACTCAGAAAAAAATGAGATCATCATCTTCGGCCCCAACAAGTCAGCATGGGACGACTCCTGGTGGCCGGCCACCCTGGGGTCGCCCCCAACACCCACGCACGCAATCTCGGCTTCATACTAGACTCTTCACTCTCGATGGCCCAGCAAGTCAATGCCATCTCGTCCTCATGCTTCAACTCCGCAAGACCTTCAGGTGGATTCCTGTGGAAACCAGAAGAACGGTCACCCACGCCCTCGTTAGCAGCAGACTGGACTACGGCAACGCTCTCTACGCGGGATCAACGGCCTAGCTCCAGAAAAAACTCCAGTGCATCCAGAACGCCTCAGCACGTCTCATCCTCAACCTCCCTCGCTAGGAACACATCTCTGCCCATCTCAGAGCCCTCCACTGGCTACCCGTCAACAAAAGGATCATCTTCAAAATCTTAATCCACCCTCACAAAGCTCTCCACAACACCGGACCGGCCTACCTCAATGATCGACTTAACTTCCGCAACCCGACACGCCAGCTCCGCTCCGCCAACCTCGCCCTCGCAACAGTCCCTCGCATTCACAGTATCACAACCGGCAGCAGATCTTTCTCCCACATCGCTGCCAAAATCTGGAACTCCCTCCCCATCAACCTATATAAGACCCAGGACCTCCTGACCCTTAGAAAGCACCTCAAGACCTGGCTCTTCGAGCAGTAGCACCCCCCCCCAGCCCCTTGAGACCCTTCTGGGTGAGTAGCGCGCTCAACAAATTAATTGATTGATTGATTGATTGACTTGCAGGAGCTGTTAAAGCTCCCCCCAAGTCAGAGCAAACAACTATGTACCCGGGTTGGGCACCCAGGACATAGCACGAGCCGTCCTGTGGGTGGCAGTCCCCAGGGCCGTTATTGGCTCAATGAGGGGGGGTCACGCACCCCACCCTCCAACCTTTAATTTAGCCCCAGGAAGGTGGTGGTTCACGGGGGTCCAAAATGGACTCCCTTCATCGTGTCATTTCAGCCCCTGGGACACACTGTCTCTGAGAGGGTCAGGGCCAGAAAAATAAATGTATATTTATTTCACAGCACTTGGTATAGTTATTGTATAGTTATAGTAAGAATCTAGTTACCTTAGGCAATGGAATGTTTGGTTTCCTAATACCTTTGGTGCCATTTGATGCATCGTTATGATGCGTTCCAAAAAAAGTTCATCTACCTCAGCTCCTTCTGGGAAAGTTTCAGGTGGGGAAAGATTCAGGTGATCCGTCAAGCAGGTCTCATCAGTGTTATAATATGTAAGGTCATAAGCAGAGCATCACAGTGGTGCAAGTTATATGTATGTCTATTATGTATAAGTAGTGAATTCCCAAAGTTATTTTTCTTTTTAAACAGTAGTGCTTCTCAGTAAATTTCTCTGTTTTTTAACATAATTTAAAATCTTGCAACATTCAAACGTATAACTCCACATTAATCTTTGCTTTTTTGGGAATTTCGATTTTTTTTAATTTAAAGTAATATTGTAGTATGATATAAGTGCAACCAACCACTCAAAGCACAGCCCTTAGCCATGTGTAGCAGGGAAGAGCGACGTTGGGAGGGAGTTAAGGGGTTGGGAACAGGCCCAGGCATGCGGCTATGCCCTGTTCCCATCCTAAGATGAGCAGTCAACCCCCCACCGCATACAGCCTTCAGCCATCCAGCAATAGACCCCACCTCATTTAAAAAAAAAAAATGTCTCACAGGACTTTTGCAGTAATCCCACAAGAACACATGGAGAGGTCGCACAGATACTGGAATTGTGAAATTTGTGGGACCCCACATTAGGGCCACGGGGACAGGGTAGCCAGACCCTCCCCCCAAAATCTTATTTTTAAAAAATTTCAGGACATGGGCACTTAGTCCCTGTATCTTGTAATGGTGGCCTCAAACTTTTCCTTCATGTTGCAGTTAGCCAATCAGTTCTCTTGGTCCTGTGGGACTATGAGTCCTGCTGCAGTGAGCTGGCCTACAGGAAAGAAAGTGCTTGCAACCAATAAAATCACTCCAGTTTTTTAATATTTGTCCTGCAGGAGTAATAGCTATACATTTTGAAATTTACTTTCTCAAAATCTACTGAACAGATTTTCACCAAGTCACAAAAGACACGCTTTCTGGGTAAAGATCGGCTTTTCTGCCAAATTTGATTTAATTGTGTTTAACCATTTTGGCTATCTTGTTGGCTTATTTTTTATATGAAAAATGCATGGGGAAATTTTCTTGTCCCTCTCTTGAAAATTAATTGTAAAAGTTACCAGGAAGGAGCTCATGTGGGTGAAGCTTTTTTTTTAAAGTTAAACGAAGATGCATCACAATGGTGCCAAAGTTGTTAGCAAAACAAAAATACTCTTGCTATGGAAACTCGGATACATATAACTACACAGTGGACATCAGGCAACACTTCAAAGCCCTGTATTGCCATCAAGGCGTTCTAGTCACATTTGCAAAGCACAAAGTCAAATTACACATTACTTATTGTGCTTGTTTTTTACTATTACGTGATTTATGAATTGATTTTAGTGTGCTTCAGAGATATTTGGGGCATTTGAGCATCATCTGTTTGATATTCATTGTTTGCCTGAGACTTAAGGTCTGATTTAGATATTGACGGAAGAGTTACACCGTCACAACGGTGGTGAATATCTCATTTGCGGAACTCTAAATTCCATAGCATATAATAGGATTTAGATTTCAGCAGACAGGATACCTGTCACTGTTGTGATGGAATAACTTGGCCGTCACTATCTAAACAAGGCTGTTAATGTCTGTCATTGCTTTTAGAAAAGTGTGTTTTGCTGAGATTATATTTTAAATGTGTTTTACACAACCATGTGTATTATAATTAAATGTGTTCAAGATATGGTGGTCTGCTGATCCCAGGAACCCACCATCCTCATGACGGCATCCAGTCAGAGTGACAGGTCGGTTCGCAAAATCAGAATGAATTTGTAAATAGTCAGGGCCAGATCTAAAGAAAAGTGACGCAGCGCGGTGCTGTGCCAAAATTGGCAGCGCCATGCCGTGTCACTTTAGAAACGCAGGGATGCGCCGTATGTAAGTGAATACAGCACACCCCTGCGTTTACCGCTGATCTGGCGCTAATTTTAGCTGCCAACTCAGGCATCCTTGCACCATGGTGCAAGGATGTCTGCGTTGAGGGGTGTGATTGTTTATGTGCAGGAAGGTGTCTCTTCCTGCACATAAACAATCCCTAATGGCGATTTCACACTTCTGTGTGTGCTGCACAAAGCAGCACACACAGAAGTGCCAAAGCATCATGTCCAAATGATCGTTTAAGTGAAGGAAGGGACACCTTCCCACATATAGACAATCATTTCTGGCATTTTGCTTTTTCTATGCGTGCAGCAGAATGCAGCACGCATAGAAAAAGCAAAAAAGGAGGAGGAATAAAAGTATTCCTCCTGGTTGCACCCTGCTAACGCCACACTGGGGGTGGCGTTAGATTTTGGCGTTGCTTCAGGTTTATGTGATTTCATAAATCTGAGGCAGCGTAAAAATGCAATGGGTGTTGCTGTGGCACGTCCACAGCAACACCCATTGCACGCCCCTTCCACGCACAGTGCTGCGTGGGAATGGGCCGTATTTACAGGGTGGCGTTAAGCCACAAAAAGTGGCTTAACACCACCTTGTAAATATGGCGCTGTGCTTAGCGCCACAGGAGCATCACAAAAAGTGACGCTCCTGTGGTACTAGGGCTATATAAATACGGCCCTAAGTGCACAATTTACAACCACTTTTTGCCAATCATTTCTTTGCATATCTGACCCCAAGTTCATGGAAAGCTGTTTTGCTCAAGGAGCCAAGTATAATGAGTTTGGCTCATAAAAGAAGGTTGTTATTTGCACCCACAAGTGCGTGACCCAGCCAATTCTGACGCTGCTGTGAGCGACGTTAGGATCGGCCTCAGACCAGGCTGGGAACCTGTGCCTGCCTGCAGCCAACAGAGGAGCGGGGCACGGTGTGGAGCAGAGTTCAGGTAAGTGTATTTCTCTTTTTTTACTTTTTATTAATATTTTTTCTCCCCCAGCCACCCTCACCCTAACGGTGCACCACCCCACCCGCCCCCTTTATCATCCGTGAGCCGCGACTGGTGGGGACACCCACACAACGCCCATGGAACGCCTTCCTAGGGCAGAATAATACAACTCCGTGATATGCGCTGTGTTACTCCAGATTTGTAAAATCACGACGAGCCATGCAAAGTCTTGCGTGGCTACATAAATCTGACCGAGGGCTTGCATCACTTTTGCACCACGCTACACGATGTTGCATGGGGCAAAAGTGAGGCAATGGGACTCATAAATATGCCCCATAGTACCATATTTACAGCTGCTAAGGTGCCATTGCTTTTCAGCAGTGGTACAACATTTTTTCAGTTCTTTCTCTCCGCAGAGAAAAAATTTGTTCAGATTTCAAAACCGCTCCTCTTTGTCCTCCACATGGTTAGAGGGCTTCCTTTCCCGGAAGTGGATTCACTCCTGCCTGTGATAGGAGGCAGGAGTAAACCTCTGACCATTTCCAGGATCAGAGTAGTTTGTGAATGGTGGGCATCTAATGCCCGCTCCCCAGGAGATAAAATGATAATATTGCCCATGAGAACTATGACTAATGACTGGTAGTTTCTTCCCGTTGTTAATCCAAACACTTGCACATAAGTGTAAATGAACATCGGGTCCATTGACTTTAGATCTCAGAAGGGGGCAGACATATTGGTATTAGTTGGAACAGATATACTTGCTAACTTAATTTTTTAATCCCCTTATCAGTCACAACGTCTCACACATTTTTTTGATCCAATGCTTTCCTGGACCCAAATTGACAACTGAACACAACTCCTTTTCCTTGCAAACTTCAATGGGGTTGCTCTGTATATACATTATGTCAGGGAAATTAAAGGATTCCTTGTGGTTAATAATTTACACTTAAAGTGCTAAAAGGACTCCGTGTCTTCAGGGAACGCTTGCTCCGGTCCTCAGCGGTCATTTAACAACAATTTGCATCCTGGGAGTTGGAGCCTTGAGTCACATCATGTAAACAAGGGGTCTCCAACGAGTAGCTCAGGAGCTACTGGTAGCTCACAGAACCTTTGAGGTAGCTCTCAGAGCTGAAATTGAGCCCAGTGTCACTTTCAGAGTGTCTCTGCATATTAAAGAAGGTGGTGTCACGCACTGCGCTGGACTTCTCACCTCTGGATTTCGGATTGGCGAATACACCAAGTCTTCTACAGGTCCTGGATACTCCCAGATAAGGGCGAGCCCTTCTAGTAGCCACGGTGCCGCTTGACAGGCTACTCCAAAGCAGGCCGTACCCTCCAGAAGGAGTCCCAGAGGGAAAAAACCCCAACACCGGGGAAAAAACCTCTAACAGGAACTCCTGAAGGAAAACAAGAAAAAACAGGACTTGACAACAGGAAACAAAAATAGGCAATATCCAGGGTAAAAGGCAGGAAAAAAGGAAGGCAAAAATATCCCAAGGCAAAAGCAGGAACAAAGAACAGGCAAAAATCTCCCAAGGCAAAAGCAGGAACAAAGAACAGGCAAAAATCTTCCAAGGCAAAAAGCAGGAACAAAGAACAGGAGCAAACAGAACAACCAGAAGGAAGTGTTTGCAACGTAAGGAGGAACAAGACTGACTGACTTATATACTGAGAAAAGGGAAGTGACATCACAGGAAAGGGAAGTAACACCATCTTGGATTGGGAAAAGCCCATAGACCAGTATAGGAAAAAGGAAGTAGTATAAAAGAAAAACAGAGCATGCTGGGACAAAAACACAAAGAAGACAAGATGGACACAACATGGATAGAGACAGGCAAAAGGACCAACAAAAAACCCACCACCAACAACAAAAGAAGAAAAAAGGCTACAAGTAAGTGTAGCGCAACTGGAAGCAAAATATATGCTTCCCAGAAAGCATAGGCAAAAAACGCGGGGGACGGCGCTCCTAATATCGGTAGCGCGTTCCACCCGAGAGAACAGAAAGAGACGCCGCATCAGAGCGCGGCGTTACAGGTGGCACTGCTCACCTCAAGACGCTTAGAGTTGTAGGCTGGCAAACCAATGAGCAGGCATCATAATAAGACTCAAACATATACTGTGTCGGCCTATGGGATCGGCCTCGTCGTCATCTGTCTTCAATCACAGTTAGAAAACACTTTTAAAGTTGATAACTGAATGAGAGAGACTCTGCGGTGGTCCTTTGTGCTAGGGGACACCTCATGCTTTGGCTGACATTTCATTAGTTAAGTGGAGGCACTTAATACTGAGGGGCTTTTTCCTGGTATTTCTACTCGTAATTTCACCTGAAATTCTTGTGTGGTCGCTATTGATAACCCTGCTCATGGTGTCCATAGTATAATGTTAATGTATGTGATTACTATTTTACAGTGCTAATAGTTTATAGTAGCTCGCGAGGACTTTGCTTGAGCAAAAGTAGCTCTTACTACAGAAAAGGTTGGAGACTCCTGATCTAAACCTTGTGTACTTGTGCACCTGAAAGCACTGCTTTTAGAATGAAAATACAGGACCGGTATGGGGAGTTCCTCGAGGCTGGGGTTCACCTGATAAAGTTATTTTAAATTGGGGTAAGACGTCCGCTAGCAAACAGTTACTCTTCATGATCTGACATGGACCAGCCTTTGTGGCACAGCATTGATCACATATGAACTAATGCTCTGCACTATAAAAACCTGTTGTTACTGGTGAAAGGATGAGAAGAGAGGCTAACTGAAATCTTGGAAGGGGAGACACAGACACAACAAACATTGGCAAAGTTCATTGATTAAGCCTTAAGGGACACCTTCCTGCACATAAACAATCATTTGAAAATGACGCTTTGGCACTTCTGTGCGTGCTGCATTGTGCAGCACACACAGAAGTGCTGATGCGCCATTAGTGATTATTTATGTGCGGGAAGGGACACCTTCCCACACATAAACAATCACACCCCTCAACGCAGACATTCTTGCATGATTGTGCAAGGATGCCTGCGTTGGCAGCTAAATTTAGCACCAGCGCAGGGGGAAACGCAGGGGTGCGCTGTATTCCCTTAAATACAGTGCATCCCTGCGTTTGTAAAGTGACACAGCACCGCGCTGCACCACTTTTCAATAAATCTGGCCCTGACAGTGCACAGACACACTCGTCCAAATTCTAAATGTGTTTGCATCTAATATTCAGGGACAGTGAGGTGTGTTTTCAATGTTGTAACACAGCAGCATCTCACTGATATTACTGCAAATAACCTGTGACCCCCCCTCTCATATTTGAGATCCTGTTTTGAGGTAAAATCAACTTTTTTAAGGAAGTTTCATGAAACATAAACACATTTCTCTTCAAAATGTGTGTAACAGACTCTCGCACATCGCCCAAATTAAAAATAAATTTGAGGAAAACAGTATTTAAAACACGCTGTTTAAGACTGATTCAAGGTCATCAGTGCAAGACTCTGCAGAAGAGAGCTGGCCATGAAAGGCTGGGGCCCTGAACCCGAGCCCACTTTGGCCAGGCCTTATACACCTCTCTGCCAAACCCCCTGTTTCTATATAATTGGGAGGTTTTTTTAAAAAAAACATGAGGCTTGCGAGACAGCTAAAGCCAGACCTAAAACTAAAGAGTGAAGTCGAGGGATGAGCTCTGCAAAGGGTGGAACAGAAGGTAGGAGAGAGGCGAGCACTGGGAGGTTTGGGGCACTTCTCGCGGTATTTGACAGCACCCCTCCGTCAGGTGGCACCAGAAATAGCTGGCATGCTGTAAGAGTGAGCAGGGGTCTGTCGATCCAGCCCCCCGACCCCACCACCCTCCTCCCATTCCACTGTAAAGGGCTTTTCCAATTGTCCCTTTGTCAGTGCCCACCGCCTGGGTGTCAGATTAATTTGATATTCGGCTCTCATAGCCCGTCAAGCTTTCTGCCACACAAAGGAGCACGCAAATTGATTTGGAGCGCAGCCTTGGGGGCTTGGGGCGGCGGTGGGTCGGCTCGGGATGTTGTGGTGAGGGTGGGAGTGACTGAGATTACAGCTGGAGCTCACAGGGGCTCGGAGCTGATGGCAAATGCACAGAACTCAAGTCAGGTGCAAGGATGTTTGCCACCTAGGCGGTGATATTTTGCCGCCTCTCTCCTCTACTAATAAAGACATCTTTCCAGGGCTACTGGAATTATGCTGCAGGAGAGGGTCAAATTATGCGGCAGTGTTGAGTAAATTATGCGGCAAGAAAAAAGCCAATTATGCGGCACAGTTTGTAATAGTATGACTTCATTATTTCGTCACTTTTAAACTTGGTAGCACTGCATGGGCTTTGGCTGCACCTCAGTAGCACCAGTTTATCACCCAAATATAGGAATAAGCAATAGAAAAGTGACCATTCAGGCTTTGCAAAGGGCCTTCCACTGAGCAGCAGCACGTGTTGCTGCATTTCTAGTAACTTTTGAACCGTTTGAGCTAGAAATGTTCTTAAAATAAATCTGCACATTATGTGGCAGATGATGGATTATGTGGCAAGCGCGTCAAATCATTATGTGACAATTGCCACGGCTCCACACTCTCGCATAGTTTCAGTGGCCCTGAATATAACAGCCCCTGCTGTCTGTGCACTAGGCAGCTGCCTAGAATCGCCTTACTCTGGAACCAGCAGAAAGGATTCAGTGGAGGAGAGGAATGCAGAACTGGAGAAGGACCAGGTGGCCTGAAACATGTAACATTTCTTAGGCCAGCTCTCTTGGTGTCCATTAGAGTGAGCGTTTAGCTAGCGCCAGACTTCGCTCATGTAGAAAACTAAGGCCCATATTTATACTTTTTTAGCGCCGCATTTGCACCGCTTTTTAACGCAAAAACGGAGCAAATTTACAAAATACAATTGTATTTTGCAAGTTTGCGCCACTTTTGCGTCAAAAAATGACGCAAATGCGGCGCTAACAAAGTATAAATATGGGCCTAAAAGCACAACGGAGTAATGAAATTTGAAATGCAAAGACAGAGCTGGAGAGTAAGAAGAAGTTGCAGACTAAGAGATCTGTCTTGGTTGGGCAGCCAGCAGAACCCAGGTATCAGCTTACGGTTCTCTGGTTCCACTCTGATGTTCTCTATTCTATGCCCATTGACCTCTCTGAGGTCTAAGCCTTGGACAGAACCTTTCTGTGGCACATGCATGAAATAAGACCTGTGGCACTAGAGGCCACAGAAAACAAACAAAGTTTTTTATAAGTCATCAGACAGCTCAACGGTTCAAGACCTCTAAACAAATCTAAAATCATTGGACAGCACACACAAGTGTTATGTGCATTTCAGACATGTGCACCCTTTGATGTATAGATTATGAAATACATACTTAAGAGGATGACGTTGACAAGCCCACACCAGTCTCTTTGACAGACCACGCCCACATCAAGTGCAGCTCGCCCATCTCTGTCCAACATGCATGCACCACCGTCAGACCAGCCTGCCGAGCAGCGTCACTGACAAGGAGTGGAACACTGCTCTCAACCTCCACCGACACGAACACAGCAACAGCCTCCCCTAAGCCATCAAGAATTTCAACAAATGAATCCCCTCCTGTGCCACTCCCTGGTCCCCTTCAAGCACAGCAGCACAGCGCCTAGATCCCAGGCCACTTGGTACACGGAGGAGCTCAAAGAGATGACTGCAAACACCTGGAGTGCAAATACAGCATGATCCAAGACAATACAGACAGGCGCATGATCAAATTTGCACTGAGATGTTTTCATCGAATGATCTGGAAGACCTAACACTACACCCTGGCAGACTGCATGGATGCCAGCACCAACAGAAGCAAAGAAATCCTTGCCATTGAGAAGGATTTCACCTCAGCAGGGGCCACCTCCAACATGATCACTGTCCTAGCTGGACTTCTGCAACAAGCTCTTTCAAATCTACAGCAACAAAATCACTTCTATTTACAGAAATTTCAATATACAACCGGACCCGACAGACCTCGACAAATGCTTTCCGAACTTTTCCAGAGAACGAATGCTAACCACATGGCCCATCATCTCCCCAGAAGTAATCACTGCCGCCATCCATTCGGAGGCACCATCGGACCACAACTCCCACCACACCTTCCCCAGAGTACTGAAACCAATTAGTTCCATGCTCACACCCATTCTGAATGTCTCCACCTATCCTGTGACCTTCTGAGATGCTTGGAAACACGCACATGGCCTCCCATTGCTGAAGAAAACCCTCCTCAGACCCTTTGTTAGCCCTGACAGCCTTAGGGTGGTCACCCCTAACTTTTTGCCTGCCTCCCCCTACTTTTTGGACACCCTTCCTGCTGGTTTTAGGACTCTGCGCACTTTACCACTGCTAACCAGTGCTAAAGTGCATATGCTCTCTCCCTTAAAACATGGTGACATTAGTTAATACCAAATTGGCTTATTTAATCTACCTGTAAGACCCCTGTACAGTGCAGTGCATGTGCCCAGGGCCTGTAAATTAAATCCTACTAGTGGGCCCACCCACACAAGTAGCCTCTTAGCCATGCGTCAGGACTGCCATTGCAAGGTCTGTGTGTGCAGTTTCACCGCCACTTTGACTTGGCATTTAAAAGTACTTGCCAAGCCTTAAACTCCCCTTTTTCTACATATAAGTCACCCCTAGTGTAGGCCCTAGGCACCCCATAGGGCAGGGTGCTATGTGGATAAAAGGCAGGGCATGTACCTGTGCAGCGTCTATTTCCTGGTAGTGTAAAACTCCTAAATTCTTTTTTACACTACTGTGAGGCCTGCTACTTACATAGGCTAACATTAGGGCTACCCTCATATAGCCTGTTTGAGTGGTAGATTCTGATCTGAAATGAATAACAAGGTCATATTTTGTATGGCCAGATTGGTAATACAAAATCCTGCTGATTGGTGAAGTTGGATTTAATATTACTATTTTAGAAATACCACTTTTAGAAAGTGAGTATTTCTCTGCACTTAAATCCTTCTGTGCCTTACAATCCACGTCTGGCTAAGTTTAGTTGACAGCCCCCTTGAGCATTCAGTTAGACAACTCCAAACACAGGATGCTCAGTCACACTTGCATAGGTATGCATATTGAATGGGACTTCCTGGGCTGGGAGGGTGGAGAGCCTGACACTTACATGTCAAAGGACAGTAGCCTGCCCTCACTCAAAGGATTGCCACACCCCCTACTGGGACCCTGGCAGACAGGGTGGAACTGAAAGGGGACCTTGTGCACTTCTAAGCCACTCTTTGAAGTCTCTCCCACTTCAAAGGCACATTTGGGTATTTAAGCAGGATCTCTGACCCTACCAACTTAGACACTTCCTGGAGAAGAAACCCTGAACCAGAACTTGCAACCTGCCAAGAAGAACTGCCTGGCTGCCCTAAGGACTCACCTGACTGCTTTTCTGAAAAGGACTGCTGCCTTCCTGTTGCCCTACTGCCTTGCTGCTCTCTGGCTGTTCTGAGAAGTGCTATCCAAGGGCTTGGATAGAGCTTGCCTCCTGTTCCCTGAAGTCTCAGGACCAAAAAGACTTCATTCCTGTGAAAGAACTCCTTTTGTGGCAAAAATCGGCGCACAGCCTGAAAAAATGACGCACAGCCTGCATCGCAGTGGAAAATCACTGCATGCCGAAGCAGAACAATGTAGCCCGACTTCGCAAGGAGAAGATCGACGCAATGCCAGCATTGCGACCGGAAACTCGACGCATGACCCACTGGATCAACACAAAGCCAAGCCGGGACAACGCAGCCCAACTTCCTGGGAGGAATTGACGCAGCGCCTGCTGTGTGGCAGAACTTTCCACACATTGCCCACCGGACCGACGCAGCCCCTGTGACTTCATCCTGCACACCCAGGATTTCAAGGCATCATATCCGGGGCGTCCGAAAACTCTGCAACCCAAAGAGTATCCCAGTTTATGCACCAGAAATCGACGCAACGCCTGCCCTGTGTAAAAACTCAACAACACATCATCTGTGTGTGCCCGAAAAATCAACACACACCTCCCCATTTTCCACGCATCGCCTCCTCTTTGGTCTCTTGCGGAGAATTTTAACACAAACCAAGTACTTTGTGCTTTCAGGAGACACTTGTTGCTTTTTAAAGACTAAAGACTTTTTATATCATTTTTTACAGTGATATTTCAACATATACTTACTGAATCTTGATCGTTTTGACCTGCATCTTACCGGATAAATATTATATATTTTCCTAAACACTGTGTGGTGTATCTTTGTGGTGTTCTACTGTGTTATTGCATGATTTATTGCACAAATACTTTTCACATTGCCTTCTAAGTTAAGCCTGACTGCTCAGTGTCAGGCTACCAGAGGGTGGGCACAGGGTAATTTGGATTGTGTGTTACTTACCCTGACTAGAGTGAGGGTCCTTGCTTGGACAGGGGGTAACCCGACTGCCAACCAAAGACCCCATTTAAAACACCATTTAACACTTGCCGTCTACAACAACAAACTTCCATTCTCAGTCAAGGTCTTAGAGAAGACAGTCAACAGATTCCTCAGCAAATACCTCAATGATCTTCAACTCCTCAATACCGCACAGTCTGATTTCAGATCTAGCTACAGCACAGAAACTGCCCATGAATTCCATATTGCTCAGGATAGCAGAGACACGGTGGCACTCATCCTCCGCAGCATTTGCACGGTCTCTGATCCCATCCCCAACCAACGCCTACACGAGATCGGAATCCATGAACATTCACTCCCATGGATCTGCTCCTTCTTGACTGGAAGATCCCAATCAGTCAGCCTAGCAACTTACACCGCGGAGCCCCGCCACCTCATCCGTGGAGTTGAACAAGGAATCTCCCTGAGCTTGACACCCTTCAAAGCATATATGATCTCTCTAGCCAGCATCGCCCAAATTCACGTGGCAAAACAGACAAGGTGACCAGTACCTGCATTCAGTTCACTGCCTGAATGACTAAAACCTCCACTAGATGAAGACAAACTTTCTAACGCTGTATACTGACAAGACCAAAATTGTGATCTTCAGGAGGAGCATTTCCATGTTTGATGCCACCTGGAGGCCAACAGAGCTAGGACCAACCCCCACCCTCATCTCCACACCAACAACCTTGGGATTCTTATTGACAGCAAACTCGACATGACTGCACAAGTCAGTGCAGTCATCGCCTCACGCATCCATAAAAAATATTACACATGCCCTGGTCACAAGTACACTCAGCTATACAAACAACCTTTTTGCTGGAATCAACAAAAAACTCACTAGAAGGCTGCAGACCATTCAGAACACACCAGCCAGAATCACTCTCAACCTCTCATTTGGCACTCACATCACACCTGAAGGAGTCGCACTGCATCACCATAAATAAACAAGCACGATTCAAACTTGTCAGCCACACTTTCAATGTACTACATAACACTGGATAAGCATATTTCAGCATACATCAATAATCACATCTGCTTTTGCAAACCTTCAATCCTCTACGCTCATCTGGACTCCTGCTTGCACACATTCTGCACATACGGAATACCAGATCCGATGGTCGAGCCTTCCCCTACACCTGGCTTTTTGAATAGTCCCACTGGGCCTGGGGTTTGGCTGGGCTCACACCTGCTCAGAGCCAGGATATCCTCATGCGTGATAGTGCACTCTACAAAACTGAATAACATAACAAGAATGGGATTAAAATGGCAGATCCCATTTATCACTGGTGGCAGTCTCTGCACCAATCCCAACTTAACTCCAACAGCACTGTATGTATGTATGTATGTATGTATGCATGCATGTATACATGGGCAGATATACATTGATCACTTGATAAGAGGGATAGTTGGGGTCTGAGAGAAGAAGGGACACTTACTACTCCATTCTGCTTTCCTGTTTTGGGAAGATGCTTCACAGCACAACATCCCCGCTGAGTCCTTTTTAGGTCTGGCTTGACAGCGCAGCAGGCTGCCTGAGGTTGAACTTTCAGAGGCACACACATGACACAGAAATGCTATTAAAGTGTTTTAGGTAACTAGATAATTTTCGGTGTTTGTTGTTCTCTGCCAGCAGCACAGATCAGGAGGAGCACAATTACTAACTTTAGAAACCGAGTGCAGTTCTGTGTTAGAGAGCCGAGGGCTGCAGTATTCTACATTGATTTTAAGGTCCGGTTTGACAGTACAACTGTTGCATGAACATATGTGATCAACCCACATGCTGGTTCCCATGAGTACAGGACTCGATTGTGCCGAATGTGTGTACTTCCATTAATAAGGCTGCTAGCGTAGCACGTTTTGGCTTGTAGCAAAGTTTATAGTTGATACAGCAGGACTGGGTTGGTTATGGTGGGAAGTCAATGATCATTTTATTATGAAATGTTATGCTAAAGGCATTAGGCCTGGGGTATGTATTGTGACAAGCATTCATTAAAATTGATAAGCATTTAAGTGTGGGTTTTTTACTGCTCTATATTAAAGCCTGTAGATAAGTATTAAATTATATATAATCTCAAAGATTACCTTAGTAGGCAATGGTTTTGGTGGTGGTCACCCAGTTTGACAAACCGTGGATATAAACGATTTGCTCCTATATAACCCTTGCTAGGTTACCCTGCAAGGGATATCATTTTGTTCAGCCAACTGTAATTTTGTATATCTTTGTAATTTTATTACTGTGTTTCTGATGGTTGCCTGGTGGAAACGCATATGGTCAAAACTATAGCCCAGAGTTGGTTTTTGGTAACAAGATATATACTCCTATTTTGATGCTCTAGAAACATAATATCTGATGCCATAGGTCTGGTCTGTTTATTTTTAGAACATTATGATAGAGGCAGCTGGTCTAGCTGTTTCATTTTGAAAAGCAGATGTTGAAGCCGGTCAGACTTTTATAATTGGTTGTTATCACATCGTGCCACAGGCCATTGACAGATATTTTGTTGCGTGTAATCTCACACCTTATCGTAGTAGGCAGACTCTGACAAAACCTGAGGATTTTCACTGTGATGATTCTTGTTAAGCCTTGTTGGGAGGGGTTGTAAATTCCTTTGCAAGCGTTTTTTTCCACATATTGTTAATTTTATAACTTTATGCATGATGGTTGCCAGTTATGCAAATAGGTTGTTACTGGGTAAAGTTTAAAGCCAGTGTTAAAGGCTTCATCGGGATAGGCCGGAAGAGCTGGATGTTCCCTGAGAGGAACGGACACTAGTAAGTATTGCCACACTCCGGCCCATACGGCACATAGTGCGTTATTGGGCCACTGCTACAGCCACTAGTTAGCAACATGGACTTCTGCCATTGACTGGCATGCGAATCTGGGAGAACATATATACAGGGCAAGAGGATCTCCGAAGAAACATAGGATTTGGGGGAAATGGATTTATTCTGGTATAACAAATGAGCGTTGAGGGGAGGTAGGAGAGGGGGGTTAGTCAAGTGAGGTAAGGGCGAGGGCTGGGGAGAGCGAGAGAAGCACTTGATGTGGTTCCTTCTAAAGATGCGTGTCATGGTGTATTTCAAACTTAATAAATTTGGTTATGAAAAAAGTCATGGCAGATGTCATAGGTTCGACCTGTTTATTTTGAAACGTTATGACAAAATAAGAAGGCCTGACCTACTTATTGTTAAAAGCATGTGTTAAAGACAGTCGGCTATTAACTATGGATTGTTATTACACTGTGCTAAAGCCTGTAGGGAGGTACTTTGTGCAAACGTTTCACAGATTACCATAGTACACAATGGTTTTGGTGTGAGTGATCCACCCGAACTCGGGGATAAAATATATGCACTACAATAATCCTTCTTAGGTTCTCTTAAAAGGGATTTTATATTGTTTTGACAACTGTATTTTGTATATATTTGTAATTTTATTGTGGTATATCTGATGGTTGTCTAGTGGGAAGGCTTATGAACCAACAGAGTAGGTCTGAGTTGGTTATGGTGACAAGCCAATGATAAAGGTTATAGGCCTAATTGTTTATAATGAAGCCAATAAATAGGTATTTTGTTACATGGAATTGCACAGATTATCATTGAAGGTAAGGGGTTTTGTGCTGGTTACTCTCTCTTACAAACCGCAGGTATAGATGATTCTTATTATCGGAATCCTTGTTAGGTTCTCTTAGGAGAGATTGTATTTTGATTTGGCAACTATATTTTCTGTATGCTACATAGTTTTATGGCAGTATGCCTGATGACGGCCTTGTGGGAAAGCTTACACTCAGCACAGGAGGCCTCATGTGGTTATGGTGATAAACTACAGGCTTTATTGGTTCACTGGGAAACTATTTCTGTTGTTATAGCTCTGACATGTTTATTATGAAAAGTTAAGATAAAACACATTAGGGCTGGAGTTTTGCTTTTGGAAAGCATAAAAACCTATAGGCATCTACTATTTCATACATAAATGTTATACATTATCTTTGTAGGGGAGGATTTTGGTGTGGGTTATTACCGTAGAAAAACCCTAGGTAGAGAGGATTTGCACTGCAATAATTCTTGCTAGAATATCTTCTTAGCTGTCTGCCAGGATCCTGTAATAACAAAAATCATTAAATAATATATACATCCAGACATATACCTATATATCCATGAGACACATAGAGGGCCTTTGGGTCAGATCTTTCGTGCCATTGATGTGCCTGCTTCCATCCATGATGCCGAACTGCATGCCCTAATGGTTCACTCCACAACATCCACGGCCTCTCTCGTCTCTTGTGCTGGGAATGACAATATTTTTCATGTTAAGCCTAGTGCACTTCAATAGCACGGCTCAATGTCCAGTCCTTTAGTTTTGAATTTTCTCCTTTTATAGTTCCTCTTTCATTCCTTTGTTTCTCCTCTTCCTTGTAATGTTTCTTAAGTGGATAGTACAGTTCCCCAGGCAGTGCTAACAGGTGGTTTGCTTGCCACTCATTTCATCTACAGTGGGCCGTTTCCTGCGTGGCCACTTCCTCTAAACCAGGAGGCCATCATGGTAGGCCCTTGACCATAGTGTAACATTCTTGTACCATTCCAAGATGGCCAGCACATTGTTTCTAAATGTGGCAGCCATGCATGAACTTTAAAACAACAATAAACTATTTACAGTACCTTTGCATCCTGCCTTATTTATTTTCATTATTGTAAGCTTATGCCCAGCGTTTTTAGCCAGCACCATGTTTTCTTTATTAAACTTGTTTTCTTTAAAATGTTCTTCCATATGCTGTTCAGTTTGTGCATGTTTTATTGTGGTTGTGTCAGAGGGTGAATGCAAGAATGAGTCAGTGGATGAACGAATGGGTGCATGAGTGCAAAGAGAGCGATAGAGTGTGCCTAAGCCCATGAATGACAAAAGGAACTTTCATTCATAAGCCAGACCTGTTGGCATTACCAATGCTTGTCAGTAAAACGTAATATCCTGTTGCAGGGAAAACGATCTCTCCTTTGCCTCTCAGCTCCACCCACTCCTAGCTCAGACTCCTGCACTACAGAGGAAAACGATTCCCCCCTCCCTTCACCAGCACTTGGTTCAAACTTTCAACAGGGAGATGTTTCTCAAAGATCTGATGTGGCCTCCATTCTGTACAGAAGGGGTGTGGCTGCTTCTATTCAGTAATTAAATGGCCACTTGGCAGTCCCAGCACAGCCCCTACCCCACCCTCTGTGCAGTGGTTGTGAGTCTATTGTAACTCTGGTCTGGACACCAAAGTGATAGGACGCTGAACAGTACAGCCCCCCGAACCCTCGCACCCGGAAGTGAAGTGTGCTTGTTCAAGCAAAATATATTTTATATCCCAAAACTGTTCTATGCCTTTACAGGAACTGAAAACTGCTTAGGGCAATTGTCTTTGAAATCAGGTTACTAGCACTGGTTGATAATTAAAAGTCGCAAAACATTCATTTTAGGAAGGAATTATTTCTACAGCACGGCTGCATGGCTGTAAAAAACAAGCATTGTCAAAGCCAATAGGTCTTGCCTATGTGAGATCTATTGACACTGTCAGTGTTTTTAGCCATAAAAGCGTAAAAAAGTGCTATGACATAGTTACCCTGGCCATATCATCCTGCTTTTTTTGTTTTACTTTCAACCATGTGCACAGCAACCACACAGCTGAAGAAGAGTGCGGTAATATCTGTACATCAAGTGATCTGTAACATGATGCGGTAACAACAATACACAGGTGCATACACTGTTGAAGAAGAGTATGGTAATACCTTCCATCAGGTTATCTGTAACATGACACAGTAACAACAGTACGTGGGTGAAGACACAGCTGAAGGGAGTGCAGTAATAACTTTACATCACGTGATCTGTAACACGATGCGGTAACAACAATACACGGGTGCAGGCACAGCTGAGGGAGAGTGCTGTAATACCTGTACATTAGGTGATCTGTGACACCATGTGGTAACAACAATATATGGGTGCGGACACAGATGAAGAAGAGTGCGGTAATACCTGTACATCAGGTGATCTGTAACATAGGGGGTGATTCTGACCTCAGCGGTAAAAGGCCCTTACCGCCGGTCAGAAGTCCGCCATTCTACCGCCGCGGCCGCGGTAAACCGCCACGGTCATTCTGACCACCAACTGTGAAACCGCCAAAAACCCAACATCCACGGAAGGCCGCCTCATCAGCGGTCAGCGATAAACTGGAGATGACCAAACCTCCACCGCCACGCCAACACAAACACGCCCATGCCATTCTGACCCACGAATCCACGCGGCGGTCTTTCAACCGCGGTATTCCATTGGCGGTACACACCGCCGCGGTCAAAATACACACACATATACAAAACACAGCCACATTGGACAATTTGAAATACACACACCTGATACACATACACACACCACTCCCACACACCCAATACAATATAAAACACACACCCACATCACCCACAAACCCCTACGACCACAAATATCTGAGAGAAGGCGCAATAAACTGTGAGAGAGCACAGGGAACGCAAAGCACAACACACACAGGAACACAACATCATCACTCACACCACATCTACGCACACATCACCACACACCACCACTCACATCACCACAAACACCAACCCACACCTCATCCACACCACCCCATGGCACCCCAAAGACACCCCAGGTTCTCGGACCAAGAACTCAGGGTCATGGTGGAGGAAATAATCAGGGTAGAGCCCCAGCTCTTCGGCACACAGGTGCAGCACACCACTATAGCAAGGAAGGCAGAGCTATGGCAAAGGATCGTAGACAGGGTCAACGCTGTGGGACAGCAGCCCAGAAATCGGGAAGATATCCGAAAGCGATGAAACGACCTATGGGGGAAGGTGCGCTCGATGGTGTCAAAACACAACATCGCTGTGCAGAAGACTGGCGGCGGACCCCCACCCACTCCACCCCAATTCACAGCATGGGAGCAAGAGGTAGTAAACATCCTGCATCCTGATGGCCTCGCTGGAGTACACGGAGGAATGGACTCTGGTAAGTCGAATCTCAACTACTTCACCCCCCCCCCAACCACCAGCATGCCAACCCACACCCCCACCCTCACCCCCAATCTCAACCCCCCAGCACACATCCTCCCTGCCAATGTCTCACCAGCACAACCCACCCTAAACAACACCAACCCCTGAATGCCAACACAAACCATAGACAGCCATCACCAAAGCATGACCACTGCACATACCCATACACCCCCCCCCCCCCAACCACCCTCACAACACCTCCCACAAGGGAATGCCAGCACTGGGGGACAAGGGCACTCACAAAATGCACGCCATGGCACACACAAAAACAATGACCACACTATTTTACCCCTGCAGGGCCCGAACGGCAACACACCGCCACGGAGGGTCCAGATTTGTCCATCCCACCCCCTGAACAGGCCCCCAGTGAGGACAGCAGCTCTGTCGACCTAGAACCTGATGACCAGCCCGGACCATCGGGGACCTCTGGACAGTCGGTTCCCCACACACAGACATAGGCCACAGCAGACCCAACCCCCTCTGGGAACACCAGCACAGCTCCCACCCAGCGGGCCCATGCCTCTGTCTCCAGGACGCGTCAATCAGCGGTGTGTCCGCCACTACAGGGCACCCAGGCTGACCCAACACCCCAACAACAACAGGGACCTGGGGGCAGTGGTAGTGGGCACACCGTCCAGGGGACTGAGGCCCGGGGAAACAGGGCAACTGGGAGGGCTACTGTGCGACAGGGGGGGGAGGACAGGCCCAGGGAACCCACTCTCCAAGAGGCCCTCACCACCATCATGGGAGCATACCACCACTCCCAAGAGACGATGGCGACGGTACTGGCCAGGTTCACGGAGATCCAGGCACAGCAGGAGGAACGCTACATGGGGTTCAGCAATGAACTCAGGAACATCGTTACCGCTATGGGGACCATAGTCCAGGCCCTCAACCGGATAGAAAACACATTGCGGGACCATGTGGCACCACAAAGGGCCCCTGTCACTAGCCAGGACCAGGAACAGCATACCATCTCCGCCAGCGCTAGTGGACAGGAGGCCCCACCACAACGACGGGCCACCAGAACCCCACCTCCTGCTGAAGAACAACCACCCCGCAAGCGGAATCTGAGATCTCACAGGAAGACAGAGTAGGATGCCAAGACCCCCGCCAGCATAAGATACCCCCTGATGTCATCCCACTGTCCCACATTGTCACCCTGTCCAACCTTGAACTGCCCCTGCTCCATCCTTCCACAGGCATATGGACAATGCACCTGTGAAACTGAGAACTGGACTCTGCCATGGACATTACTCCACCCTCACCCATCACCGTTTTAATATCATGTACCAATATCTAGCACTAAAAATAAATCACTCATTGCACTGAAATAATTCAGGAGTCAGCCTGTATTATTTACAAGTGTATAACACATTACTGTTCAATAATGTTCAGTCAATTTGTGATGACAACATACCGATTTCAATAAGCATTAGTCCATGGGTTAACCAAGCAGAAGTCACGCAGTGGGTCATACAGCACTGAAAAGGGAAGGGAAAATCAAACATCAGTTAAAAAGAACTGGGGGGAAATACACAAAGTAAAGATGCAGGAGGCTTTCAGGAAATGTTAAATGGCGTCGGTGATTCTTACCTGTGTGCTACTGAAAATACTGTAGTATCACTCTGTCCCTGTTGTCTGTGTCGTCCCCATCGTCTTCCTCCTCTTCACTCTCCACAGGTTCCACCGCTGCCACAACACCACCATCTGGACCATCCTCCTGCAGGAAAGGCACCTGACGTCGCAATGCCAGATTGTGAAGCATACAGCAGGCCACGATGATCTGGCACACCTTCTTTGGTGAGTACATTAGGGATCCACCTGTCATATGCAGGCACCTAAACCTGGCCTTCAGGAGCCCAAAGGTTCTTTCTATGATCCTCCTAGTTCGCCCATGGGCCTCATTGTACCGTTCCTCTGCCCTGGTCCGGGGATTCCTCACTGGGGTCAATAGCCAAGGCAGGTTGGGGTAACCAGAGTCACCTATTAGCCACACACGTTGTCTCTGTAGCTGTTCCATCACATAGGGGATGCTGCTATTACGCATAACATACGCGTCATGCACTGACCCAGGGAACTTGGCATTTATATGGGAGATGTACTGGTCAGCCAAACAGACCACCTGCACATTCATAGAATGGTAATTTTTCCTGTTTCTGTACACCTGCTCATCGTCTTTTGGGGGTACTAAAGCCACATGGGTCCCATCAATGGCACCAATGATGTTGGGTATATGTCCAAGGGCATAGAAATCACCCTTCACAGTGGGCAAATCATCCTCCTCAGGGAAAACAATGTAGCTCCGCATGTGTTTCAGCAGGGCAGACAACACTCTGGACAAAATCTTTGAAAACATAGGCTGAGACATTCCAGATGACATGGCCACTGTTGTCTGGAATGAGCCACTTGCCAAAAAATGGAGGACTGACAGAACCTGCACTAGAGGGGGAATCCCTGAGGTTGGCGGATGGGGGACATCAGGGCTGGCTCCAGCTGGGCACACAGTTCATGTATAGTGGCTCGGTCAAGTCGGTATCGTAGTATAATATGGCGTTCTTCCATTGTCGACAGGTCCACCAGCGGTCGGTACACGCGAGGATTCATCCTTCTCCTTGCAAGTCCCAGCGGACGGTGCCTAGGAAGGACAACATGGAGTATGGAGTCAAGCAAATCACAGGTACGTTCACCACAGCTTGCATAGCACACGGTTATCTATGTATTGAAAGGCGTGTATGTGTGGCAATGCAAGGCCTAGGCCTGTGTGACGCAGTTGAAATTAAGCCATGTGGGCCCTTGAAATGGCGGCTGCCTGACCTGTGAAGTGGGACAATGGGATGTGAGGTCAATGCGCTGGCGTGGCACACCGTGGCGGTAGGCGGTCGAAGACCGCTGTACGAAGCCGCATTGGTTAACATTGAACCCTATGGGTTTCAGGAGCCAATGACGATGTGCGCCGGCGGTCGCGGTACGCACCGCCGCGGTACGCACCGCCGCGGGCGTGACCGCCATTTTCTACATGATTAATCACTCGAGACCTGATCTTCCACAGGAGAGGACCTATACTGCAAGTGCTGCTGTAACCTCGGTCTGGAAGAGACAATGGCTGCTGCGACTGGGGAAAGGGCCCCTGCCTTCACGTCTGAAGAGTTGGATAAACTTGTGGATGGGGTCCTCCCCCAGTATGCGTTACTCTACGGTCCTCCAGACCAACAGGTAAGTACACTGGGTGCACATTGAATGGGCTATGCCTGTGTGGAGTGGGTTGGATGTAAGTTGGTTGGGTGGGGAGCGAATGAGGAGTGCAACGCACGACAGATGAGAGCATGTGCCACATGGCAAATTTGGGGAGGGGGGGGCATTCACTTCTAACATGCAGAAAAATTATGAAATTTCTTTTCCCACCCTGTACATGTCAAATAGGTCAGCGCCCATCAGAAAGTCGACATTTGGCGTGCCATCGCCAAGGAAGTCCGGGCCCTGGGGGTCCACATCAGACGGGGCACCCACTGCCACAAGAGGTGGGAGGACATCCGCCGCGGAACCAGGAAGACCGCCGAGTCACTGCTGGGGATGGCCTCCCAACCTAGGAGGGGTGCCAGTCGTACCCTGATCCCCCTGATGTCCCGGATCCTGGCGGGGGCCTACCCTGTTTTGGATGGGCGCTTGAGGACATCACAGCAGACACAAGGGGGTGAGTATCAGCACATTCTGCTATCTTTATGCGCAGTGGAGGCGCCTGGGTGGGGGAGGAGGGTTGTGGGTGACATTAGGCCAGGGCGCTTTCTGTAGTGTAGCCCTCTCCTTTAGACATGGCCCTGTGCCCCCGCCCCCCACCTCTGTAGGGTGCCAAGTAAAGCTATCCATGGTCCTGCATCACCCATGTGCGCGTTTGTTGTCCCTAGACCTGTTGGCCTAGTCAGAAGTACTGAGTAGTGTACCCCAATTGCGCGGCTTAGTGCATGAGGCTCCTGTGTCTGTCCTCTCCGCCAACGGTGTTGACAATGCATGCACTCAACCTGTTTTTATTTCTCCCCCCACCCTTTTTCTTCTTGTGCATGTGTGCATTAGCATCATCAGGCAGAGGAGAATTGGCATCGGAGCACGAGGGAGCTGCAAGTCACAAGGCCCCGGTGGGCCGTGGTACAGACACCGAGGGCACCAGTGATCCGGAGGGCGAGGGGAGCACCACAACGGGGACCGGTGGTGACACCAGCGACACCGACACGTCCTCGGATGGGAGCTCTCTAGCGGTGGCGGCAACATCCGGGCCCCCCGCCTCTACAGGTACAGCCGCCACCCAGCGCACCAGCCCCGCCCTCCCAGCAGCCCCTCAGCCTACGCTCCGTGCCCGCTGGCCCAAGAAGGCGGGCATCTCCTTCGCCCCAGGCACCTCAGGCCCTGCCCCTGTCACCCCTGCTGCCCTCAGTGAGGAGGTCATTGACCTCCTTCAGACCATCATTGTTGGGCAGACTACCCTTTTGAATGCCATCCAGGGGGTAGAAAGGGAGGTGCATCGGAGCAATGCCTACCTGGAGGGCATTCATTCGGGTCAGGCTGCCCATCAACGATCGTTCAATGCTCTGGCCTCAGCACTGACGGCAGCCATTGTCCTTGTTTCCAGCCTCCCTCTTCTAACTGCCTCCACCCTGTCTCTGTCTCCTGTTCCTCTGCCTATCCCATCCACACCATCAGACCAGCCTGCACACACCTCAACACCCAAGGGCAGCTCATCCAGACACAAGCACCACAGATCCCACAAACAGTCACCCAAACAACACCCAGATGCAGACATGCCAACAGTCACTACCACCTCTGTGTCCCCCTCCTCCTCGTCTCCCTCCTCCCTCCCTGTGACTTCTACACTCACACCTGCATGCAAACCACCATCAGCCAGTGCTTCCATCACCAGCACACCCTCCACTACAGTCCGCACACGTGCAGTCACCACCCCCACTGCCATTTACACGTCCCCTGTGTCCTCTCCCACTGTGTCTGTCACCCCCTCTTCCAAGACACACAAACGCAGGCAGCCACCCACCCAACAGCCATCCACCTCACGACAGCCTACGTCACAATCAGCTGCACCCAAACACAGCACACCTGACTCTCCTACAACCACATCCTCTTCCTCCACTCCCATCACCACTACTCCCACCCTTTACCTTGGTCCTAAAAAAGTTTACCTCTCAAATCCTAACCTCTTTCCCTCCCCTGACCCACCCCCTCCATCTGCTAAGAGTCCCAAGAGCACCTCAGCCACCACCAGCCCAGCTTCGAGTGTCACTGTGGTGCATGGGTTCTGGAGTCCACCCTTTGGCAGCAGTGACACTTCTATCAGCAGCAAGGGGACAGCCAGCCCACCCCCAGGCAAGAGGACCCGGAAACTCAAGGGCCGCCGTGAGAGGACTGACACGGCTGCCCCCAAGGACCAAAGTTCGGCCACTTCACCTGCCACAACATCCAGGGGAGGCAAGGGCCAGAGAGCCTCTTCTAAGGAGCGAAAGGGCAGCAGGGCGGAGAAGTCAGACAGCAGGAGCGCGGAGCAGGAGGGCCCCACAAGCCCCATCCCGGCTGTAAGGGAGGACACCAAAGGGCCCAGGACTCCGTCACCGAAGGGTCCTGCAACTGCACGGTCGGAGGGCGACTGAGCAGGGAGTCCAGGCCAGGTCTGGCTCCCTTTAATTACTGGACAAGCACCGCTGAAGAGGGCCCCCCGTGCAGAGGAGCACCGCTGAACAGGGCCCGCCGGGCAGAAGAGCACCACTGAACAGGGCCCTGCCGTGCAGAAGAGCACCGCTGAACAGGGCCCCGCCGTGCAGAAGAGCACCGCTGAAGAGGGCCCGCCGTGCAGAAGAGCAACGCTGAACAGGGCCCTCCTGTCAAGCACCGCTCCGCTGGGCCCCGCCGTCTCAAGCACCGCTCCGCTGGGCCCTTCCTGCAAGCACCGCTCCGCTGGGCCCCGCCGTCTCAAGCAGCGCTCCGCTGGGCCCTTCCTGCAAGCACAGCTCCGCTGGGCCCCGCCGTCTCAAGCACCGCTCCGCTCGGCCCCGCCGTCTCAAGCTCCGCTCCGCTGGGCCCTTCCTGCAAGCACCGCTCTGCTGGGCCCCGCCGTCTCAAGCACCGCTCCGCTGGGCCCTTCCTGCAAGCACCGCTCCGCTGGGCCCCGCCTTCTCAAGCACCGCTCCGCTGGGCCCTTCCTGCAAGCACCGCTCCGCTGGGCCCCGCCGTCTTCAAGCACCGCTCCACTGGGCCCCGCCGTCTCAAGCACCGCTCCGCTGGGCCCTTCCTGCAAGCACCGCTCCGCTGGGCCCCGCCGTCTCAAGCACCGCTCCGCTGGGCCCTTCCTGCAAGCACCGCTCCGCTGGGCCCCGCCGTCTCAAGCACCGCTCCGCTGGGCCCCGCCGTGTCAAGCACCGCTCCGCTGGGCCCTTCCTGCAAGCACCGCTCTGCTGGGCCCCGCCGTCTCAAGCACCGCTCCGCTGGGCCCCGCCGTCTCAAGCACCACTGGCACAATGACAGTGCCGGATCTGTGTCGAGCTACTGTTCACGGTTCACTGTGCCCACCATGCCTCCTCCTTGACCAGTGGAGACTGTTATCCACTTGTGAGACTGTGGCTTTGCGCTCCCCAGGATGGCACAGTGGGCAATCCACCCACTGTAGAGACTTGAGAGACTGTGGCTTTGCACTCCCCAGGATGGCACAGTGGGCAATCCACCCACTGTAGAGACTTGAGAGACTGTGGCTTTGCACTCCCCAGGATGGCACAGTGGGCAATCCACCCACTGTAGAGACTTGAGAGACTGTGGCTTTGCACTCCCCAGGATGGCACAGTAGGCATGGTGGCCCCTTCGTGGATCTGGCGTCGTGGACTCATGTGGCTGTGGTGCCCCCCCCTTCCCTTCCCCCTGAGGTGCCTGTAGTTTTGTCATCAGATGCCCCTGCAGTGTTCTCTCCAAAGGACTCAGGTCTCCTGTGTGGGCTTTGCCCATGTGTTGATACACTTTGGCCCACGGACACTTGGAATTTCGTTACATGGGCAGGACTAATTGCCTCGGTTTCTCGATTGCACTAAATATTGAATTGATTTTTTATAATTTTTATTGTTATTTGACCATGACTTATCAGAGGCTATTTTTTACATAAATTTTGATTCTCAATTTAATTATGTCTTTGCATTTTTCACGGGGGTTTGGGTGGTGTCACTGTGACTTGTTGTTCTGCATTGGTGTGTACATAGTTTGGGGGGGGGTGGGGGTCGCATATGTGTGTGCCGTAACCTTTCCTCCTCCCCCCTCCCCTGTGTCGTAGGTGCAGTACTCACCGTTGTCGTCTGCGCCGGAGTTCGTACTCGTGGTAGATGAGCAGGTAGACGAGAGCAGGTAGGATGTTTAATTCGGGTTCCATGCTGTCCAGATTCCTCGTGGAGTGAGTAGAGGTGAGCGTTTTCCCGTTCGTAGTCTGTTTCCGACGTGTTTTTATCGGCGGTGCTCCCGCCCCGGAAAAGGTGGTGGATTGGTGTGTTGTGATAGGGTGGGCGGTACATTGTCTGCCGCCTGTCTGTTGGCGGTGACCGCCGCGCTGTTTGTTTGTACCGCCGTGGTGGTCGGAGTGTTAATGTGGCGGTCTCTGTTGGCGGTTCACCCCAGGGTCAGAATTCAATTTTTTGGACCGCCGGCCTGTTGGCGGGTTGGCCACCGCTTTATCACCAACCGCCAGGGTTAGAATCACCCCCATAATGCGGTAACGACAATACACGGGTGCAGACACAGTTGAAGAGGAGTGCGGTAATACCTGTACATCAGGTGATCTATAACACGATGCGGTAACAACAATACACAGGTGCAAACATAGCTGAAGACGAGTTCTATAATACCTGTACATCAGGTGATCTGTAACATGATGCGGTAACAACAATATACGTGTGCAGACACAGCTGAAGAGAGTGCAGTAATACCTGTACATCAGCTGATCTGTGACACTATGCGGTAACAACAATACACGGGTGCAGACACAGCTGAAGAAGAGCGCTGTAACACCTGTACATCAGGTGATCTATAACACAATGCAGTTACAATAATACACAGGTGGAGGCACAGCTGAAGAGAGTGTGGTAATACCTTTACACATCATGTTATCTGTGACACAATGCGGTAACAACAATATATGGATGCAGACACAGCTGAAGAATAGTGCTGTAATACCTGTACATCAGGTGATCTGTGACACAATGCGGTAACAACAATACATGGATGCAGACACAGTTGAAGAAGAGTGCGGTAATACCTCTTCACATCAAGTGATCTGTGACACAATATGGTAACAACAATATATAGATGCAGACATTCTACAAACAATGTCAACCCCCACCCCAACTCTCCCCAATTAGTGTCCGTCAATGACACAACAGCACACAGATTGCGTTACCTTTTCTGGCCCTTTTTATATTATCTGGCATTTGTCAGAAGATCACATGTTACATATTTGCTAATAGGATGAAGTAATAGCAGTGCAATGTGCAGGCACACATTCCCTGTGATGCACATCCAGTATAACAGTGTGCACTATTAGGTTTTGTGCACTTAGGCCCAAATTTATACTTTTTCACGCAAAACTGCGCTAATGCAGTTTTGCGTGAAAAAGTTTACCGCCGTCTAGCTCCATTTTAGGATGCTGGCAGGGCATCGTATTTATGGAATGACGCAATCTGGCGCAAAGGGTTGGCTAACCTCCTGGAAAAGACATTAGCCGGGTGGGGCGATATAGGAGAAGGATGTTTTGCACCAAAAATGACATTAGGCTGGTTGGAGTAAAAAAAGATGACTCTAACCAGCCTAGCGTCATTTCTGGATGCAAAACCATCCATACCACATGACTCCTGCTGTAAGACAGGAGTCATGCCCACCACCCCAATGGCCAGCTCAGGGGACAAGGGTCCTCTGGGCATGGGCATTGCACCCAGTGTCATGTTTGGGGGCCCATTTCAGGGCCCCTAATGGCACTTGAAAAAAACTCACTTCCACTTACCTATACTTACCTGGGATTGAGTCCCCCAACCTCGGCTGTCCCTCTGGTGTGGGTGAGGGTGTTCCTGGGCCTGGGGAGGGCACCTGTTGACTTATTCCATTGTGTTCCACCATGGAAATAGGCCCACAGGTTCCCTAACGCCCGCCCTGACCCAGGCGTTAAATAATGGCACTAAGCAAGTCTAGCGCCAGTAAATAGGCCCACCTCCCTCCTGTGCACCATTTTTGCACGGGAGGATAAATAAGGCACAAAGGTCTTAGCGTACTTTTTGCCTGGGAACGCCTACCCTACATCTCATTGGCGCAAAGTAGTTTCCCGCCAGCAAAAAAATGACTTTAACTCCAAAACTTTGGCGCAAAACTGGTCTCGCGCCAAAGTATACATTTGGAGTTAGGTTTGAGCTGAATTAGCGTAAAAAAAAAAAAACGCTAATTCAGCACAAAGCAAGTATAAATCTGGGCCTTAGACTCACATTGAATGTTTTTGAAAAGACTGTGCAAACACCAGTCCAGTGTGGGGGACCGCAGGCGTTTCACTAGTTTATTTTGAATCAAAGTGTTGTAATGAAAGCACACTGCACTCTAAGGACACATAAGGCACATTATTCCATTGTGTGGTTCAACTAGTCCATGCACGGGGTGACTCTACACAGAGGCTGGGCGGGACAATGCAGCAACGGACTTCAAGGTAACTCTGACTCCCTGCCCACCCATCAGAACACAACGAACTGGCTGAGGAACGGAGGAGAATTCTGGACTACGTATCCCAGAAGGCATCCTGCCTCACTCAGGAACGACAGGCCCCAGGACGCATGTACCAGAACACATGGATGAATTCAGAATGGGACGAGCTCATCCCTCCCCTGGCTGACACAGCTTGATATCAGCCGCACTACGTATACCAGAATACACTGTGTTTCACCCAGTAAAGCCAGTCTACCTAATACAACATGCTGGCACCTACAATTTCGGCCCTGTAGTGGGCAGCAAGTTGGCAAACAGATTATTTATATGACGTGTGCATGTGTATATGTATATATTTTTCACCCCTATTCTTAGTAAAAAGACTACATACATCTTTCAGAGTGTGGTTTTAGGAGACTGTTTTTAATCTGTTGGTGTGATTTAAATTGTGCTTAAAAGCTGTCTGCCCCCCTGTATTTTTGCCTTAAAAAAGCCCGATTTTAGAGTGTGCGCCCAGAACTATTGCAGTGTTTGTCTCTTAAACAATCTCCCCCTTACCTGGAAAGTAGACTCTGCTAGCTTGGAAGTGTGGATTCAGCCTGTCTGTATCCAAGGAGATACTGAATAGAGCAGCAGTAGCCTCTCCTCAGGCCACAGGAACTGGACTTAGCTGATTGGCTCCCTGAGTCTCTGCTGCACCTGAGACCCGCCCCCCCCACCTGCTCTGGCTCCTTAAGTTTGTGGAGGGAAGGCCAAAGACAGGCACCTCCATTTTGTGTTCCTCTGTGCATCTCCCCTGTGTCCTGATACAGCCCAGTGTTCAAGGATTGCAAAAAGACCTAGGTAAGGAGCCCAAATATATTTTCTAGTTAAATAGTATTAATTGTTCAAAAAGTGTTTGTTTTACTGTGGACTCTCTGTGTTTTCAGGCAGCCTGGCCTCTTTTAAAGTGGTGTTTGTTTAAAAATCGTTTTTGCCGTGACTGTGTGAATTCCCTTGCTAGTTTGTGGCTCCCCCCCCCCCTTTTCCCCCCCTCTGCCCCCCTTTTTTTCACCCCTATTCTTAGTAAAAAGACTACATACATCTTTCAGAGTGTGGTTTTTAGGAGACTGTTTTTAATCTGTTTGTGTGATTTAAATTCTGCTTAAAAGCTGTCTGCCCCCCTGTATTTTTGCCTTAAAAAAGCCCGATTTTAGAGTGTGCGCCCAGAACTATTGCAGTGTTTGTCTCTTAAACAATCTCCCCCTTACCTGGAAAGTAGACTCTGCTAGCTTGGAAGTGTGGATTCAGCCTGTCTGTATCCAAGGAGATACTGAATAGAGCAGCAGTAGCCTTCCCCCAGGCCACAGGAACTGGACTTAGCTGATTGGCTCCCTGAGTCTCTGCTGCACCTGAGACCCGTCCCCCCCCACCTGCTCTGGCTCCTTAAGTTTGTGGAGGGAAGGCCAAAGACAGGCACCTCCATTTTGTGTTCCTCTGTGCATCTCCCCTGTGTCCTGATACAGCCCAGTGTTCAAGGATTGCAAAAAGACCTAGGTAAGGAGGCCAAAGATATTTTCTAGTTAAATAGTATTAATTGTTCAAAAAGTGTTTGTTTTACTGTGGACTCTCTGTGTTTTCAGGCAGCCTGGCCTCTTTTAAAGTGGTGTTTCTTTAAAAATCGTTTTTGCCGTGACTGTGTGAATTCCCTTGCTAGTTTGTGGCTCCCCCCCCCCCCCTTTCCCCCCCTCTGCCCCCCTTTTTTTCACCCCTATTCTTAGTAAAAAGACTACATACATCTTTCAGAGTGTGGTTTTAGGAGACTGTTTTTAATCTGTTTGTGTGATTGAAATTGTGCTTAAAAGCTGTCTGCCCCCCTGTATTTTTGCCTTAAAAAAGCCTGATTTTAGAGTGTGCGCCCAGAACTATTGCAGTGTTTGTCTCTTAAACAATCTCCCCCTTACCTGGAAAGTAGACTCTGCTAGCTTGGAAGTGTGGATTCAGCCTGTCTGTATCCAAGGAGATAATGAATAGAGCAGCAGTAGCCTCCCCCCAGGCCACTGGAACTGGACTTAGTTGATTGGCTCCCTGAGTCTCTGCTGCACCTGAGACCGGCCCCCCCACCTGCTCTGGCTCCTTAAGTTTGTGGAGGGATGGCCAAAGACAGGCACCTCCATTTTGTGTTCCTCTGTGCATCTCCCCTGTGTCCTGATACAGCCCAGTGTTCAAGGTTTGCAAAAAGACCTAGGTAAGGAGCCCAAAGATATTTTCTAGTTAAATAGTATTAATTGTTCAAAAAGTGTTTGTTTTACTGTGGACTCTCTGTATTTTCAGGCAGCCTGGCCTCTTTTAAAGTGGTGTTTGTTTAAAAATTGTTTTTGCCGTGACTGTGTGAATTCCTTTGCTAGTTTGTGGCTCCCCCCCCCCCTTTCCCCCCCTCTGCCCCCCTTTTTTTCACCCCTATTCTTAGTAAAAAGACTACATACATCTTTCAGAGTGTGGTTTTAGGAGACTGTTTTTAATCTGTTTGTGTGATTTAAATTGTGCTTAAAAGCTGTCTGCCCCCCTGTATTTTTGCCTTAAAAAAGCCCGATTTTAGAGTGTGCGCCCAGAACTATTGCAGTGTTTGTCTCTTAAACAATCTCCCCCTTACCTGGAAAATAGACTCTGCTAGCTTGGAAGAGTGGATTCAGCCTGTCTGTATCCAAGGAGATACTGAATAGAGCAGCAGTAGCCTCCCCCCAGGCCACAGGAACTGGACTTAGCTGATTGGCTCCCTGAGTCTCTGCTGCACCTGAGACCCGCCCCCCCCACCTGCTCTGGCTCCTTAAGTTTGTGGAGGGAAGGCCAAAGACAGGCACCTCCATTTTGTGTTCCTCTGTGCATCTCCCCTGTGTCCTGATACAGCCCAGTGTTCAAGGATTGCAAAAAGACCTAGGTAAGGAGCCCAAAGATATTTTCTAGTTAAATAGTATTAATTGTTCAAAAAGTGTTTGTTTTACTGTGGACTCTCGGTGTTTTCAGGCAGCCTGGCCTCTTTTAAAGTGGTGTTTGTTTAAAAATCGTTTTTGCCGTGACTGTGTGAATTCCCTTGCTAGTTTGTGGCTCCCCCCCCCCCTTTTCCCCCCCTCTGCCCCCCTTTTTTTCACCCCTATTCTTAGTAAAAAGACTACATACATCTTTCAGAGTGTGGTTTTTAGGAGACTGTTTTTAATCTGTTTGTGTGATTTAAATTCTGCTTAAAAGCTGTCTGCCCCCCTGTATTTTTGCCTTAAAAAAGCCCGATTTTAGAGTGTGCGCCCAGAACTATTGCAGTGTTTGTCTCTTAAACAATCTCCCCCTTACCTGGAAAGTAGACTCTGTTAGCTTGGAAGTGTGGATTCAGCCTGTCTGTATCCAAGGAGATTCTGAATAGAGCAGCAGTAGCCTTTCCCCCTGCCCACAGGGATTGGAGTTTAGTTAACTTGCTCCTTATATAAGTTCCTTGTGGTTGTTGCATATGCTGTTATGACAGGTTGTTGGGAGATGGTGTTTCATTGGTTGCTAGATCCAGGGATGCAGTTATGATTGGTGGATAGGGCTGAAAATCTGATTGACTGTTGGTTTTAGGGCTGGGGCTGTGATTGGTGGTCAGGAATAGGGCTATGACTGGTGATTAGGGCTGGGTCTCCCATTAGTTGGCTAAATCAGGGTTTAAAATTGGATTGGCTGGGGTTAGGACCAGCTTCTTATTGGCCAGTAGGGCTATAAAGGCCAGGATTCAGGGCGTCTCAGCCCGGGCATCGAGGACAAGGGCAGTTGCCTGTTTGGGCCTGTTTGGGACAGGTAGGGACTAGGGACTAGGTCCAGAAATGCTGCCCAATTCATATTGCACCAGGAGTGGTTTCTACCCCAACACATCCCTAAACATGCAAACGCATTATCTGCAAAGATATCCAACTCATGCATCACAAACTGACGTCAGACAGATTGCATTGCCCCACCACCCAACACAATTCCCTACATACAACACATATACACATACCCCCCACAACTACTACAGTCAAACACCTTCATTCTCACAGCCAACACTACTCTGTCCCCTCCCACAAACACTACCTGCCACCACCCACACAATACAAAATTACAACATACAATTCTCTCAGTTTCAGTCTCCCAGATACACACTCTCTACTCATACTAACCAACAACACTATCCGCTGTTCGCTTCACACAGACCGCCTGTCTTCATAACAATGCCCAAACCCTACCTTCAAACACATCATCTACAAACACTCTTCCCCTCTCCTCACCAATTACACACAACCATACAATCCCCACATTTCACTCCACCACACATATTACCTCTTCCAGTCATCTCAACTAATACTTATCTCCCTGACACACACCCATCACCTCTTACACACCTCATACATTCATCTCCAAAACACATCAACACCCCATCTAACACTCAAATTCCACTTAACAGCACTAACTCACATACAAGTCCCTCACCAAAAACAACTACACCAATAGCCCCTCTCATTACTCCACAAAAACAATACCCACCACAAACATCAGCACATCAAAGCAACACAATCTTACATTACACTCATCGTCATACCCACTCCCACCCCCAAGACTACACAAAGGATACAAATTCCATCCTATCTCCACCCCTACCCCCCCACTCTTCACAAACACCTACCACAAGCACCCCATCCCAGCAACCTTCTTTCAGTCGCCTCTCCTCCATTGCACAATTTAGAGCCTTACATCATGATCCACATGCTCCTCCACCACCCCTAACCCATACTCCATCCACACTAAACAAACGCAAACAAAATAAAAAACATGCCACTCATAGCAACCTTGCATCCCCTTGTTTGTTACATAATAAAACTACCCTACAAAAAACACTACACTCCTCATGACTCTCTCAACCACCAAGTCCACAACCCACACACACAGACCCAACAAAATGCCTCCTTAACCTGCTGGAAGAGGAACACTATGTTGAAAAGCAAGACTATTGTGAGCCTCAAACAGTTAACACAACTAGCAACACTCCTGCTTCAAGCTCACATTATACTACTTACCCTTCTACTAAACAAAACAACACTACCACTAACACACCCTATCTAAACTGCCAGCTCATAAATGCTCGATCACTCTCAAAAAACAAGCACCACATCTACGACCTGCTCACAGACACACAACCTGACTTACTATTCATTACGGAATCCTGGTTGGGAGATGACATGGCACCAGTGTTGCACGAAGCCCTTCCTCCGGGCTATCAAACCATCACACAAAACCGTATAGGCAAGAGAGGAGGTGGACTAGCTATTATATTCAAACAAGCAATAAACCTCAGTAAAACAGACAACATCTCCATACAAGGTTGTGAAGCCCTCCTTACCAGATGCCACCCTACTCCAACTTCCACCTGTAACTTTCTCCTCCTTTACAGACCTGCACCTAACAACTCCACTTTCCCAGATGCTTTTCTTGACATAGTCTCAAACCTTATTACATTATACTCCAATCTATGCATTCTTGGAGATCTAAACATTTGGTTTGACAAACCCAATATGCCCCATCCAAAAGCTATCACCACTGGCCTACTCGCATTGAATCTACATCAGATTGTACACAATCCCACACACATTGCTGGTTACATCCTAGATGTCATTTTTGCTAAGCCTGAACTCGTTACTATTCATAGCATCACACCAACCACCTGGTCAGACCACCATCTGATAACTTTCCGACAGACAACTCCACTAATCAACACACCACACAACCACTTACATACATACACCTATCGACCATGGAGCAAACTCAATTTGGATCACTTAGAAACACAACTAACAGCAAACACAGATCTAGATACAATCAATTCTGTACCAAAACTTTGAGTGGCTACAGGAAGCTTTTGATGTCCTAATACCACTCAGAAAAACTAAACATGACAAAAGAAAACCAACACCTTGGAGAAACACAGAACTTAAAAAGATAAAGCAACAAATCAGAAAGTTGCAGCGGACCTGGCTCAAAACAAACAACAGTCAAGACAAACTGCAGCTACACAAACTTAACAGGATATACAAATCATCAATCAAAAAAGCTAAAAAAAGATACTACTCAGACAGAATTCAAAATGCTCAATCTACAACCAAGGAATTTTACAAAATTCTCAATGAATTTCGAAAACCGACATGCATGGAAGGAAGTCATCCCACCACTCAAGATTTCACTAACAAATTGGCAACTCACTACACAACCAAGGCAGACATATTGGACTCCTATTTAAAACAGAAGAAAACCATCAGCACCAACCCCTTTACTAAAATACCCTTTAAGAATAAACCATCCCAACCTATACAGTCCTTCAAACAAATATCCCAGGATGAATTTATGGATTAGGTCAAAGCAATCAGACCTTCTGGTTGCCCTTCTGACCCTTGCCCACCACAAATCTTCAAGAACATCCTGCTATCTACTTCTGCTGCCACACCTGTAAGAAGAATCATCAACAACTCTTTAACTTCAGGAACTTTTCCTACAGACCTGAAAAAGGCATACATACGACCATTATTAAAGAAAACAAATCTAGACCCGCAAGACCCCAACAACTACAGACCTATCACAAATGCACCTTTCCTGGGCAAATTGATAGAAAGAGCAGCATTCGCCCAGATGTCACAATTCATTGAAGACAATTCTATACTTTCAGACTTCCAAACTGGTTTCCGCCCAGGAAGAAGCACTGAATCGGCACTCATGGCAATATGGGACAATCTTAAAAACACAGTTGACCGAAATGGAGTTGCTGCACTACTTCTCTTGGACCTCTCCGCTGCCTTTGATACGGTTGACCATGACACCCTAACTCAAAGACTCCACGAAGCCGGCATACAAGGGATTGCTCTCGACTGGATTACTTCCTATCTCCAAAAAAGAGCGAATATCATCCACTCACCCCCCTTCTCATCCAAACCCTACCTCACAAAAACAGGGGTCCCCCAAGGGTCAATCATCTCACCTTTGCTTTTTAACATCTACATGATATCTTTACCAGAACTGATCAATGATTTCCATCTCACATGCTACAACTATGCAGATGACACACAAATACTACTTCAATTAGAAGACCCCAAAAACATTGAAAACTCACAAATCTTCAGTTGCCTCAGAGCCGTTGATCAGTGGATGACCTGGAGCCATCTCAAACTAAATACCTCCAAAACTGAAATACTCATATGTGGTGACTGGAAACATTATGACCCTCTGTGCGTCTGGCCTGACGATCTCGGACCACCTCCTCAATTATCCAAGGAAGTGAAAAACCTAGGAATCACCATGGATTCCAAACTAACTATGAATGCCCAAGTAGACAAATTAGCACGCACAAGCTTCATCACCTTAAAGACTTTGCGACACATCTTCCCCCACCTCGGATTTCCACACAAGGTGCAAGCTACTATCTCACTTGTATTATCCAAACTGGATTATGCCAATAGCCTCTACCATGGATCATCTCTATCTGTTATGAAAAAACTACAACGTATCCAGAATTCCGCAGCCAGGCTACTACTACATATAAAGCCGCAAGCCCACATCTCCCCTGCCTTGAGAGCACTACACTGGTTACCCGTTGCCAGAAGAATCACTTTCAAGCTGCTTCGTATCACCCACAAAGCTATACATGGAACAGGACCGCTTTTTATCAGAAATAAAATTACCAAATACATCCAACAAAGAACCCTCCGCTCAAGACTGGCACCCCGCCTTAGAACACCACCATACAAGAAAAAGACTGTAGGTGGTACATCCTTCTCCGTCCAAGCAGCCAAACTATGGAATTCATTACCCCCAACTATAAGAGCCACAGATAACTTTCTTGTTTTCAGGAAACTACTCAAGAGTTGTCTCTTTCCTTCATAACCACCTTTTTCAAACAACTATGAACTGCATATGCCTATGTGGATAATTATTTTTTTCAGATTATATGTATATTTCTATTTATTTATAGTTTCTTTGGAAAATATGTATTTCTATTTATTTATAGTTTCTTTGGAAAATATGTATTGCTACTGTCATAACAATAAAATACACACACACTCTTTTATACCTGTCTGACTAAGTATTTTTTACCCATGATTCTAATTATGTATTGTATGTGCATATGTGTGTGTATTCATGTGTGTGTGTGTATAAATATATATATATATGTGTATGTATGTGTATATGTTGTTTCTGTGCCTGGCATGTTTGTGGATCATTGCATGGCTCCTGGTTTTTTGGGTTGTTATACTAGATATCTATGAATTTCTGCTCTCTTTTTATCACACTTATCTACTCATCACTCTTATGTCATGTCTCTATCAAACTATCCTCCATTCTCACTCTGACTCATCCCAAATCCCTTTGACCACTTTCATCTCCTAAATATCTCTGCCTAAGCTCTTCCCTCCACCTCCACATCTAACTCACCAAACCTCACTCTACCTCTGTGACCTCCCACACAACCCTACTAAATTCTCCTGCATTCATCTCACCCTGCTACTATGCTCTCCCTAACCCTTCCACATCCTCTTTCCACTCCGCCCCCCTTTTATTCATCCCAAGCCTTTGGATTGAGTAAATGAAGGATAAACTCCCAATTAACACTTCTGGATTTCTTTCCTCCTCCACCCCTCCATTACTCCAGTCAATCTAACTAACAAACTCTCATATCCGCAACTCAAATTAACTCATAATAATACTAAAACTGTACTCATTATTAAATTATACTAATCCATCACTAATTCTTGTTGGGTACCGGAGTAGCGTGCTACTCATCGAAAAGCGCTTCGACGCCTCGTCAGGGGTAGTAAGCGCTATATAAATACGATTACAATTACAATTAAAATATGTCTTAGTTTCTTTCTGTGTCCACATGTGCCTGTATGTGCTTGAATCTGTCTCTGTTTCTGTGTAGGTATCGTTGCATGTGCAAGTGTTGGTTTGTATGTGCCTGTGAGTGTCTGCATGCCTGGCTGTCAGTAACTGGGTGTGTGTTTGTGTTCATGTGTCTGAGTCCACATGTGTCCACATGTATCTATGTGTGCATACCAGTTTCCTGGTCTGTCTGCCTATGCATGTACGTGTCTGAGTGTATGGGTCAGTGGGCGGGCCTGATTTGTGAGTATGTGTTGTTGTCTATATGTGTAGGGATGTGTTTAACATCATTGTAGTATTTGAATAGCGGTTTCCTCTTTGTGAGCCGGACTGTGACAGTATGTGTGTGTATGGTACTGCTGGTGAGTTTGTGCATCTGTGTGTCTGGGTCTGAATATAGGTGTGTGTATGCGGGTGAGTTTGTGCATCTGTGTGTCTGGGTCTGAGTACAGGTGTGTGTATGCTGGAGAGTTTGTGCATCTGTGTGTCTGAGTACAGGTGTGTGTATGTTGGAGAGTTTGTGCATCTGTGTGTCTGGGTCTGAGTATAGGTGTGTGTATGCTGGTGAGTTTGTGCATCTGTGTGTGTGAGACTCTGAGTATAGGTGTGTGTATGCTGGTGAGTTTGTGCATCTGTGTGTCTGACTCTGAGTATAGGTGTGTGTGTATGCTGGTGAGTTTGTGCATCTGTGAGTCTCTGTCTGAGTATAGGTGTGTTTATGCTGGTGAGTTTGTGCATCTATGTGTCTGAGTATAGGTGTGCGTATGCTGGTGAGTTTGTGCATCTGTGTGTCTGGGTCTGAGTACAGGTGTGTGTGTGGTACTGCTGGTGAGTTTGTGCATCTGTTAGTCTGGGTCTGAGTATAGGTGTGTGTATGCGGGTGAATTTGGGCATCTGTGTGTCTGAGTATAGGTGTGTGTATTCTGGAGAGTTTATACATCTGAGTGTGTGGGTCTGAGTACAGGCCTGTGTATGCTGGTGAGTTTGTGCATCTGTGGGTCTGGGTCTGAGTACAGGTGTGTGTATGCTGGTGAGTTTGTGCATCTGTGTGTGTGAGACTCTGAGTATAGGTGTTTGTATGCTGGTGAGTTTGTGCATCTGTGTGTCTGACTCTGAGTATAGGTGTGTGTGTATGCTGGTGAGTCTGTGCATCTGTGAGTCTCTGTCTGAGTATAGGTGTGTTTATGCTGGTGAGTTTGTGCACCTATGTGTCTGAGTATAGGTGTGCGTATGCTGGTGAGTTTGTGCATCTGTGTGTCTGGGTCTGAGTACAGGTGTGTGTGTGGTACTGCTGGTGAGTTTATGCATCTGTGAGTCTGGGTCTGAGTATAGGTGTGTGTATGCGGGTGAGTTTGTGCATCTGTGTGTCTGAGTATAGGTGTGTGTATTCTGGAGAGTTTATACATCTGAGTGTGTGGGTCTGAGTACAGGCCTGTGTATGCTGGTGAGTTTGTGCATCTGCGGGTCTGGGTCTGAGTACAGGTGTGTGTATGCTGGTGAGTTTGTGCATCTGTGTGTGTGGGTCTGAGTACAGGTGTGTGTATGCTGGAGAGTTTGTGCATCTGTGTGTCTGAGTACAGGTGTGTGTATGTTGGAGAGTTTGTGCATCTGTGTGTCTGGGTCTGAGTATAGGTGTGTGTATGCTGGTGAGTTTGTGCATCTGTGTGTGTGAGACTCTGAGTATAGGTGTGTGTATGCTGGTGAGTTTGTGCATCTGTGTGTCTGACTCTGAGTATAGGTGTGTGTGTATGCTGGTGAGTTTGTGCATCTGTGAGTCTCTGTCTGAGTATAGGTGTGTTTATGCTGGTGAGTTTGTGCATCTATGTGTCTGAGTATAGGTGTGCGTATGCTGGTGAGTTTGTGCATCTGTGTGTCTGGGTCTGAGTACAGGTGTGTGTGTGGTACTGCTGGTGAGTTTGTGCATCTGTGAGTCTGGGTCTGAGTATAGGTGTGTGTATGCGGGTGAGTTTGTGCATCTGTGTGTCTGAGTATAGGTGTGTGTATTCTGGAGAGTTTATACATCTGAGTGTGTGGGTCTGAGTACAGGCCTGTGTATGCTGGTGAGTTTGTGCATCTGTGGGTCTGGGTCTGAGTACAGGTGTGTGTATGCTGGTAAGTTTGTGCATCTGTGTGTTTGGGTCTGAGTATAGGTGTGTGTATGCTGCTGAGTATATGCATCTGTGCGTCTGGGTCTGAGTACAGGTGTGTGTATGCTGGAGAGTTTGTGCATCTGTGTGTGTGTCTGAGTATAGGTGTGTGTATGCTGGTGAGTTTGTGCATCTGTGTGTCTGAGTATAGGTGTGTGTATGCTGGTGAGTTTGTGCATCTGTGTGTCTGCGTCTGAGTATAGGTGTGTGTATGCTGGTGAGTTTATGCATCTGTGCGTCTGGGTCTGAGTACAGGTGTGTGTATGCTGGTGAGTTTGTGCATCTGTGTGTCTGAGTATAGGTGTGTGTATGCTGGTGAGTTTATGCATCTGTGCGTCTGGGTCTGAGTACAGGTGTGTGTATGCTGGAGAGTGTGTGCATCTTTGTGTGAGTCTGAGTATAGGTGTGTGTATGCTGGTGAGTTTGTGCATCTGTGTGTCTGAGTCTGAGTATACTGTAGGTGTGTGTATGCTGGTGAGTTTATGCATCTGTGCATCTGGGTCTGAGTACAGGTGTGTGTATGCTGGTGAGGTTGTGCATCTGTGTGTCTGGGTCTGAGTACAGGTGTGTGTATGCTGGTGAGTTTATGCATCTGTGTGTCTGGGTCTGAGTATAGGTGTGTGTATGTTGGGGAGTTTGTGCATCTGTGCGTCTGGGTCTGAGCATAGGTGTGTGTATGCTGGTGAGTTTGTGCATCTGTTTGTCTGGGTCTGACTATAGGTGTGTGTATGCTGGAGAGTTTGTGCATCTGTGCGTCTGGGTCTGAGTATAGGTGTGTGTATGCTGGTGAGTTTGTGCATCTGTGCGTCTGGGTCTGATTATAGGTGTGTGTATGCTGGTGAGTTTGTGCATCTGTGTGCTTGGGTCTGAGTACAGGTGTGTGTATGCTGGAGAGTTTGTGCTTCTGTGTGTCTGGGTCTGACAGGTGTGTGTATGCTGGTGAGTTTGTGCATCTGTGTGTCTGGGTCTGAGAACAGGTGTGTGTATGGTACTGCTGGTGAGTTTGTGCATGAGTGTGTCTGGGTCTGAATATAGGTGTGTGTATGCGGGTGAGTTTGTGCATCTGTGCGTCTGGGTCTGAGTACAGGTGTGTGTATGCTGGAGAGTTTGTGCATCTGTGTGTCTGGGTCTGAGTACAGGTGTGTGTATGCTGGTGAGTTTGTGCATCTGTGTGTGTGACTGAGTATAGGTGTGTGTATGCTGGTGAGTTTGTGCATCTGTGTGTCTGTGTCTGAGTATAGGTGTGTTTATGCTGGTGAGTTTGTGCATCTATGTGTCTGAGTATAGGTGTGCGTATGCTGGTGAGTTTGTGCATCTGTGTGTCGGGGTCTGAGTACAGGTGTGTGTATGGTACTGCTGGTGAGTTTGTGCATCTGTGAGTCTGGGTCTGAGTATAGGTGTGTGTATGCGGGTGAGTTTGTGCATCTGTGTGTCTGAGTATAGGTGTGTGTATGCTGGAGAGTTTATGCATCTGTGTGTGTGGGTCTGAGTACAGGCGTGTGTATGCTGGTGAGTTTGTGCATCTCTGGGTCTGGGTCTGAGTACAGGTGTGTGTATGCTGGTGAGTTTGTGCATCTGTGTGTGTGGGTCTGAGTATAGGTGTGTGTATGCTGCTGAGTTTATGCATCTGTGCGTCTGGGTCTGAGTACAGGTGTGTGTATGCTGGAGAGTTTGTGCATCTGTGTGTGTGTCTGAGTATAGGTGTTTGTATGCTGGTGAGTTTGTGCATCTGTGTGTCTGAGTATAGGTGTGTGTATTCTGGTGAGTTTGTGCATCTGTGTGTCTGTGTCTGAGTATAGGTGTGTGTATGCTGGTGAGTTTATGCATCTGTGTGTCTGAGTACAGGTGTGTGTATGCTGGTCAGGTGGTGCATCTGTGTGTCTGAGTATAGGTGTGTGTAATCTGGTGAGTTTATGCATCTGTGTGTGTGTCTAAATATCTGAGTATAGGTGTGTGTATGATGGTGAGTTTATGCATCTGTGCGTCTGGGTCTGAGTACAGGGGTGTGTATGCTGGTGAGTTTGTGCATCTGTGTCTCTGGATCTGAGTGCAGGTGTGTGTATACTGGAGAGTGTGTGCATCTTTGTGTGTGTCTAAGTATAGGTGTGTGTATGCTGGTGAGTTTGTGCATCTGTGTGTCCGATTCTGAGTATAGGTGTGTGTATGCTGGTGAGTTTATGCATCTGTGCGTCTGGGTCTGAGTACAGGTGTGTGTATGCTGGTGAGGTTGTGCATCTGTGTGTCTGGGTCTGAGTACAGGTGTGTGTATACTGGTGAGTTTGTGCATCTGTGTGTCTGGGTCTGAGTATAGGTGTGTGTATGTTGGAGAGTTTGTGCATCTGTGCGTCTGGGTCTGAGCATAGGTGTGTGTATGCTGGTGAGTTTGTGCATCTGTTTGTCTGGGTCTGAGTATAGGTGTGTGTATGCTGGAGAGTTTGTGCATCTGTGCATCTGGGTCTGAGTATAGGTGTGTGTATGCTGGTGAGTTTGTGCATCTGTGCGTCTGGGTCTGATTATAGGTGTGTGTATGCTGGTGAGTTTGTGCATCTGTCTGCTTGGGTCTGAGTACAGGTGTGTGTATGCTGGAGAGTTTGTGCTTCTGTGTGTCTGGGTCTGACAGGTGTGTGTATGCTGGTGAGTTTGTGCATCTGTGTGTCTGGGTCTGAGTACAGGTGTGTGTATGTTGGAGAGTTTGTGCATCTGTGTGTCTGGGTCTGAGTATAGGTGTGTGTATGCTGGTGAGTTTGTGCATCTGTGTGTGTGACTCTGAGTATAGGTGTGTGTATGCTGGTGAGTTTATGCATCTGTGTGTCTGTGTCTGAGTATAGGTGTGTTTATGCTGGTGAGTTTGTGCATCTATATGTCTGAGTATAGGTGTGCGTATGCTGGTGACTTTGTGCATCTGTGTGTCTGTGTCTGAGTATAGGTGTGTGTATGTTGGTGAGTTTGTGCATCTTTGTGTCTGGGTCTGATTATTGGTGTGTGTATGCTGCTGAGTTTGTGCATCTGTGTGTCTGTGTCTAAGTATAGGTGTGTGTATGCTGGTGAGTTTGTGCATCTGTGTGTCTGAGTACAGGTGAGTTTGTGCATCTGTGTGTTTGGGTCTGAGTCTAGGTGTGTGTATGCTGGTGAGTTTATGCATCTGTGTGTCTGGGTCTGAGTCTAGGTGTCTGTATGCTGGTGAGTTTATGCATCTGTGTGTCTGAGTATAGGTGTGTGTATGCTGGTGAGTTTGTGCATCTGTTTGTCTGGGTCTGAGTACAGGTGTGTGTATGCTGGAGAGTTTGTGCATCTGTGTGTGTGTCTGAGTATAGGCGTGTGTATGCTGGTGAGTTTGTGCATCTGTGTGTCTCAGTATAGGTGTGTGTATGCTGGTGAGTTTGTGCATCTGTTTGTCTGGGTCTGAGTACAGGTGTGTGTATGCTGGAGAGTTTGTGCATCTGTGTGTGTGTCTGAGTATAGGTGTGTGTATGCTGGTGAGTTTATGCATCTGTGTTTCTGGGTCTTAGTACAAGGTGTGTGTATGCTGGTGTGCTTGTGCATCTGTGTGTCTGGGTCTGAGTACAGTTGTGTGTATGCTGGTGATTTTGTGCATCTGTGTGTCTGTGTCTGAGTATAGGTGTGTGTATGCTGGTGAGTTTGTGCATCTGTGCGTCTGGGTCTGAGTACAGGTGTGTGTATGCTGGAGAGTTTGTGCATCTTTGTGTGGGTCTGAGTACAGGTGTGTGTATGCTGGTGAGTTTGTGCATCTGTGTGTCTGAGTATAGGTGTGTGTATGCTGGTGAGTTTGTGCTTCTGTTTGTCTGGTTCTGAGTACAGGTGTGTGTATTCTGGTGAGGTTGTGCATCTGTGTGTCTGGGTCTGAGTACAGGTGTGTGTATGCTGGTGAGTTTGTGCATCTGTGTGTCTGAGTATAGGTGTGTGTATGCTGGTGAGTTTGTGCTTCTGTTTGTCTGGGTCTGAGTACAGGTGTGTGTATTCTGGTGAGGTTGTGCATCTGTGTGTCTGGGTCTGAGTACAGGTGTGTGTATGCTGGTGAGTTTGTGCATCTGTGTGTCTGGGTATAGGTGTGTGTATGCTGGTGAGTTTATGCATCTGTGTGTCTGGGTCTGAGTACAGGTGTGTGTATGCTGGTGAGTTTGTGCATCTGGGTCGGAGTATCGGTGTGTGTATGCTGGTGAGTTTGTGCATCTGTGTGTCTGTGTCTGAGTATAGGTGTGTGTATCTGGGGTGCGTGAGAGCTGACACATTCTGGAAGTAAAGGATAGTCAGCCCGGAAGGTGTATATGGGCCTTAACCCAAATGTATATCTCAAACTGGACAGTATCATCAGGGCTGTGGCTTATCTCATGATGCACGCATTTTCATGTCCCCGCTATCATTCTGCAGTGATCTGGCTTTGTGCAAAAGGCCATGGTAGCTCTGCACTGATGGGTGCAGAGAAGTAACAAGCATTGGCAAAGCCAAGATGTTCCACCTTTGTCTTTTTTTCTATGTAACTGGCTTACAAATATTCTAGAAATGTTATGTTAATGTTTGTTTTATTAAATTAAAAACAAACATTATTATAACTTTTTTCTAATATTTGTAAGCTAGTTACATAGAAAAAAGACAAAGGAGATACATATTGGCATGCGGGTTAGAAGAAAAAAGAAAGAAGACAGAAGACAGCAGAAGACAAGACTGTAGAAGAGAGAAGGTGGTAGAACACAGAAGACGGCAGAAGATAGGAGTGAGATGATAAAAGAATTGAGAAAAATGCAGACATGAGAAGATGGCATGCGGTAAAGAAGACAGCGAAGACAGAAGACGACATGCTGGAAGAAAAAAGAAGACAGATGGTAACGAAGAAAGAAGACCGAGAAGAGGGCATCGAAGAAAGAAGACGTCAGCGAAGTGAGAAGACGGTATGCAGAAAGAAAAAATAAGTACTTTCAGCGTCTCAGCCAGTGGAAGGACACTGGCCAGTGTCCAATAGGAAGTGACTGGAAGGAGTACTTGGTCCTTAGGCAACTTGACAGCAAGATCGGTGAAGAAGACAAAGATGTTGTCAGGAAGTGACATGAAGATGACGTGCTAGCTAATCGGAAGCAGGTAAATCAGAGCAACGCTGCAGTAAGTCAGTGGTAAATTCACGTAAACTAACAAAAGATTTTGCAAGCATGCGCACAAGCGAGTGTGCAGGCGAAACCTAAAAAAGGAATAATAGGGAGTGAAAAGGGAAGGAATTATAATAGATGCTTCTCAACTCGCTCTGCCTTACCTTCTGCGCCCTCAAGCAGCCGGAACACCATCAAGTCCCATCTACAATATGTGAGATGACTCCGGCCTATGTGTTCTTCATCACTTACGACTAACGGAATATTTGGTTCTCAGTCATGTCGTGTTGAGGAGATTAAGTTGCATTCATAAATGTGGGTGAACGCAACAACGGGCAAACTAGAAAGTTGTGTTCTTGAGAAAACAAACAAATTTGGTGCCAAGCAGCCCACTCTTCTGTTTGTGTGCCAGAAAAAAAACGTTTCTTCCCCAGTACCCAGCAAGCTTGTCTCATAAATCCTCTGAATTTGAAATCAGAGAAAGAAAAGTAAACACCAACACCCATATTTATAGGAAAATGACAGAGCTCGACGCTGCCTCAAAATTGGCAGCGCTGCGCTCCGTAATTTTTCCAACACAGGGATGCGCTGTATTTAAGTGAATACTGCACACCCCTGTGTTGTCCCATGCGCTGGTGCTAAATTAAGCTGCCTGCGCCAACGCAGGCACCCTTGTACCATCGTGCAAGGATGTCTGCGTCGAGGGGTGTGATTGTTTATGTGTGGGAAGGTGTCCCTTCCTGCACATAAACAATCACTAATGGCGATTTGGCACTTCTGTGTGTGCTGCAGAATGCAGAAACCACAAAGCCAAAGGTAAGCAATGCATTGCCAGGGAAGCTCCTGAATGTCTCCAAGGTGTCATTAGCAAACCAGACAGTGTGTTGTCTGGTAGACTTCACCCTAATGATGGTAGCTCTAAGCCACATCTCAAGTTTTCAGACGCTTGAGATGATGTCTCCTCTTCTACTGTACTCTTGAACTGTGAGTATGGGATCTCCATCTCAAAAGAGGGTCAAATATGAATCATTTGGAAAAAATGCTAAATATGTTGCCAGAGTACTTACAGTTAATCACAATCTGGAATAGCTCAAGTGCGGCCATCCAGATTAGAGAAAATAGGGGAGGCAAATCAGTGAGATGAGAGTACTCACAGGGACATTATGGAAGCAATGGAAGTACTCACACGGACATTATGGAAGCAATGGAAGTACTCACAGGGGCATTATGGTAGCACTAAAAGGACAGATAATGATATTGGGCAAGCAATGGAAGTACTCACAGGGACATTATGGTGGTGATGAAGTACTCACGGGGACATTATGGAAGCAATGGGAGTACTCACAGGGACATTATGGTAGCGATGGGAGTACTCACAGGGACATTATAGTAGGGACATTATGGTAGCGATGGAAGTACTCACAGGGACATTATGGTACATTATGGTAGTGATGGGAGTACTCACAGGGACATTATAGTAGCGATGGGAGTACTCACAGGGACATTATGGAAGCAATGGAAGTACTCACAGGGACATTATGGTAGCAATGGAAATACTCACAGGGACATTATGGTACATTATGGTAGCAATGGGAGTACTCACAGGGACATTATGGTAGCGATGGGAGTACTCACAGGGACATTATGGTAGGGACATTATGGAAGCAATGGAAGTACTCACAGGGACATTATGGTAGCGGTGGAAGTACTCACAGGGACATTATGGTAGCGATGGGAGTACTCACAGGGACATTATGGTAGGGACATTATGGTAGCGATGGGAGCACTCACAGGGACATTATGGTAGGGACATTATGGAAGCAATGGAAGTACTCACAGGGACATTATGGTGGTGATGGAAGTACTCACTGGGACATTATGGTAGCAATGGGAGTACTCACAGGAACATTATGGTAGTGATGGAAGTACACACAGGGACATTATGGTAGGGACATTATGGAAGCAATGGAAGTACTCACAGGGACATTATGGTAGCGATGGGAGTACTCACAGGCACATTATGGAAGCAATGGGAGTACTCACAGGGACATTATGGTAGTGACGGAAGTACTAACAGGGACATCATGGTGGTGATGGAAGTACTCACGGGGACATAATGGTAGCAAAGGAAGTACTCACTAGGACATTATGGTAGCGATGGGAGTACTCACAGGGACATTACGGTAGTGATGGAAGTACTCACAGGGACATTATGGTAACGATGGGAGTACTCACATGGACATTATGGTTGCAATGGGTGTACTCACATGGACATTATGGTAGTGATGGAAGTACTCACAGGGACATTATGGTAGGGGCGCTATGGAAGCAATGGAAGTACTCACAGGGACATTATGGTAGTAATGGAAGTACTCACAGGGACATTATGGTAGGGACATTATGGTAGCAATGGAAGTACTCACAGGGACATTATGGTAGTGATGGGAGTACTCACAGGGACATTATGGTAGGGACATTATGGAAGCAATGGAAGTACTCACAGGAACATTATGGTAGCAATGGGAGTATTCACATGGACATTATGGAAGCAATGGAAGTACTCACAGGGACATTATGGTAGGGACGTTATGGAAGCAATGGAAGTACTCGCAGGGACATTATAGTAGTAATGGGAGTACTCACAGGGACATTATGGTAGGGGCATTATGAAAGCAATGGAAGTACTCACAGGGACATTATGGTAGCAATGGGAGTACTCACATGGACATTATGGAAGCCATAGAAGTACTCACAGGGACATTATGGTAGTGATGGAAGTACTCACAGGGACATTATGGTAGTAATGGGAGTACTCACAGGGACATTATGGTAGGGACATTGTGGAAGCAATGGAACTACTCACAGGGACATTATGGTAGCAATGGAAGTACTCAAAGGGACATTATGGTAGCAATGGAAGTACTCAGAGGGACATTATGGTAGGGACATTATGGTAGCAATGGAAGTACTCACGGGGACATTATGGTAGCGATGGGAGTACTCACAGGGACACTATGGTAGAGATGGGAGTACTCACATGGACATTATTGGTAGCGATGGGAGTACTCACAGGGACATTATGGTAGTGAAGGAAGTACTCACAGGGACATTATGGTAGCAATGGAAGTACTCACGGGGACATTATGGGAAGTACTCACAGGGACATTATGGTAGCAATGGGAGTACTTACAGGGACATTATGGTAGGGGCATTATGGAAGCAATGTAAGTAATCACGGGGACATTATGGTAGCAATGGGAGTACTCACAGGGACATTATGGTAGTGATGGAAGTACTCACAGGGACATTATGGTAGGGACATTATGGAAGCAATGGAAGTACTCACAGGGACATTATGGTAGCGATGGGAGTACTCACAGGGACATTATGGTAGGGACATTATAGAAGCAATGGAAGTACTCACAGGGACATTATGGTAGCAATGGGACTACCCACCCGGACATTATGGTAGTGATGGAAGTACTCACAGCGACATTATGGTAGAGACATTATGGTAGCGATGGAAGTACTCACAGGGACATTATAGTAAGGACATTATGAAAACAATGGAAGTACTCACAGGGACATTATGGTAGCGATGGAAGTACTCACAGGGACATTATGGTAGCAATGGGAGTCCTCACAGGGACATCACAGGGACATTATGATAGCGATGGGAGCACTCACAGGGACATTATGGAAGCAATGGAAGTACTCACAGGGACATTATGGTAGTGATGGGAGTACTCACAGGTACATTATGGTAGGGACATTATGGAAGCAATGGAAGTACTCACAGGGACATTATGGTAGCGATGGGAGTGCTCACAGGGGCATTATGGTAGCACTAGAAGGACTGATAATGATATTGGGCAAGCAACTGAAGTACTCACAGGGACATGATGGTAGTGATGGAAGTACTCATGGGGACATTATTGTAGAGACGGAAGTACTCACAGGGACATTGTGGTAGAGACATTATGGAAGCAATGGAAGTACTCACAGGGACATTATGGAAGCAATGGGAGTACTCACAGGGACATTATGGTAGTGATGGGAGCACTCACAGGGACATTATGGAAGCTATGGGAGTACTCACGGGAACATTATGGTTGCAATGGGAGTACTCACAAGGACATTATGGTTGTGAAGGAAGTACTCACAGGGACATCATGGTGGTGATGGAAGTACTCACGGGGACATTATGGTAGCAATGGGAGTACTCACAGGGACATTATGGTAGTGATGGAAGAACTCACTGGAACATCATGGTGGTGATGGAAGTACTCAGGGGGACATTATGGTAGCAATGGGAGTACTCACAGGGACATTATGGTAGTGATGGAAGTACTCATATGGACATTATGGTAGCAATGGAAGTACTCACGGGGACATTATGGTAGCAATAGGAGTACTCACAGGAACATTATGGTAGTGATGGGAGTTCTCACAGGGACATTATGGAAGCAATGGAAGTACTCACGGGGACATTATGGTAGCAATGGGCGTACTCACAGGGACATCATGGTGGTGATGGAAGTACTCACAGGGACATTATGGTAGCAATGGGAGTACTCACAGGGACATTATCGTAGCGACGGGAGTACTCACAGGGACATTATGGAAGCAAAGGAAGTACTCTCGGGGACATTATGGTGGCGATGGGTGTACTCACAGGAACATTATGGTTGTGATGGAAGTACTCACCGGACATCATGGTCGCAATGTGTGTACTCAAAGGGACAATATTCTAGGAATGGAATTCCCACAGGGACATTATGGTAGCACTAGAAGGATTGATAGTGATATTGGGCAAGCAATTGAAGTACTCACATTGACAATATGGTGGCGATGGAAGTACTCACGGGGACATTATGGTAGCAATGGGTGTACTCACGGGGAAATTATGGTAGTGATGGAAGAACTCACTGGGACATCATGGTGGTGATGGAAGTACTCAGGGGGACATTATGGTAGCAAAGGGAGTACTCACAGGGACATTATGGTAGTTATGGAAGTACTCATATGGACATTATGGTAGCAATGGAAGCACTCACGGTGACATTATGGTAGAAATGGGAGTACTCACAGGAACATTATGGTAGTGATGGGAGTTCCGACAGGGACATTATGGAAGCAATTGAAGGACTCACGGGGACATTATGGTAGCAATGGGCGTACTCACAGGGACATTATGGTAGCAACAGGAGTACTCACAGAGACATTATGGAAGCAATGTAAATACTCTCTGGGACATTATGGTGGCGATGGGTGTACTCACAGGGACATTATGTAAGCAATGGAAGTACTCACAGGGACATTATGGTAGGGACGTTATGGAAGCAATGGAAGTACTCACAGGGACATTATAGTAGTAATGGGAGTACTCACAGGGACATTATGGTAGGGGCATTATGGAAGCAATGGAAGTACTCACAGGGACATTATGGTAGCGATGGCAGTACTCACATGGACATTATGGAAGCCATAGAAGTACTCACAGGGACATTATGGTAGTGATGGAAGTACTCACAGGAACATTATGGTAGTAATGGGAGTACTCACAGGGACATTATGGTAGGGACATTATGGAAGCAATGGAACTACTCACAGGGACATTATGGTAGCAATGGAAGTACTCAAAGGGACATTATGGTAGGAATGGAAGTACTCACAGGGACATTATGGTAGGGACATTATGGTAGCAATGGAAGTACTCACGGGGACATTATGGTAGCGATGGCAGTACTCACAGGGACACTATGGTAGAGATGGGAGTACTCACATGGACATTATTGGTAGCGATGGGAGTACTCACAGGGACATTATGGTAGTGAAGGAAGTACTCACAGGGACATTATGGTAGCAATGGAAGTACTCACGGGGACATTATGGGAAGTACTCACAGGGACATTATGGTAGCAATGGGAGTACTTACAGGGACATTATGGTAGGGGCATTATGGAAGCAATGTAAGTAATCACTGGGACATTATGGTAGCAATGGGAGTACTCACAGGGACATTATGGTAGTGATGGAAGTACTCACAGGGACATTATGGTAGGGACATTATGGAAGCAATGGAAGTACTCACAGGGACATTATGGTAGCGATAGGAGTACTCACAGGGACATTATGGTAGGGACATTATGGAAGCAATGGAAGTACTCACAGGGACATTATGGTAGCAATGGGACTACCCACAGGGACATTATGGTAGTGATGGAAGTACTCACAGCGACATTATGGTAGAGACATTATGGTAGCGATGGAAGTACTCACAGGGACATTATAGTAAGGACATTATGAAAACAATGGAAGTACTCACAGGGACATTATGGTAGCAATGGGAGTCCTCACAGGGACATCACAGGGACATTGTGATAGCGATTGGAGCACTCACAGGGACATTATGGAAGCAATGGAAGTACTCACAGGGACATTATGGTAGTGATGGAAGTACTCACAGGGACATTATGGTAGGGACATTATGGAAGCAATGGAAGTACTCACAGGGACATTATGGTAGCGATGGGAGTGCTCACAGGGGCATTATGGTAACACTAGAAGGACTGATAATGATATTGGGCAAGCAACTGAAGTACTCACAGGGACATGATGGTAGTGATGGAAGTACTCACAGGGACATTATGGTAGAGACGGAAGTACTCACAGGGACATTGTGGTAGAGACATTATGGAAGCAATGGAAGTACTCACAGGGACATTATGGAAGCAATGGGAGTACTCACAGGGACATTATGGTAGTGATGGGAGCACTCACAGGGACATTATGGAAGCTATGGGAGTACTCACGGGAACATTATGGTTGCAATGGGAGTACTCACAAGGACATTATGGTTGTGAAGGAAGTACTCACAGGGACATCATGGTGGTGATGGAAGTACTCACGGGGACATTATTGTAGCAATGGGAGTACTCACAGGGACATTATGGTAGTGATGGAAGAACTCACTGGGACATCATGGTGGTGATGGAAGTACTCAGGGGGACATTATGGTAGCAATGGGAGTACTCACAGGGACATTATGGTAGTGATGGAAGTACTCATATGGACATTATGGTAGCAATGGAAGCACGCACGGGGACATTGTGGTAGCAATAGGAGTACTCACAGGAACATTATGGTAGTGATGGGAGTTCTCACAGGGACATTATGGAAGCAATGGAAGTACTCACGGGGACATTATGGTAGCAATGGGCGTACTCACAGGGACATCATGGTGGTGATGGAAGTACTCACAGGGACATTATGGTAGCAATGGGAGTACTCACAGGGACATTATCGTAGCGACGGGAGTACTCACAGGGACATTATGGAAGCAAAGGAAGTACTCTCGGGGACATTATGGTGGCGATGGGTGTACTCACAGGGACATTATGGTTGTGATGGAAGTACTCACCGGACATCATGGTCGCAATGTGTGTACTCACAGGGACATTATTCTAGGAATGGAAGTGCTCAAAGGGACAATATTCTAGGAATGGAATTCTCACAGGGACATTATGGTAGCACTAGAAGGATTGATAGTGATATTGGGCAAGCAATTGAAGTACTCACATTGACAATATGGTGGCGATGGAAGTACTCACGGGGACATTATGGTAGCAATGGGTGTACTCACGGGGAAATTATGGTAGTGATGGAAGAACTCACTGGGACATCATGGTGGTGATGGAAGTACTCAGGGGGACATTATGGTAGCAATGGGAGTACTCACAGGGACATTATGGTAGTTATGGAAGTACTCATATGGACATTATGGTAGCAATGGAAGCACTCACGGGGACATTATAGTAGAAATGGGAGTACTCACAGGAACATTATGGTAGTGATGGGAGTTCCCACAGGGACATTATGGAAGCAATTGAAGTACTCACGGGGACATTATGGTAGCAATGGGCGTACTCACAGGGACATTATGGTAGCGACAGGAGTACTCACAGGGACATTATGGAAGCAATGTAAATACTTTCGGGACATTGTGGTGGCGATGGGTGTACTCACAGGGACATTATGGAAGCATTGGAAGTACTCGCAGGGACATTATAGTAGTAATGGGAGTACTCACAGGGACATTATGGTAGGGGCATTATGGAAGCAATGGAAGTACTCACAGGGACATTATGGTAGCGATGGGAGTACTCACATGGACATTATGGAAGCCATAGAAGTACTCACAGGGACATTATGGTAGTGATGGAAGTACTCCCAGGGACATTATGGTAGTAATGGGAGTACTCACAGGGACATTATGGTAGGGACATTATGGAAGCAATGGAACTACTCTCAGGGACATTATGGTAGCAATGGAAGTACTCAAAGGGACATTATGGTAGCAATGGAAGTACTCACAGGGACATTATGGTAGGGACATTATGGTAGCAATGGAAGTACTCACGGGGACATTATGGTAGCGATGGGAGTACTCACAGGGACACTATGGTAGAGATGCGAGTACTCACATGGACATTATTGGTAGCGATGGGAGTACTCACAGGGACATTATGGTAGTGAAGGAAGTACTCACAGGGACATTATGGTAGCAATGGAAGTACTCACGGGGACATTATGGGAAGTACTCACAGGGACATTATGGTAGCAATGGGAGTACTTACAGGGACATAATGGTAGGGGCATTATGGAAGCAATGTAAGTAATCACTGGGACATTATGGTAGCAATGGGAGTACTCACAGGGACATTATGGTAGTGATGGAAGTACTCACAGGGACATTATGGTAGGGACATTATGGAAGCAATGGAAGTACTCACAGGGACATTATGGTAGCGATGGGAGTACTCACAGGGACATTATGGTATGGACATTATAGAAGCAATGGAAGTACTCACAGGGACATTATGGTAGCAATGGGACTACCCACAGGGACATTATGGTAGTGTTGGAAGTACTCACAGCGAAATTATGGTAGAGACATTATGGTAGCGATGGAAGTACTCACAGGGACATTATAGTAAGGACATTATGAAAACAATGGATGTACTCACAGGGACATTATGGTAGCGATGGAAGTACTCACAGGGACATTATGGTAGCAATGGGAGTCCTCACAGGGACATCACAGGGACATTATGATAGCGATGGGAGCACTCACAGGGACATTATGGAAGCAATGGAAGTACTCACAGGGACATTATGGTAGTGATGGAAGTACTCACAGGGACATTATGGTAGGGACATTATGGAAGCAATGGAAGTACTCACAGGGACATTATGGTAGCGATGGGAGTGCTCACAGGGGCATTATGGTAGCACTAGAAGGACTGATAATGATATTGGGCAAGCAACTGAAGTACTCACAGGGACATGATGGTAGTGATGGAAGTACTCACAGGGACATTATGGTAGAGACGGAAGTACTCACAGGGACATTGTGGTAGAGACATTATGGAAGCAATGGAAGTACTCACAGGGACATTATGGAAACAATGGGAGTACTCACAGGGACATTATGGTAGTGATGGGAGCACTCACAGGGACATTATGGAAGCTATGGGAGTACTCACGGGAACATTATGGTTGCAATGGGAGTACTCACAAGGACATTATGGTTGTGAAGGAAGTACTCACAGGGACATCATGGTGGTGATGGAAGTACTCACGGGGACATTATGGTAGCAATGGGAGTACTCACAGGGACATTATGGTAGTGATGGAAGAACTCACTGGAACATCATGGTGGTGATGGAAGTACTCAGGGGGACATTATGGTAGCAATGGGAGTACTCACAGGGACATTATGGTAGTGATGGAAGTACTCATATGGACATTATGGTAGCAATGGAAGCACTCACGGGGACATTATGGTAGCAATAGGAGTACTCACAGGAACATTATGGTAGTGATGGGAGTTCTCACAGGGACATTATGGAAGCAATGGAAGTACTCACAGGAACATTATGGTAGCAATGGGCGTACTCACAGGGACATCATGGTGGTGATGGAAGTACTCACAGGGACATTATGGTAGCAAGGGAAGTACTCAAAGGGACATTATGGTAGCAATGGAAGTACTCACAGGGACATTATGGTAGGGACATTATGGTAGCAATGGAAGTACTCACGGGGACATTATGGTAGCAATGGCAGTACTCACAGGGACACTATGGTAGAGATGGGAGTACTCACATGGACATTATTGGTAGCGATGGGAGTACTCACAGGGTCATTATGGTAGTGAAGGAAGTACTCACAGGGATATTATGGTAGCAATGGAAGTACTCACGGGGACATTATGGGAAGTACTCACAGGGACATTATGGTAGCAATGGGAGTACTTACAGGGACATTATGGTAGGGGCATTATGGAAGCAATGTAAGTAATCACTGGGACATTATGGTAGCAATGGGAGTACTCACAAGGACATTATGGTAGTGATGGAAGTACTCACAGGGACATTATGGTAGGGACATTATGGAAGCAATGGAAGTACTCACAGGGACATTATGGTAGCGATGGGAGTACTCACAGGGACATTATGGTAGGGACATTATGGAAGCAATGGAAGTACTGACAGGGACATTATGGTAGCAATGGGACTACCCACAGGGACATTATGGTAGTGATGGAAGTACTCACAGCGACATTATGGTAGAGACATTATGGTAGCGATGGAAGTACTCACAGGGACATTATAGTAAGGACATTATGAAAACAATGGAAGTACTCACAGGGACATTATGGTAGCAATGGGGGTCCTCACAGGGACATCACAGGGACATTATGATAGCGATGGGAGCACTCACAGGGACATTATGGAAGCAATGGAAGTACTCACAGGGACATTATGGTAGTGATGGAAGTACTCACAGGGACATTATGGTAGGGACATTATGGAAGCAATGTAAGTACTCACAGGGACATTATGGTAGCGATGGGAGTGCTCACAGGGGCATTATGGTAGCACTAGAAGGATTGATAATGATATTGGGCAAGCAACTGAAGTACTCACAGGGACATGATGGTAGTGATGGAAGTACTCACAGGGACATTATGGTAGAGACGGAAGTACTCACAGGGACATTGTGGTAGAGACATTATGGAAGCAATGGAAGTACTCACAGGGACATTATGGAAGCAATGGGAGTACTCACAGGGACATTATGGTAGTGATGGGAGCACTCACAGGGACATTATGGTTGCAATGGGATTACTCACAAGGACATTATGGTTGTGAAGGAAGTACTCACAGGGACATCATGGTGGTGATGGAAGTACTCACGGGGACATTATGGTAGCAATGGGAGTACTCACAGGGACATTATGGTAGTGATGGAAGAACTCACTGGGACATCATGTGGTGATGGAAGTACTCAGGGGGACATTATGGTAGCAATGGGAGTACTCACAGGGACATTATGGTAGTGATGGAAGTACTCATATGGACATTATGGTAGCAATGGAAGCACTCACAGGGACATTATGATAGCGATGGGAGCACTCACAGGGACATTATGGAAGCAATGGAAGTACTCACAGGGACATTATGGTAGTGATGGAAGTACTCACAGGGACATTATGGTAGGGACATTATGGAAGCAATGTAAGTACTCACAGGGACATTATGGTAGCGATGGGAGTGCTCACAGGGGCATTATGGTAGCACTAGAAGGATTGATAATGATATTGGGCAAGCAACTGAAGTACTCACAGGGACATGATGGTAGTGATGGAAGTACTCACAGGGACATTATGGTAGAGACGGAAGTACTCACAGGGACATTGTGGTAGAGACATTATGGAAGCAATGGAAGTACTCACAGGGACATTATGGAAGCAATGGGAGTACTCACAGGGACATTATGGTAGTGATGGGAGTACTCACGGGAACATTATGGTTGCAATGGGATTACTCACAAGGACATTATGGTTGTGAAGGAAGTACTCACAGGGACATCATGGTGGTGATGGAAGTACTCACGGGGACATTATGGTAGCAATGGGAGTACTCACAGGGACATTATGGTAGTGATGGAAGAACTCACTGGGACATCATGGTGGTGATGGAAGTACTCAGGGGGACATTATGGTAGCAATGGGAGTACTCACAGGGACATTATGGTAGTGATGGAAGTACTCATATGGACATTATGGTAGCAATGGAAGCACTCACGGGGACATTATGGTAGCAATAGGAGTACTCACAGGAACATTATGGTAGTGATGGGAGTTCTCACAGGGACATTATGGAAGCAATGGAAGTACTCACGGGGACATTATGGTAGCAATGGGCGTACTCACAGGGACATCATGGTGGTGATGGAAGTACTCACAGGGACATTATGGTAGCAATGGGAGTACTCACAGGGACATTATCGTAGCGACGGGAGTACTCACAGGGACATTATGGAAGCAAAGGAAGTACTCTCGGGGACATTATGGTGGCGATGGGTGTACTCACAGGGACATTATGGTTGTGATTGAAGTACTCACCGGACATCATGGTAGCAATGTGTGTACTCACAGGGACATTATTCTAGGAATGGAAGTGCTCAAAGGGACAATATTCTAGGAATGGAATTCTCACAGGGACATTATGGTAGCACTAGAAGGATTGATAGTGATATTGGGCAAGCAATTGAAGTACTCACATTGACAATATGGTGGCGATGGAAGTACTCACGGGGACATTATGGTAGCAATGGGTGTACTCACGGGGAAATTATGGTAGTGATGGAAGAACTCACTGGGACATCATGGTGGTGATGGAAGTACTCAGGGGGACATTATGGTAGCAATGGGAGTACTCACAGGGACATTATGGTAGTTATGGAAGTACTCATATGGACATTATGGTAGCAATGGAAGCACTCACGGGGACATTATGGTAGAAATGGGAGTACTCACAGGAAGATTATGGTAGTGATGGGAGTTCCCACAGGGACATTATGGAAGCAATTGAAGTACTCACGGGGACATTATGGTAGCAATGGGCGCACTCACAGGGACATTATGGTAGCGACAGGAGTACTCACAGGGACATTATGGAAGCAATGTAAATACTCTCGGGACATTATGGTGGCGATGGGTGTACTCACAGGGACATTATGGAAGCAATGGAAGTACTCACAGGGACATTATGGTAGGGACGTTATGGAAGCAATGGAAGTACTCGCAGGGACATTATAGTAGTAATGGGAGTACTCACAGGGACATTATGGTAGGGGCATTATGGAAGCAATGGAAGTACTCACAGGGACATTATGGTAGCGATGGGAGTACTCACATGGACATTATGGAAGCCATAGAAGTACTCACAGGGACATTATGGTAGTGATGGAAGTACTCCCAGGGACATTATGGTAGTAATGGGAGTACTCACAGGGACATTATGGAAGCAATGGAACTACTCACAGGGACATTATAGTAGCAATGGAAGTACTCAAAGGGACATTATGGTAGCAATGGAAGTACTCACAGGGACATTATGGTAGGGACATTATGGTAGCAATGGAAGTACTCACGGGGACATTATGGTAGCGATGGGAGTACTCACAGGGACACTATGGTAGAGATGCGAGTACTCACATGGACATTATTGGTAGCGATGGGAGTACTCACAGGGACATTATGCTAGTGAAGGAAGTACTCACAGGGACATTATGGTAGCAATGGAAGTACTCACGGGGACATTATGGGAAGTACTCACAGGGACATTATGGTAGCAATGGGAGTACTTACAGGGACATTATGGTAGGGGCATTATGGAAGCAATGTAAGTAATCACTGGGACATTATGGTAGCAATGGGAGTACTCACAGGGACATTATGGTAGTGATGGAAGTACTCACAGGGACATTATGGTAGGGACATTATGGAAGCAATGGAAGTACTCACAGGGACATTATGGTAGCGATGGGAGTACTCACAGGGACATTATGGTATGGACATTATGGAAGCAATGGAAGTACTCACAGGGACATTATGGTAGCAATGGAACTACCCACAGGGACATTATGGTAGTGATGGAAGTACTCACAGCGACATTATGGTAGAGACATGATAGCGATGGAAGTACTCACAGGGACATTATAGTAAGGACATTATGAAAACAATGGAAGTACTCACAGGGACATTATGGTAGCGATGGAAGTACTCACAGGGACATTATGGTAGCAATGGGAGTCCTCCCAGGGACATCACAGGGACATTATGATAGCGATGGGAGCACTCACAGGGACATTATGGAAGCAATGGAAGTACTCACAGGGACATTATGGTAGTGATGGAAGTACTCACAGGGACACTATGGTAGGGACATTATGGAAGCAATGGAAGTACTCACAGAGACATTATGGTAGCGATGGGAGTGCACACAGGGGCATTATGGTAGCACTAGAAGGACTGATAATGATATTGGGCAAGCAACTGAAGTACTCACAGGGACATTATGGTAGTGATGGAAGTACTCACAGGGACATTATGGTAGAGATGGAAGTACTCACAGGGACATTGTGGTAGAGACATTATGGAAGCAATGGAAGTACTCACAGGGACATTATGGAAGCAATGGGAGTACTCAGAGGGACATTATGGTAGTGATGGGAGCACTCACAGGGACATTATGGAAGCTATGGGAGTACTCACGACAACATTATGGTTGCAATGGGAGTACTCACAAGGACATTATGGTTGTGAAGGAAGTACTCACAGGGACATCATGGTGGTGATGGAAGTACTCAGGGGGACATTATGGTAGCAATGGGAGTACTCACAGGGACATTATGGTAGTGATGGAAGTACTCATATGAACATTATGGTAGCAATGGAAGCACGCACGGGGACATTATGGTAGTAATAGGAGTACTCACAGGGACATTATGGTAGTGATGGAAGAACTCACTGGGACACCATGGTGGTGATGGAAGTACTCAGGGGGACATTATGGTAGCAATGGGAGTACTCACAGGGACATTATGGTAGTGATGGAAGTACTCATATGGACATTATGTAGCAATGGAAGCACTCACGGGGACATTATGGTAGCAATAGGAGTACTCACAGGAACATTATGGTAGTGATGGGAGTTCTCACAGGGACATTATGGAAGCAATGGAAGTACTCACGGGGACATTATGGTAGCAATGGGCGTACTCACAGGGACATCATGGTGGTGATGGAAGTACTCACAGGGACATTATGGTAGCAATGGGAGTACTCTCAGGGACATTATCGTAGCGACGGGAGTACTCACAGGGACATTATGGAAGCAAAGGAAGTACTCTCGGGGACATTATGGTGGCGATGGGTGTACTCACAGGGACATTATGGTTGTGATGGAAGTACTCACCGGACATCATGGTCGCAATGTGTGTACTCACAGGGACATTATTCTAGGAATGGAAGTGCTCAAAGGGACAATATTCTAGGAATGGAATTCTCACAGGGACATTATGGTAGCACTAGAAGGATTGATAGTGATATTGGGCAAGCAATTGAAGTACTCACATTGAGAATATGGTGGCGATGGAAGTACTCACGGGGACATTATGGTAGCAATGGGTGTACTCACGGGGAAATTATGGTAGTGATGGAAGAACTCACTGGGACATCATGGTGGTGATGGAAGTACTCTGGGGGACATTATGGTAGCAATGGGAGTACTCACAGGGACATTATGGTAGTTATGGAAGTACTCATATGGACATTATGGTAGCAATGGAAGCACTCACGGGGACATTATGGTAGAAATGGGAGTACTCACAGGAACATTATGGTAGTGATGGGAGTTCCCACAGGGACATTATGGAAGCAATTGAAGTACTCACGGGGACATTATGGTAGCAATGGGCGTACTCACAGGGACATTATGGTAGCGACAGGAGTACTCTCAGGGACATTATGGAAGCAATGTAAATACTCTCGGGGACATTATGGTGGCGATGGGTGTACTCACAGGGACATCGTGGTGGTTATGGAAGTACTCACAGGGACATTATGATAGCAATGGGAGTACTCACAGGGACATTATGGTAGCAACAGGAGTACTCACAGGGACATTATGGAAGCAATGTAAGTACCCTCGGGGACATTATGGTGGCGATGGGTGCACTCACAGGGACATTATGGTTGTGATGGAAGTACTCACCGGACATCATGGTAGCAATGTGTGTACTCACAGGGACATTATTCTAGGAATGGAAGTGCTCACAGGGACATTATTCTAGGAATGGAAGTACTCACAGGGACATTAAACGCCAAGTCGAAGTGGCAGTGAAACTGCACACACAGGCCTTGCAATGGCAGGCCTGAGACATGGTTAAGGGGCTACTTATGTGGGTGGCACAATCAGTGCTGCAGTCCCGCTAGTACTTTACAGGCCCTGGGCACATGTAGTGCACTTTACTAAAGCAAATCAAATATGCCAATTGGGGATGAAACAATGTTACCATGTTTAAGGGAGAGAGCATATGCACTTTAGTACTGGTCTGCAGTGGTAAAGTGCGCAGAGTCCTAAAACCAGTCAGAAATTGGATGGAGGAAGGCAAAAAGATGGGTGACGACCACCCTAAGGCTGTCAGGTCTAACAACTTCCTTTAACTTCACTAGTTATTTATGGTTATAAGGATTAACTATAAATGCAAAGTTCCAGGTAGTCACTGGAGGTTGTTGTTTGAGAGGGACGTCTGTGCATTATCACCAACTGACAGACTGTGTTCTGACTGAGTGGGACAGTTTACTTACTCGAACAGCTAGTATTTGATAGGTAGCAAATGCATTGTCAGAAAACTAATGACTTGATGTTTGTGCATTTTTTTAATATTTTGATGAAGAGCAAACTTTCATGCTGAGTTGGGGTTCATGTGCCGTGGTATGATATCTGTGGTCCATGGGACCCCACCTCTCAGCTTCTCAGGTGGGTACTTCCTAAGTCATGGAAAGGCCCTGTGTGAGCATCCTCCATCCCCCTGCCAGTGGTGGACCTGAGCTATGCTGAGTTGGGGGCCAGTGTTGCCGATGTTGTGGTATGCTATCTCTGGTCAATAGGTCCCCAACTCCTAGTTAGCCAGGTGGGCACTTCATGACTCATGTAAAGGCACAGTTTGAGCAACTTTGGCTCCATCGTCTATGCTGGACCTGAGCTTTACTGAGTTGGGGGCCTGTGCTGCTGATGCGGTGGTATGATATCCATTGTTAACAGGACGTTACTTATCAGGTAGACACTTCATGGTTCATGTAAAGGCACAGTGTGAGCATCCTTCCTTCCCACTGCCTTTGCTGGACCTGAGCGATGCACAGTTTGGGGCCTCTGTTGCAGATGCTGTGGTATGATATCCGTGGTGCACAGGACCCCACCTCTCAGGTGGAGGCTTCATGATTCATGTAAAGGTGCAGTGTGAACCTCCATCCCCCCAGCACCTGTCCTGGACCTGAGCTATGATGTGTTGGGTGCCTGTGTTTCTGATGCTGCAGTGATGTACATGGTTCACAGGACCCCACCTCTCCAGTAGATACTTCATGATTCATGTAAAGGCCCTGTGTGGGCATCCTCCCTTCCCACTGCCTGTGTTAGACCTGAGATTTGCTGAGTTGGGGGCTGCGTTGCTGATGTTGTGGTATAATATCTGTGGTCCATAATACCCTACCTCTTAGCTATCCAGGCGATCACTTCACGACTCATGTAAAGGCCCTATGTGAGCATCCTCCCTTCCCACTGCCTGTGCTAGACCTCAGATTTGCCTAGTTAGGGGCTGTGTTGCTGATGTTGTGGTATGATATCTGTGGTCCATAGTACCCTACCTCTTAGCTATCCAGGTGGGCACTTCATGACTCATGTAAAGGCCTTTTGTGAGCATCCTCCCTTCCCACTGCCTGTGCTAGACCTGAGATTTACTGAGTTGGGTGCTGCGTTGCTGATGTTGTGGTATGATATCCGTGGTCCATAGTACCCTACCTCTTAGCTATCCAGGTGTGCACTTCATGACTCATGTAAAGGCCTTGTGTGAGCATCCTCCCTTCCCACTTCCTGTGCTAGACCTGAGATTTGCTGAGTTGGGGGCTGTGTTGCTGATGTTGTGGTATGATATCTGTCGTCCATAGTACCCTACCTCTTAGCTATCCAGGTGGGCACTTCATGACTCATGTAAAGGCCTTGTGTGAGAATCACTCTTCCCACTGCCTGTGCTAGAACTGAGCTAATCTCTGTTGGAGGGGGCGTGTTGCGGTGATATCCATGGCTCCAGATGACCCCACCTCTCAGGCAAACAGTTCACTATTCATGTAAAGGCACAGTGTGAGCATCCTTCCTCCCACGCCTGTGCTGGACCTGCGCTGTGCTCTATAGAGTTCATCTGTTGCCAGGGATTTTCCTCCCAGCTCCATGGCCAGCCCTCACAAGCACACAATAATAACAAGGCTTTCTAGGCAGCTTATCTGCGTCTCAAGAAGCAAACAACAGAGTGGCTCTGAGCACACATCTGCAAGTAGTCGATATTGCAATTTTTGTTCCAGATAAGAGTATATCTTTGGTCTTACAAGATTTGACAAAGGGCTTCAGGAGCTTGCACAAATCTATGGGAAGCAATGGTGCGGGTTTAGACATTAGATATATATATGTATATCTGGATATATGTATTATTTAATGATTTCTATATTGCAAGATATTGGCAGATAGCTAAGAAGTGATTCTGGCAAGAATTATGTCAGTGCAAATTTCTACCCCAAGGGTTTGTCGGGGTAGGGGTAACCAACACCAACATCATTTTCTACAAAGTAGTGTGAGACATTTCATGTAACAAAATGCCTAGCTGTATGCTTTAATACAGTAATAACAATCTGCCCTTAAAAGCCTGATGACAATATATAAGGCCTAGTGCCTTTATCATAAACTTTCATTATAACAATCAGGCGTATACCCTTTATCATTGGCTTGTCACCATCACCAAGTCAGAACTACTGACCTGCCTTCTCACAAGCAACCATCAGGAATATTGTAATACAATTACAAATATGGTCAAAATACTGTTGTGAAAATAATATGAAATCCTATTAAAAGAGCCTTATAAGGATGACCATAGTGCAAATTATTCATCCCTGTGGTTTGTTCAGGTGAGCCACCAACAGCAATATCCTTGCCAACTACAGTAATCTGCTAGATTCCATGTAACAAAATACCTGCCTACAGGCTTTAGCACAGTGTAATATCAATACATCATTAAAAGCCTACTACCTTTAAAACCAGCTTTTCATCATGAATACATAAGGCCTACTGGCTGTTTATAACTTCATTCTAAGAAGATCACACCTAAAGTATCTGATAAACATTTTCCCAGTGAACCAATAAGGCCTCTAGCATTTACCAATGGCTTGACACTATATACAATCCAGGCCTACTGAAGTCTGCAGAAGCTTGCAACCATCAGGCATACGTTTACAAAATTACAAATGTGTGAAAAAGCACAGTTGGCCCAAAATTACATAACCCCTCTCAACAGGGCCTAACAAGAATCCTCATAGTGAAATTCTACTCCCAAGGTTCCCCACAATGTGTGACCTGCAAACCCTTACCTTTCTAAGCTGTGAGACTGCATGCAATCAAATACCTTTCTATGGCCTGTAACATAATGTGACGACAATCCACTGTTAGCGACTTACTAGCTTTACCATATGCTTTTCACAATAAATAAGTCAGGCCTACAGCCTTTATAATAACATTAGGCTAAACCTATGGCACTGGGCATAACATTTCCCTGCAGCCCATAGCTGTTGTCTTTGGCTTCTCATCATAACAAGTTTATTGGACTGAGCTTAAGCTTTTCCACAAGGCAACCATCAGCGTAGAGTCATAAATGTGCAAATGTATATGAAATAACAATTGGCAAAGCAAAACACTATGGCCAACATTTAAGAAAAGTGATACTGCATATAATGCAGGTCTACTTTTCTTGTACCCCTTACGCCCCCTTTAGGCCACCATGTGTGCACCGTATTAACCATGCAGTGCACCATGGCTCAGGTTAGAGACAATTGCGTCAACATTTTTGACGTAATTGTTGCAGGATTAGTAACAAAAATGTTGACGCTAATCCAGCAAAGTAAATAGGGGCCCATTGAAAACAATGGGGTACCCCCTTTTAATGCCTGGTCTGTGCAGGCTTTAAAAATAGCCGCTACAAATGGTGCAGTGGAATCTCATAGATTCCACTGCACCATTTTTGTGGCCCCCCTGACGGGGGAACGCCCCCTTGCATATATTATGCCTGGTGCAGAGATAATGTGGCGCAAGGGGTTACAAAGTGGGGCAATGCATGCATTGTTGCAAATTTAAATCTGTCACAGCAAATTTGGCCTCACTGAGCGACATTAGCGTAAAAAATAATTATGCTAATTTGGCACAAGGAGGCACTAGGGGCTCTTAAATCTGGGCCAATCTCTTCTAACAGAGTTTATAAAGGATTCTCACAGTGCAAATCTTCTATAACTCATAGTATTTCAGAGAGTGCAACCAACACCAAACCCCTTGCTTACTAAGCGATGTATGAGATTCAATGAAACAAAATACCTACATGAAGGCTCTAATGCAGAGTAATAACAATTAACTTTTACATATGCTTTTCACAATCAATATGCCAGGCTTACTGCATTGTTTGCAATTTTCCATGAGGCATAGTGCCTTTTTCAATTGGTATGTCAAGATAACCAGCTAAAGCACTTGGTACTGAGTGTACGCTTTCCATAAGGCAGCCCTTCCGGCATACAGCCATAAAGTACAAATCTATACATAATTACAGTTGTCAAAGCCAACTACTATCTCTCCTAAAACAGTCTTCCATGGATTATTGTATTCCATATCTTCTACCTCCACAGTTTGTTACAGTAAATCACCAACTCCCAAACCCTTAAATACGACGGTACTCAATGAAATTCCATGTAGCAAACAGCTGTATTAGCACAGTGTAATAAAAGTACATCCTTAACCCCTTCGCTGCCAGGCCTTTTCCCCCTCAGGTGCCAGGCCTTTTTGTTGGCTATTTGGGGAAGTTTGCGCTTAGGCCGTCATAACTTTTTGTCTACAGAAGCTACCCACGCCAAATTTGCGTCCTTTTGTTCCAACATCCTAGGGATTCTAGAGGTACCCAGACTTTGTGAACAGTTCGTTTTTTTAAAAAAATGGGACAAAAGGGCTGCAGAAGGTGGCTCGTGTTTTTTTCCCTGAAAATGGCATCAACAAAGGGTTTGTGGTGCTTAAATCACCAGCTTCCCAGCTTTCAGGAACAGGCAGACTTGAATCAGAAAACCCAATTTTTCAATACAATTTTGGCATTTTACTGGGACATGCCCCATTTTTACGTTTTTTTGTGCTTTCAGCCTCCTTCCAGTCAGTACAGAAATGGGCGTGAAACCAATGCGGGATCCCAGAAACCTAAACATTTCTGAAAAGTAGACAAAATTCTGAATTCAGCAAGGGGTCATTTGTGTAGATCCTACAAGGGTTTCCTACAGAAAATAACAACTGAAATAAAAAAAAAATGAAATTGAGGTGAAGAAAACAGCCATTTTTCTCTACGTTTTACTCTGTAACTTTTTCCTGCGATGTCAGATTTTTTAAAGCAATACACTGTTATGTCTGCAGGACTCTTCTTGTTGCAGGGATATATAGGGCTTGTAGGTTCATGAAGAACCCTTGGTACCCAGAGCCAATAAATGAGCTGCACCTTGCAGTGGGTTTTCATTCTATACCGGGGATACAGCAATTCATTTGCTGAAATATAAAGGGTGAAAAATAGGTATAAAGAAAACCTTTGTATTTCCAAAATGGGCACAAGATAAGGTGTTGAGTAGCAGTGGTTATTTGCACATCTCTGAATTCCGGGGTGCCCATACAAGCATGTGAATTACAGGTCATTTCTCAAATAGACGTCTTTTTACACACTGTCTTATATTTGGAAGGAAAAAATGTAGAGAAAGACAAGGGGCAATAACACTTGTTTTGCTATTCTATCTTCCCCCAAGTCTCTCGATAAAAATGGTACCACACTTGTGTGGGAAGACCTAGCGCCTGCGACAGGAAATGCCCCAAAACACAACGTGGATACATCACATTTTCCCAAAGAAAACAGAGGTGTTTTTTGCAAAGTGCCTACCTGTGGATTGTGGCCTCTAGCTCAGTCGGCACCTAGGAAAACCTATCAAACCTGTGCATTTTTGAAAACTAGAGACCTAGGGGAATCCAAGATAGGGTGACTTGTGGGGCTATCACCTGGTTCTGTTACTCAGAATCCTTTGCAAACCTCAATATTTGGCTAAAAAAAAAACCTTTTCCTCACATTTAGGTGACAGAAAGTTCTGGAATTTGAGAGGAGCCAAAAATGTCCTTCCACCCAGCGTTTCCCCAAGTCTCCCGATAAAAATTATACCTCACTTGTGTGGGTAGGCCTAGTGACCGCGACAGGAAATGCCCCAAAACACAACATGGACACATCACATTTTTCCAAAGAAAACAGGTGTTTTTTGCAAAGTGCCTACCTGTGGATTTTGGCCTCTAGTTCAGTCGGCACCTAGGGAAACCCACCAAACATGTGCATTTTTGAAAACTAGAGACCTAGAAGAATCCAAGATGGGGTGATTTGTGGGGCTCTCAACAGGTTCTGTTACCCAGAATCATTTGCAAACCTCAAAACTTGGCTAAAAAAACACTTTTTCCTCACATTTCAGTGACAGAAAGTTCTGGATTCTGAGAGGAGCCACAAATTTCCTTCCACCCAGCGTTCCCCCAAGTCTCCCGATAAAAATGATACCTCACTTGTGTGGGTAGGCCTAGTGCCTGTGACAGGAAATGCCCCAAAACACAACGTGGATACATCACATTTTCACAAAGAAAACAGAGGTGTTTTTTTTACGAAGTGCCTACCTGTGGATTTTGGCCTCTAGATCAGCCGGCACCTAGGGAAACCTACCAAACCTATGCATTTTTGAAAATTAGACACCTAGGGAAATCCAAGATGGGATGAATTGTGGGGCTCTCACCAGGTTCTGTTACCCAGAATCCTTTGCAAACCTCAAAATGTGGCTAAAAAAACACTTTTTCCTCACATTTCGGTGACAGAAAGTTCTGGAATCTGAGAGGAGCCACAAATGTCCTTCCACCCAGTGTTCTCCCAAGTCTCCCGATAAAAATGGTACCTCACTTGTGTGGGTGGACTTTGTGCTCGCAACAGGAAATGCCCCAAAACACTATCTGGACACATCAAAATTATCAAATACAAAACTACCTGTTTTTGTGGGGGGACCTGCGTTTTTGGTCCTGGGCTCAGCAGCCCTCTAGGGAAACCTACCAAACCCAGACATTTCTGAAAACTAGACACCCGAGGGAGTCCAGGTAGGTGTGACTTGCGTGGATCCCCCAATGCTTTCTTACCCAGAATCCTCAGCACACCTCAAATTTAGCTAAATTTTTTTAAAAATCACACATTTCTGTGTGGGATCACCACACCAGGACAAATTTCCTAACACCCAACGTTCCCCTCAGTCTCCTGGTAAAAATGATACCTCACTTGTATAGGTGGGCCAAGTGCTTGTAACAGGGAAGAGCCAAAAACATGTCAAAATTGAGGGGGAACTAAAGTGGGTCCAAAAGGGCAGTTTGAAAAAAAAAAAAAAAATTATGCTGACAAGTGCAGCAGAATTTTTATCAGTATAGAAGAGACAATGCTGGGTGGTAGGACGTTTGTGGATTCCTGCAGATTCCAGAAGGTTCCATCATAAAAATTGGGAAAACATGTGTGATTTCCAGCAAAGTTGGAGGTTTGCACGGCATTGTGGGTAAGAAAATGGTGGGGGTGCATGTGAATCACACCACCTTGGACTCACCCAGATGTTTAGTTTTCAGATGTGTCTAGGTCTTGTGTTTTTTTCTAAATGGCAGCATCCCAAAGTCCAAAAAGTGCAGCCCTGACCATTCCAAGTGGGACGATTTTGAGAGTTAGCCAAGCTCTCATGGCCCAAATGTAAAACTAAAACCCCAAATAATCAAATATCTTCTTGCTTGCTGTGGGATAAGATGTTTTAGAGTGCAGGGGGAGCTGAAAGACTGTTACCCCCTTCAGCTGGGGTGGAGGTGTTACCATGCCCATACTGGTTGGTAGCCACCACCGCCCTATTTGATTAATTTCTTTTTTTTAATTCCCTGGAATTTAGTAGACTTGCTGCCCCCCAGGATGTGGATTGGGGGTAATTGTCTCATCTGCCCACTGATGGGCAGAACAATTTTGGCCCCATTTATTTGGGGTGGTGGTATGGCCATACCCCCACCCTCTTATTTTGAAAAAAAAATCTTCCTTGGTCTCTGGTGGGCTTTCTGTTCCCCTCCCTTGGGGGCAGACGGGCCTTCCAAAAATAGGCCGATCTGCCCCCAAGGGGGGCAGATATGGCCAACAGTAATGTGCCCCCATGGGGAGGGACCCTTGCCCAAGGGGTTGCCCCCCCAAACAAAACACACAAATAAACACACACCAATCCCTGGTGCCTAAGTGGTTTCTGCACCCCGGGGGCAGATCCGTCTAGTAGGAATAGACGGATCAGCCCCCAAGGGGAGCACAAATGGCCTAAAATAAATTTGCCCCCCAAGGGGAGCAACCCTTGCCTAAAGGGTCGCTCCCCTTGCGTGAATTTGGCGCAAAAAAAATCCCTGGTGCCTAGTGGTTTCTGTCCCCCTTGGGGGCAGATCGACCTAGTAAAAATAGGCCGACCTGCCCCCAAGGGAGGCAGAAATGGCCTAAAATAAATGTTCCCCCCAGGGGAATGACCCTTGCCTAAGGGGTCGCTCCCCATGCGTGAAATTGAAGCAAAAAAATAAAAATCCCTGATGTCTAGTGGTTTCTGCCCCCCTTGGGGGCAGATTGGCCTAATAAAAATAGGCCGATCTGCCCCCAAGGGGGGCAGAAATGGCCTAAAGATAATTTTGCCCCCAGGGGAGCAACCATTGCCTGAGGGGTCGCTCCCCACATATAAAAAAATAAATCAGGGTTACAAAGTGGTCCAATGCATGTATTGCGCCACTCTCTAAATATGGCGCAAGGATTTTGGCCTCTTTGGGCCACATTAGTGTAAAACAAATGCCGCTAATGTGGCGCTAGAGGCTTATAAATGTGCCCATTGGTGTGGTAGACAACGGCGGTGTTGGGTGATAGCTGTAAGTGCACAGAGGCAAGTGGTCTTGGGGCCAGATGTATGTCCATTTCATTTTGCTAGTCTCTAGTTGCAAAGAGTTGCAATTAGAGACTCGCAAAATAAAATGTACAAATATGTCTCAGACACATATAGCAATTCGCAAAGAGCTACCCCATCAATATTCATGAGGTAGGTCACAATTTGCAACTCCATTGGGAATGGCCACCTCACAGGGGACAGCAGACACATGTCTGTGACTGCTTTTAAATAAAGTAGTTTTAAAAGAAAAATGCAGCCCGTTTTCCTTAAAGAAAAACGGGATGCATTTAAGAAAAAAAATGAAAACTTTTCTTTTGTCAGGGTAGGCAGTGGTCCATGGGACTTATACCTGCTCTGAAAACATTTTTATGCTTCCGTTCACAAATTGGAAGAGGTCCTGTGAGGACCCCTTCCTGTTTGCAAATGGCTTACCACCAACTTAAAGTTGGTGGTAACCGCAAAAGTTCTGCGAGTGCATTCATGGTCGTAAAACATTACTACCTGCCGTTCCGATTTGGTATAAGGAAAAGACGCCCCAAACACGCCCCTTCCTAATACCAAATCGCAAAAGCAAAATGCAATTAGGTAAACAAGTTACCGGGTCGCATTTTTCTTTGGTACATAGAAAAAATATTTTTTCCCATCGCAAACAGCCCGATTGGCTTGCGACCGGAAAAATGCTTCGTACATTTGGCCCTAGGCGCCCTGCCTCTTCTAGCTTGGGCTCGAGCACCCTTTCCATCTTCCTCAGTCACCATTTGTCAGTCACGATGGAACTTGTGGAGTCAGAGGAGCCCCAGCTCCCCGCCTCCCCTGCCTTGGAGCACAGAGAAGTGTAAGAACAGGAGCAGGAGCTACCGGGCGGGAGGTGTGTACAAGCTGCCAAGGGTTTCAGATTGCTATGTGTGACATTTTCATAATTTCATTGTAATTATGAGTGACATTTCCACTCTATGAGTGACACTTTCTCGCAAGCAAAATCAAGCGATGAAGACGAAGGAGACACATACGGTGGTGCTGATTATAGGCTGAGGTTTGAGAGGCTGGGCCTGGGCTGCCGGGACCGGCTTCGGACAGTGCTCTGATACTAGTGGCAGCTGAAAACCATTAATGTGCAACTCTCTCTCACTTCTCTTCATCCATCACACTGTACCTGTACGTTGGGGGCTCTCATGCACGCCAGAGACTCCTCCACAAAGGATGAAAAGAAAGACAACAGCTTTCCAACCACACACCCTAAATGGAGCAGTATTCTGCCCCTGGAGGTAAGAGCATCAAGGTGTATATAGGTTTATGGGTGTAGTAAGTTCTACATAAATGTTGCAGTACAGTATGACAAAACTTTACTATAAATGTTGTTTTTAGCTGAATTTCTGATCATGCTCCACATGTGCCCGACCCACTGAAATCAGACTCACAGTTCCCATACACCAAAGAGACTCATTGCATTTCCCAGTCGCTGCAATATAAGCTTAACATTTAACTAAAGCTTACATCAAATGATGCCACATTCATTGACTGTAATGACTAGATAAATGGAGAGTTATACAATCCCAATTCGTTCATCGCGGTCAGATTCATTGAAACACTGCTACTTTTTAAACAGTGCGAAGAAGAGCTCACAACAAATCTCTGTAATGTGTGCCTGGCATTGGGAACTCGCTGATTGAAAATGTCTTCAGATGCACACAGATGCATTTCCGGCCCTGCCAAGTGCCACGCATTAGGGGTTAGAGTAACACATTTTAGCGCTGGTGTCCACATCCACACACTAAAATGCATTAGTCACGCATTGGTACACCACGAGGATCGCCCACATTCTGTGCGTTTCTGGTAGGTTACAGAACTGGTCCTCAAGCTGTGTCCACAAAAGGGTCTTGCAAAGCACTTCCTTCCATGATGAGAAAGCCTGCAGAACATTGTATGTTAGATTTGTGTAATACAAGTGCCTCACTAGGAAGCACTGTAAGTGCAAGACACAGGACACTAAGAGTCCTTCTCGTGCAACAGGAACATGCACAAATATTGAAGCAATACATTTTCATAACAAAGAAAGAACCATTAATTTCAATCAATCAATCAATCAGTACATTTGTAGAGCGAGCTACTCACCCACGAGGGTCTCAAGGTGCTTAAGGGGGAGGGGGTAGGGGAGCTGCTACTGCTCGAACAGCCAGGTCTTGAGGTGTCCCCTGAGGGTCAGCAGGTCCCTGGTCTGCCGCAGGTGGATGGGGAGGGTGTTCCAGGTCTTGGCGGAAAGGTGGGAGAAAGATCTGCTGCCGGCTGTTGACCTGTGGATGTGTGGAACAGTGGCGAGGACAAGGTTGGCGGAGCGGAGCTGTCAGTTCGGGGTGTAGAAAGTGAGTCGTTCATTGAGGTATGCTGGACCGGCGTTGTGGAGTGCTTTGTGAGCGTGGGTGAGGAGCTTGAAGGTGATCCTCTTGTTGACGGGGAGCCAGTACAGGTCTCTCAGGTGGGCTGTGATGTGGCTGCGGCAGGGGATGTCGAGGATAAGACGTGCAGAGGCGTTCTGTATGCGTTGTAGTCTTTTCTTGAGATGGGCCGTGGTTCCTGAGTAGAGAGCGTTGCCGTAGTCCAGTCTGCTGCTGACGAGGGCCTGGGTGACCGTCCTTCTGGTTTTGGTGGGGATCCACCTGTAGATTTTGTGGAGCATGCAGAGGATATTGAAGCAGGAGGATGAGACGGCGTTGACTTTCTGGGTCATGGAGAGTGATAAGTCCAGGACGAACTCCAGGTTGCGTGCATGGTTGGTGGGAGTCGGTGCAGCTCCCATTGTGGCTGGCCAACAGGAGTCATCCCAGGTGGAGGAGGTGGAGCCGAGTATGAGGACCTCCGTCTTGTCTGAGTTCAGTTTCAGGCGACTGTTCTCCATCCAGTTGGCGATGGCCTTCATTCCTTCATGGAGGTTGGTTTTGGCGGTGGCGGGTCCTTGGTGAGGGAGACGATCAGCTGGGTGTCATCTGAATATGAGACGATGTTGAGGTTGTGAGATCGGACGATGTTGGCGAGCGGTGCCATGTAGACGTTGCAGAGGGTCGGACTAAGGGAAGATCCTTCGTGTACGCCGCAGATGGTCTTGGTGGCTTGAGATCAGAAAGGAGGGAGGCAGACTCTCTGGGTTCTGCCGGTGAGGAAGGAGGAGATCCAGTCCAGGACTTTGGCGTGGATCCCTGCGCTGTAGAGGTGTGTGCGTAGGGTGGGGTGGCAGACAATGTTGAAGGCAGCTGAGAGGTCCAGGAGAATGAGGGCTGCGGTTTCGCCCTTGTCCAGCAGGGTCCTGATGTTGTCGGTGGTGACGATGAGGGCGGTCTAGGTGCTGTGGTTGCTGCGGAAGCCGGATTGGGATGGGTCCAGAGTGTTGTTTTCCTCAAGGAAGTGGGTCAGGTACCTGTTGACGATCTTCTCAGTGACCTTTGCCGGGAACGGGAGCAGGGAGATGGGCCGGTAGTTTTTGAGGTCCTTTGGGTCCACCTTGGGTTTCTTGAGTAATGCGTTGATACCGGCTTTCTGGGAAGGTGGCGGTCTCGAAGGAGCTGTTAATGATCATCCAGAGTTGGTGGGCTATGATGGAGCTCGCTTTGTTGAAGATGTGATGAAGGCAGGGGTCGGATGGTGAGCCAGAGTGAATGATGTTCGTGACTTTGGTGGTATCATCGTCGTTGACTTGGGTCCAGGAGAGCAGAAGGTTGGTGTAGCTGGGGGCTGTCGTGGATGTCTGCAATCTTGCGGTGAAAGAAGGTGACTAGGGAGTTGCAGAGGTCTTGCGTAGGTGGGATGTCGTTGGTGCTGGATCTGGGGATGGATTGTTCCTCCACGATGTTGAAGAGCTCTTTGTTGTGCTCTTTCTTGTCAATGCGTTCCTTGAAGGAGGATCTCTTGGAGGTCCGGATGAGCTGGTGGTGCCTGCGGATGGCGTTCTTGAGGGTCATAAGGGTGACCGGTGTCTGTTCATGGCGCCATTTCTTCTTGGGTTTTCGGCATATCTGTTTGGAAGCCTGGAGGTCGGCGGTGCGGTTGTTGGAGGGTTTCTTGATCGGGCAAGAGCGTTGGTGCAGGCGTCGACCCATTGCCTGAGGTTGCGGGCAGCTGTGTCAGTGGTGTCGGCTGGTGGGGCATGGGCGAGGGCAGAGATCAGCTGGTCTTCGTGACCATGCTCCAGCTGCAGCGGGGGATCCGTTGTAGGTGATAGCGCGTGGTGGGTTTCTTGAAGGTGAAGTGGATGCAGCGGTGGTCAGTCCAGTGGAGTTCGGTGATGTGGCTGAAGGTGACGTGGCTGCTGGCGGAGAAGATGGGGTCGAGCGTGTGTCCGGCGGAGTGGGTGGGTGACGTGACGAGCTGTTTGAGTCCAAGGTTGGCGAGGTTGTTGAGCAGGGCGGTGGAGTTGCTGTCATTGGTGTTTTCGAGGTGGAAGTACAGGTCTCCGAGGACGATGTAGTCAGTAGAAGCAAGGGCTTGCATGCTGACTACGTCGACAATGGAGTCGCTGAACTGCGGCCGAGGCCCGGGGGGTCTGTAGATGAGGGTTCCTCTGAGGGTGGTCTTGGGATCGACGTCGATCTGGAAGTGCAGGTGTTTGGTGGTGCTGAGGGTGTCTTCGGTGTTGGTCGAGATTCTGATGGTGTTCCTGTGGACGATGGCGATCCCTCCTCCCGGTCTGTTGTTGCGGTCTACGCGTGTGATCTTGTAGCCATCAGGGATGGCTACGGCGATGTTGGGTGCCGAGGATGGGTTCATCCAGGTCTCCGTCAGGAAGGGGACGTCCAGGGAGGATGAGACGAGAAGGTCCCATAATTTGATGGTGTGCTTGTGGACAGAGCGGGTGTTGAGAAGGATATATCTGAGGTGGTTGCATCCGGATCTGGTGGGCGGTGCGGTGGCTTGGGGGCTGGTGAAGGTGCAGCTCCGGCAGGAGAAGGCTCCGTGGATGCACTTTGGGGTGGCCTTGAAGCAGGTGGCTGATTGGGCGGCGTTGAGGGCGTGGAGGGTGTTTGCGTTGAAGCAGCACCGGGTGACGTGGAGGTCGCGGTGGCCAGGGGGTCTGGCGCTGGGCATGGTCCATGTGCGGACGGGCGCAGACGAGCTTGCCTCTGGCACGCGCATTGCACGCTGCCTCACAGCGGCTGCCATTAAGAAGGGGAAGTGGGAGGGAAGAGCAGAAGGGAGGCAGAAGCGAAGCACGAATAAGCGAGTGAGGGGTGCAGGGCCGCAGGGGACACAGCGGTGGGAAGAACGAAGGGGGAGCTGGCAAAAGGCAAAAGGAGACACGGAGAGAGCGGCAAAACCCATGAAGGGCAGAAAAGCTGAAAAACAGTAAAAAGACGACAGCAGACACAAAGAGACAGAAAGGCTCTCATTACAACCCTGGCGATCGGTGATAAAGCGGCGGTAATACTGCCATCAGGCCGGTGGTAAAAAAAATAGAATCCTGACCACGGCGGAAACCGCCAACACAGACAACCACTTTAACACTCCACACGCGACGGCGGTAGCAACAAGCACTGCAGCGGTAACTGCCAACAGAGAGGCGGAAGACAATGAACCACCAACAGCATTACAACAGGCCTATGCGCCAGCTTTTCCGTGCCAGAAACAGAACACTGAAGGGAAACGGCTCACCTCTCGACACTCAAGCAAGGACCACAACGCCATGGAGCCCGAACTGTAGATCTTCCCCATGCTGGTCTATGTTCTCCTACACCATGAAAATGTACGCCGGCGAAGACGACCACAGTGAGTACTGCACCTAGAACACAGGGGACGGGCGGAGGAAAAAAAAGAGTGACACACACACGCAACACGCAACACCCCCACCCCCATACACACAAACAGATGCAACAACATTACATATACACCCCGTAAACCTCAGGAACAATGCAAGGACAAAAGGCATGGAGTAAAATAATTGTGTAATATAAGTAATTATTAGAAATATGTTCAGAAATAAATAAACAGTATGTACAATATATACAAAAGGAGGGACAATGCCCACTCCAAAATTTCCGTGGCCCACGGGGCCATAACTCATATGCCAAGGCCACACTTGACTCCTGCCTCAATACGAAGAGAACATTGCAGGGCCATCAGGTCGAAAACACACAGGCACCTCAGGGGGAAGGGCAATAGGGGGGCACCTCAGCCGGAAGATGGTATAACGCCACTGGCCTGGAGGGGGCCCCATGCCCACTGCTTGGTGCAAAGCCACAGTCTCTCAAGTGGGTGGTTTGTCCACTGCTTGGTCCTGGGGAGTGCAAAGCCACAGTCTCTCAAGTGGGTGGTTTGCCTACTGCTTGGTCATGGGGAGTGCAAAGCCACAGTATCTCAAGTGGGTGGTTTGCCCACTGCTTGGTCCTGGGGAGTGCAAGGCCACAGTATCTCAAGTGGATGCCTTCTTCCAGTGGTTCTGGAGGGGGCTTTGTGCCCAGTGTGCTTTATCCTGCCAAGGAGGGGCCGAGTAGATGCCTTCTTCCAGTGGTTCTAGAGGGAGCTTTGTGCCCAATGTGCTTCATCCTGCAAAGGAGGGGCTGAGTGGATGCCTTATTCCACTGGTTCTGGAGGGGGCTTTGTGTTGTGTGCTTCATCCTGAATGGGGCACGGCCACAGTCTCTCACCTGGGTGTCACACCAACAGGTGTTGCAGGGGGCAGGACGCACTGCAGCCCATGTAGTCACCATTACACACTGCTCTCCAGCGGTGACGGCTGCTCAGTGGATGCCAGTTGTGCTGCAGATGGCAGTGCAGGCAGTGGTGGAGGGAGCCTCCAGGCCTTCACCTGAAGCCTCAGACTGCTGCCCAATGGGGCTGCTGCTGCTGGCAGTGGTGGTGCTGGCGGCTGGGCAGGTAGCGGTGCAGGCAGTGGTGGTGGGAGCCTCCAGGCCTTCACCTGCAGCCTCAGATGGCTGCCCACTGGGGCTGCTGCTGCTGGCAGTGGTGCTGCTGGCGGCGGGGCAGGTGGCGGTGCAGGCAGTGGTGGTGGGAGCCTCCAGGCCTTCACCTGCAGCCTTGGACGGCTGCCCACCGGGGCTGCTGCCAGTGGTGCTGCTGGCGCGGGGCAGGTGGCGGTGCTGGCCGCGGTGCAGGTGACGGTGCTAGCCGAGGTGCAGGTGGCGGTGCAGGCAGTGGTGGTGGGAGCCTCCAGGCCTTCACCTGCAGCCTCGGACGGCTGAAGTGCCATGGCTGGTGTTCTGTGCCCCTTTCTGCCCTTGGCAGATGGTGGTGCCTCCCTGCTTCTGGCAGCTGGAGTCTTTCACTTGTCCTTGCTAGCTGGTTCTGCTTACTTCCCCTTGCTGGCTGCTGTCCCCTTCTTGCCCTTGGTAGGTGGCAGACCCTTCTTGGCCTTGGCAGGTGTTGCTGGCACACTGGCTGGGCTGACGGGTGCCTCCTTGGAGCCTCTCACACCTGCCTTTGCTGCAGAAACCACAGTGGCCGTGGACTGGGTGGCTGAGGTGCTGGGCTGGGTTCTGGGCACCCTGGCCCCAGGTGACGGACGGGAGGGATAAGGAATAGGTCAATGGTGGCGAGGAAAAGCTTTTTAGGGACACTGGGGTGGGAAGAGGGTGAAGGTTTGGGAGTGGAGGAAGAGGGAGTGGTAGTAGGAGGTGTAAGTCTGCTGTTTTTGGGTGCAGGTGCATGGGCTGGATGCTGTTGTGAGGTGGATGGTTGTTGGGTGTCTGTGTGCTTGCGTTTGTGTACTTTGGGAGGAGGGGTCACAGACAAAGTGGGAGAGGACAAAGGGGACATGTGCATGGATGTCGGGTGGTGACTGCCAGTGAGGGGTGTGTAGTGATAGGTCATCGACTGCCGACCGCAACGGCGCACAATGCCAGTGGAATTACCTCATTTCCACTTGTCTCTCCTCACAGGTCAGGCAGCCAATGTTCTCAAACGTGCTAACCAGAGTGTTGTTTGCCCTGCTGAAACACATGCGCAGCTACATCGTATTCCCCCAGGTGGAGGATTTGGCCACAGTGAAGGCTGACTTTTATGCCCTTGGACATATGCCCAACATCATTGGTGCCCTTGATGGTACACATATTGCATTTGTGTCCCCCGGAGAAATGAACTAGTGTTCAGGAATAGAAAAAACGTTCACTCTCTGAATGTGCAGATGGTGTGTTTGGCGGACCAGTACATCTCCCATGTCAATGCCTAGTATCCTGGCTCTGTGCATGATGCCTTTATCTTGAGGAATAGCAGCATTCCATATGTGATGTCTCAACTCCAGAGGCACCGGGTGTGGCTAATAGGCGAGCCCATGGTCCCCACCCAGTTGATATAGGTATATGGGTGTGGGTTTGGCCCTAAGGGTGAGTCTGTGGCTAACAGGTATCCCTCGATATTTACAGGTGACTCTGGTGACCTCAACCTCTCATGGCTACTGACCCCAGTGAGGAATGCCAGGACAAGGGCAGAGGAACATTACAATGAGGCACATGGGCAAACAAGAAGGATCTTTGAGAGAACCTTTGGCCTCCTGAAGGCCAGATTCCGGTGCCTTCAACTGACAGGTGGATCCCTGTACTACTCACCCAAGAAGGTGTGCCAGATCATCGTAGCATGTTGCACAACCTGGCCTTGAGACACCAGGTGCATTTTCTGCAGGAGGATGAGCATGGAGATTGTTGTGTGGCAGCGGTGGAGCCTGTGGACAGTGATGAAGAGGAGGCAGAGGAAGAATATGTGGACAACAGAAGTACACTCATTCAACAGTACTTCCAGTGACACACAGGTAAGACACTGTAACTTCATCTTCCATTGCAATATTGTGTTTGACATTGAACATGGCAGCCTGATTTCCCTATTTCTATGGCCACTTACTGTACCCTTTAGCATCTCTATTTTCAGATCTATGTGCCCCACTCTGGCTCCTGGTGTATTTACTGATGCCCACTACAGGTCATGCCTATGTAAATATTATGGTACATTTGAATTGCACTGTTTACAGTTTGTTGGAATAATACATATTTGAAATAATTGACAGACTCCATACTGTAATAGTTTCAAGGGTGTTTATTTCAGTGCGGAAAAGTAAATGGGGATGTGCAATGGGCTGGGTTGATGATGGAGGAAAGTCCAGGATAGAATTCAGTCTATTTGTATCACAGGTGCATTGTTCAAGGGGGCCATAGGAAGTGGAGCAATGGCAGTTCAAGGCGGACAGGGTGACAGAGGTGGGACACAAGAGTGACAATCAGGAGAGTTTAATTTCCTGGCGAGGGTCTTGGCAATGTTCTCTGGCTTCTGCCTGGATTGCAGGGACCGTTTGGGGGGTGGTTCTCCATCTGCAGGGGGTGGGGTGCTGGTGGCATGTTGTTCCTGTGGCGGGGCCTCCTGTCTACTAGAGTCGGCAGAGGTGGAGGGCTGTTCTTCAGTGTGGCTAGTGTCAGGGGCCCGTTGGTGAGCCACTGCCTCCCTCATGGTGATGGCCATGTCTGCCAGCACCCCTGGAATGGTGGCAAGGGTGGTGTGGATGTCTTTCTGGTCCTCCCTGATCCCCACGTACTGTCCCTCCTGCAGCCGCTGGGTCTCCTGTAATTTGTACAGTATCTGGCCCATGGTCTCCTGGGAATGGTGGTATGCTCCCAGGATCCCTGCAAGTGCCTCGTGGAGAGTAGGTTCCCTGGGCCTGTCCCCCCCCTGTCGCACAGCAGTCCTCCCAGCTTCCCTGTTGTCCTGTGCCTCTGCCCCCTGAACCGTGTGCCCACTGCGACTGACCCCAGGTTGTCCTATGTTTGTCGGATTGCCTGGGGTCCCTGTAGTGGTGGACACACTGCTGATTGACGTGTCCTGGGGACAGAGGGATGGGCCCGCTGGGTGGGAACATCAACGACAGCAACTACTCAGCCTTGATTGCCAACCTTGCCAACCTCGGTCTCAAGTAACTCGTCACAACGCCTACCCACTCAGCTGGCCGCACACTCAACCCCGTCTTCTCCGCCAGCAGCCAAATCACCTTCTCCGACCACCGCTGTGTCCACTTCTCCTTCCAGAAACCAACCGCTCACCACCACCCACAACGGATCCCTCGCCACAGCTGGAACAAGATCTTGAAGGACCAGCTGATCTCCATCCTCCCTCATGCCCCGCCACCCAACAACAGCGACCCCAACACTACCGCCATCAACCTCAAACAATGGCTAGACGACTGTGCCAACACCCTCGCTCCACTCAGGAAACCACCCAACACCCACACCAGCAAGAAAGCACCCTGGTTAATCGCTGATCTTCAGGCCTCCATGCGGGAGTGCCGGAAAATCGAGAAAATATGGCGCCACGAACGAACTGAGAGCAACCACGCCGCCCTCAAGACAGCCATCCGCAAACATCACCAGCTCATCCGGATCACCAAAAGATCATTCTACAAAGAGCGCATCGACAACAACGCGCACGACAGCAAAGAGCTCTTCAGTGTCATCAAAGAACTCGCCAACCCCAAGACTTGCTCCATCGACCGCACCCCCTTGCAAGACCTCTGCAACTCTCTTGCCTCCTTTTTTCACCGCAAGATCATGGACATCCACGGCAGCTTTACCTCCCCGATCCCCACAACCACCGCGGCCAACACCAACCCCAACATACCCAACCACACTAACCTCCTGAGCGCCTGGACCCACACCAACGATGAGGACACCACCAAGACCATGAGCACCATTGACTCCGGATCACCCACTGACCCCTGCCCTCACTATGTCTTCAACAAAGCCAGCCAAATCATCGCCCGCCAACTCCGTACCATCATCAATAGCTCCTTGGAGACCGCTACCTTCCCGGAGAGCTGGAAACACGCCGAAGTCAATGCCCTGCTCAAAAACCCCAAGGCAGACCCCGAAGACCTCAAGAATTACCGGCCTATATCCCTTCTCCCCTTCCCAGTGAAGGTCATCGATAAGATAGTCAACAGCCAACTATCCCGCTTCCTGGAGGACAACAGTTTGCTCAACATCTCCCAATCCGGATTCCGCAAGAGCCACAGCACCGAGACCGCTCTTATCGCAGCTACCGACGACATCAGGCTCATGCTCGACAAAGGTGAAACCGTGGCCCTCATCCTTCTTGACCTCTGGACAGCCTTCGATACAGTCTGCCACCACACACTTCGCACACGCCTCCACGACGCCGGAATCCGCCACAAGGCCCTGGACTGGATCACATCCTTCCTCTCCGTCAGAACTCAGCGAGTCCACCTCCCTCCGTTCCTGTCGAAAGCCACTAAGACCATCTGCGGAGTCCCCCAAGGATCTTCTCTCAGCCCTACCCTTTCTAAAGTCTACATGGCGCCACTCGCCAAACATCATCCAATCCCACGGCCTCAACATCGTCTCCTACGTGGATGACACCCAACTGATCCTCTCACTCACGAAGGACCCCGTCACCGCCAAGACCAATCTCCACAACCGACTTCATGCCATTTCCAACTGGATGGTGATAAGCCGCCTCAAACTGAACTCGGATAACATGCAGATCCTCATGCTCGGCTCCAACCGATCAGCATGGGACGACTCCCGGTGGCCTGTCACACTAGGAGCCGCTCCAACTCCCACCACCCATGCGTGCAACCTCAGCTTCATACTGGACTCTTCGCTCACCACGACCCAGCAAGTCAACGCCGTCTCATCCTCATGTTTCAACATCCTCCACATGCTTTGCAAGACCTTCAGATGGATCCCCATCGAAACCAGTAGAACGGTCACCCACGCCCTCGTCAGCAGCAGACTGGACTACAGCAACGCACTCTACGCTGGAACAACAGCCAAGCTCCAGAGGAAACTTCAGCGCATTCAGAACGCCTCCGCACGCCTCATTCTTAACCTCCCTCGCCTCGAACACATCTCAGCCCACCTCAGAGACCTTCACTGGCTACCCATCAACAAGAGGATCAGCTTCAAACTCCTGATCCATGCTCACAAGGCACTCCATGAAGCAGGCCCTGCCTACCTCAACGAGCATCTCAGCTTCCACGTACCCACCCACCAACCTCGCCCTCGCCACCGTACCCTGCATCGACTGTACCACAACCGGTGGCAGATCCTTCTCCCACCTCGCCGCCAAAACCTGGAATTCCCTTCCCGTCAACCTACGTCTGACCAGGGCCTCCTGACCTTCAGGAAACGTCTCAAGACCTGGCTATTCAAGCAGTAGCAACCCCCTTCCCCTCCCCATCTCCCTAACGCCTAAGGACCCTATCGGCTGAGTAGCGCGCTTAACAAGTGATTGATTGATTGATTGATTGACATTACTAAATGAATGCACTTGTCATAGAAATATTATAAATGCCATATCAGGAACATTATAAAACATATGGCAAGCCCAGAAAACATATCAGCATGTCATGCTCATAAAAGGAACATCAGCACATATATGTAGTACATCGTAAAAGAAACAGGTTAACATAATATACTATGTCCATATCAGGAACATAATAACTACGTACGTCCTTTAAAAATACCAGGTTTATGATTAAAAGGCACTTCCAGTGCCAAGAAGAACAAAGGGGGTCCCCGGCACTCCACTGCGTGAAAACGGGGGCCTCGCGATGATTTGAGGGGAGGGGAGCGACATGCACCCTCTCTGGTTTACATAACTGGCCCCTCCTAGGGCCCGTGATCTCTGGGCCACAACTGGCCCTCCAGAGGGGGGAGGCAAAGCCAGCAAAAACAAATGGGGCCAAATAAGGCCAGGCTTCACCTGACTCTTGCGGGGGCCTGACCAGGGAGACCTGTCAGTGCGGGGGCCTCCAGCGAGGCCTCTGCCCCACCCACGGGCTGACCAGAAGATTGGGGACCTCCGTTGGGGCAGGGGGAGCCTCCGATGAGGCTTCCTTCCCCCGCCCAGCTTCCCAATGCAGGCTTCGGCCCGCCTGGGCCGCAGGAGACAGCAGGTACTGGAGTGGGTGCCTGCTTGTGCCCTGGGGTGCTCCTTGAAGAGTGCTTCTCCCCGGGGGCATGGTAGGAGCACGCTTGCTCCTTTCCTGAATTTTGGTGGTGCCCCGGGGGCACTGGGAATAGCGCGACTCAGGCGCACTGAAAGATTCAGCTGGGTCGCGGCACTGAATCCTTGTGGTGAAGAACATGCTACTCAAAACGCTAGGGCCATTCCACAAGCAGAGGTGAATCTGGCAGCAGAAAAGCACTTTACCAAGCGCAAAGGGGCAATAAAACAAAGCCCTTTCTAAGTGCTGGTTCAAGAGTATGCAGAGCTCCCTCCAGGCGTTAGATCAAAGAAGAAGAAGCGCTCCTCATGCGCTTCTGATTGTTGCAGGGATCAGGAGCCACTGCACCCTGCCCCTGATGGACAAAGTACTCAAGAAGCACAAGGCAGCAGGGCCCAGCAGCGGGCCAGCACACGGTGAATGCAGACAGTTGACAGTTCCTCCTAGTGACCCAGCAGGTCCCAGGTCAGCACAGCAGCAGCAGTTTATGGAGGTTCCTGGTGAGTCCCTCCAGCATTCTGTGTCCAGTACCAAATTGTAGGGAAAAATCCCCTGTATTTATATTCAGTTTTACAGTGCGTTTACAAAGAAAGGGGAGAAGAGGTTTCAACCAGTTATAACTGGTTCTGGGAGTGCCCCCTCTCTCCTCGATCACAGGCTCCAAACATCAGTTGGGGGTAAACAACCCTTTTGTTGAGGCCAGGGCACAGCCTTTCCAGATGCATGTGTGTCCCGCCTCTCCCTCTCTAAGCCCAGGAAGACTATTCAGTATGCAGCTGCACCTCTGTGACACCTCCCCCCTCCCTGTGTACAGGACGTCTGAAAAGTATGCACAAAGCCCCAACTGTCACTCTGCCCAGATGTGGATTGGAGTCAAGCTGCAAAATACCAGAGTCATAAGCACAGAGAAATGCTCACTTTCTAGACGTGACATTTCTGTAATAGGAATGAAAAATGTACTTACACCAGTAAGCAGCATTTCTCATCACCATTACAACCATACCAAACATGCCTATGGTGCTCCTCACAGATCAGACAATACCCCCTAAACACAAAGCAGGGCATTTCCAATGCAATCCTATGAGAAGGCAGCACTCACAGCAGTGAGAAACCAAATAGGCTGTTTGTCACTACCAGGACAGGCCACGCAAATAGGCACATGTCCTGCCTTCTACATACATAGCACCCTGCCGATAGGGCTAGCTAAGGCCTACCTTAGGGGTGACTTACATGTAGTAAAAGGGGAGTTCTGGCCCTGTGTTATGCCATTAATTGTGTTTGACCAATGACTTTCTGTTTCACCACTGCACATATTAGTTGTTCAATGTTCATCAGGAGCACATTACATTTGGTATTTAGGTTAGCTGCCTATTGGCTTTAACATGGCATTAGACATTACATTCTGTATTCAGTTTAGCTGCCTATTGGCTTTAACATGGCATTAGACATTACATTTGGTATTTAGGTCAGCTGCCTATTTGCTTTAACGTGGAGTTAGGCATTGCAGTTAAGACATTGCAGATTAGCTGTGTTTTTCCACATGGTTGACCAAGCTGGGTTTTTTGTATTGAATTCACACCAAACCCTAGCTGATAAGAGAGCGTAGATTTTGTGTTTACCTCTCAATCCAGCCTAGGAACGAGTGAAGTTTGGAGACTTGGCCACTCTCCAAACTTATTTGGCTCCCACACTGAGCCAGCATTTTTGCTTTTAACAGTGGCCCTGGGCAGCAGAGAGGGGAGATTCTCCAGGACTTGAGTCAGGAGCGGACGTCAGCTGCCTGGCCTCCCGTTTGGGTGGAAAATCTCCTTCTCGCAGTTGAACAGGAGTCCTCAACTGGCAGGCATGAGAAGGATGACGAGCAGTGATTGGCCCTACGGGAATGAAACTTTGACTTTTATTCTTTGCTTTGAAGTCATGCTATAATATAATCACATGTATTTGCTGTGTACATTGCAATTGAGAAGTACTTTGATATATTTAACTTTCATTGCTGCGACTACTTTTAAACGTGTGCTTCCAACCTACTAATCTCGTCTTTCAGGAACCTCGTGGTGAAGTAATAACAATAAATGTCTTCTTTAAACTACTGCATTCCAGAGAAGTTTTGTCAGATCGGTCATAAGATAAGGAAAGCAAAACACCCTGGCAAGTCAATTTAGATGCCAGGTCCCTGTGGCAGCAAACTGCGCACACAGTCCCTGCGCTAGCCGGCCTGAGACAGGTTTGAAAGGCTACTTTAGTGGGTGGCTCAAGCAGCGCTGCAGGCCTGCTAGTAGCATTTAATTTAGAAGCCCTGGGTATAGAGATACCACTGTACAAGGGACTTACAGGTAAATTAAATATGCCAATTAGGTATAAGCCAATCATACCAACTTTAGAAGGGAGAGCACCTGCACTTTAGCACTGGTCAGCAGTGATAAAGTGCCCAGAGTCCTAGAGCCAACAGCGAGAGATCAGAAAAAATAGGAGGAAAGAGGAAAAAAGTCAGGGGATGAACTCGCAAAAAGAGATAGATCCAGCACTGCAGCAGCTGCACAAGTGGGAGGAGGCTGATCATAAGGCACGTATTGCAGTCCCAGCACCTTCCCCTTCCATTACTAACTGCAGATCACAGATTTGTGTTTGAGAGCAGAATGGGGTATTGAGGTCTACACTTATCTACAGGGATATTTAGGTCTGGTTTGACAGTGCCTGTACCTGCATTCATGTGATCAACAAAAAATAACTTTCAAAATACTACTGAGAAAGGAACATAGGCTCCATCCACATGCTGAGTCCCCTGAGTAAAGGACTTGATTGTGTGGAATTTGTGTGGTTTGACTAAAAAGACTGCTCGTATTGCACTTTTTTGTCTTGTGGTAAAGTTTATACTTGATACATAACTGAGTAGGCTATTGTGGCATGATCTGTTTTTGAAATGTTATGATAAAGGCAGTAGGCCTGACTTATTTATTGTAAAAAGCATCTGTTAAAGTAACTGTTATTCGTCTATATTTAAGCCTACTGATAAGTATTTTGTTACATAGAATCTCACATATTGCCATAGTAGGCAATGATTAGCCTGCGACACAAACCATTGATATACAAAGTTTGCTCTGTGCTCTTGTTAGGCCGTTTTAAAAGAGACTGTATTTTGCTTAGACAACTGTAAATGTGTATTTCTTTCCAATACTTATGGCTGTGTGGTCAATGGCTGCCTTGTGAAAACGCTGATTGTTGCATTGGTGCACTGAGAGACATTATGGCCCTCATTATGACCCTGGCGGACGGCGTTAATATGGAGGAAAGTACTGCCAACTAAAGCCAAACCACCAATGTACCACACCGACCGCCATGGCGGTAACGACCGATGGGCTGCAGACTTCACTCTCCAGCCTGGCGGCCGTCACTTGCCCGCCTGCGGGATTATGGCCCGCCTACCGCCATGGTTTTCATGGCAACCTTACTGCCACAAAAACCATGGGGGTAGGCACTATCAGTGACAGGGAATCCCTTCTCTGTCACTGATAGGGGTCTTCCCCGCCCCCCTCCCACTCCACAGATTCCCCCCACCCCCCTTCATCTCCAGACCCCCCTACATACACTCATTCCCACATTCATCCACGCATGCATACATCCATTCACACACACATCCTCACACACTTACATACATACAAGCACTCAAACATTCACTCAACACAACGTACACGCACTCACACATCCATACATGCACACACATACAACACGCAACACACACCTGCATACACACATGCACAGACATACAAACATACCCCCCCCACATACACACAACACCCTCCACCCCTGTCGGAGCACCCGACTTACCTGTTGTCAGGGGGTCCTCCAGCAGGAGACGGGACAGGGCGCTGCTGACAGCAGCAGTGTCCGCCCGCAGAACACCGCCAGGCTGTTCCATGTGTCATGATACGGTCTGCGGCGGTCTACTGGCGTGGCGCTGCTGCTGGCATCAGCGCCACCTTACTGCCATCCGCCCGCCATGGCCACAGCCGGACTTCCTCCATCCTTCTGGCGGAAACCCGGCTGTGGTCATAATCCGGCGGACGGCTGGTAGCCGCAGCGACGCTCTTTTGGCGGCCGCGGCGCTAGGTAGTTTTTACTGCCGGGGTCAAAATGACCCCCTATGTCTGATGCCGTATGTCTGGTCTGCATATTATGAATCGTTATGTCAAAGGAAGTTTGTCTAGCCTTTTGTGGAAAACATTTTTGAACCCTGTAAGCTTTTAATTGTTGGTTTATATCACATTGTGTGAAAGGCTTTAGAGACGTGTTGTGCTACAGGTAATCTCACATATTACCATAGTAGGCAAGGGTGTTAGTGTCGGCCTTCCACTCTGACAAACCCCGGGGATTTCACTGTAACGATTCTTGTTAGGCCCAGTTCATAGGGGTTGTGTATTGTTTTGTAAACTGCATTTATATACACATTTGTAATTTTGTAACTGTATCCATGATAGTGGCCAATTTAAGCAAATTTGAATAGGCCTGTGTTGGGTAATGTGTAAAGGCAATGGTAAAGGGGAAAAGCTTCATTGGTTCACTGGGAATGCATGCCAGATTTCAGAGCGTGGATCTGTTTATTATGAAACGCTATAGCAAAGTCAGTTTGTTAAACCGACTTACTGTGAAAAGCATGTGTGAAAGACAACATGCTCCTAAGAATAGATTGTTATTACACTGTGCTAAAGTCAGGTATTTTATTACATGGAATTTTACAGATTACCATACTATACAAAAGTTGTTGTGTTGGTAATTCACCCAAAGATGTACACTACAATAACCCTTTGTAGGCTATCTTTGGAAACACTGTACTTTGTTCTGTCAACTTTAGAAAGATTACACTCAGGACAGTAGTGCTTGACTTAGCTATAGTGACATGGAAATGATGGAGGCTATAGGCCTGATTGTTTATGATGAAAACTTATGATAAAGGCAGTAGGCCTGGGAAGTTGATTGTGAAAAGCATATATAAGTCATTAGGCTTTTAAGGACGGATTGTTATTACACTCTGCTGAAGTCTGTAGGAAGATATTTTGCTATATGGAATTTCACAGTTCACCATACTAGACAAAGCTTTTGGTGTTGCTGATTCATAGAAACAAACCATGAGTATTGTTGTGTATACATTTGTACTTTTATGAGTACATGCCAGATGGTAGCCTTGTGGGGAGCTTACGCTCACTACAACAGGCTTAAGTTAGTTATGGTGACAAACCATTCATCAAGGCTCTGTGTATGTTTGTTTATTATGCAAAGTTATGATAAAGCCTATAGGATTGATGTATTGATTGTGTGAAGCACTTGTTAAAGTCACAAGGCGTCTAAGAATGGATTGTTATGACTCTGAATTAAAGCCCACAGATAATATTTTTGTTACATGGAATCTCATTGATTACTCGAATAGGCGAGGGTTTTGGTGTTTGTTACCTACTTTGACAGACCGAAGGTAATTTTGTATACATTTGCAATTTTGTTACTGTACACCTGATGGTTGGCAGATCGGAAAGCTTATGCTCAGTACAATAGGCCTCAGTTGGTTATGGTGACAAGTTATTGATAACAGCGATAGGCCTAATTGGTGTGCACTGAAGCGTTATGCCAGATGTTATAGGTCTGCCCTATGTATTATGAATGTTTAATATGAAGTCAGTAGGCCTGGCTTATTTATTATGAGAAGCGCGTGGTAAATCCATAGTCCTCTAGCAGTATATTGTCGTCACATTATGATACAGTCCGTAGAAAGATATTTGGACGCATGCAATCTCACAATCACCATATTGGGCAATGATTTTGGTGTTGGCCACCTACTCTGACAAAGCCTGCAACCAGAGTTCCACTCTGATAATTATTGTTAGGCCCAATTCAGAGAGGTTCCATATTGTTTTGCCTACTGTAATTGTGTACGTCTGTAACTTTGCAGTTGTATGCATGATGGTTGACATCTTGTGTGCCCTTGGTAGGCCTGTGTTGTATTCAATATCAAACTGCTGACAAAGGCCAGAGGCCTTGTCAGTGCACTGAGAAAAAGAATGTCAGATTCCTTAGGTGTGATCTGTTTATAAAGGAAAGTTATGACAAAGCAAGTAGGCCTTGCTTATTGTGCAGAGTATGTGTTAAAGGCAATAGGCTTTTAAGGGTGAATTGTTCCTACACTGTGCTAAAGCCCAGAGGCAGGCATTGTGTTTCATGCATTCTCTCAGATTACCTTAGTAGGCAAGAGTTTTGCTGTTGGTAATTCACCCAAACAAACAATTTGCAGTATGGTAATCCTTTAAGGCTAAATTAGTAGGGATTTTTATATTGTTTTCACAACTGCATGTTGTATGTTTGTAGTTTTATTGTGGTGTACTTGATGGATTACTTTTGAGGAGTCTTATAACCAACATCGTAAGTCGGAGTTGGCTACGATGAAAAGCCACTATAACAGCTAGAGACTTGATTGGTTCACTAGGAAAAATATTTTTGATGCCACAGAATGCTGTTGTCCATTTATTTTAAAAAGTTATGATAACTACAGTAGCTCTGACATATTGATTGTGAAACACATATGTTAAAGTCAATAGGAATTTAAAGGTGGATTGTTATTTATCTGTATTAAAGCCTACAGATAGGTATTTTGTTATATGGAATGCTACAGTATTTTTTAGTAAGGAAGGATTTTGATGTTGATTGCCACCTCTGACAAACTCTAGAGAGAGATGTGCATTGTAAGAATTCTTGATAGAATTTCTTCTTAGCTTGTCTGCCAGGATCTTCCAAGAAAGAAAATTATTAAAACATACATACATCCTTATATGAAAACATATATCGCTATAGGTAAATTGAGGGCCTTGGGGCCAGCTCAGTTTTGCCACTGGTCTGTCAGAGTGCCATTTGCACTCTTCTTCCACCCATCACACTGATCTTCATGGGGTGATGGTTCAGTCTACATAAGTCATTGGACCTGTGAATTATGGCATTTTCTGATCACGTGTAAATTCACCTGAAAATGAGTGTGTTTCAGTGTCAGGGATGATTGGCCAGCCTCTTAGTTTTCAATTTACTTCTTTAACAGTTCCCCTTTCAATTCTTTGCTTCTCCTCTTATTTTTATTTCTTGTTTGTCTTCTTAAGACGATCCTACAGCATTCGAGGCAGTGCTAGCGGGTCCCTTGTTTGACACTTATTTAATCTGCAGTGCTCTGTGTTCCACGTGGCCACTCCCTCTACACAAGGATCCCATGATGCAATTCTGTGGTCTCATAGTGCATCATTGTGTTCCCATTCCAAGATGGCCAATACTGAATGTTCTGAATGTGATGGCCGTGCTGGAACTTTACAACAATGATAGACTATTTACAGGATGTCTGCAAGCGGACACCTACTGCTCTGTTTATCTTTGCTGTTGCAAGCATATGCCTGCTGTGTGTAGACAGCAGCATGTTTTCTTTTTCTTATACAGCAGCATGTTCTCTGTTTTCTTATATTCTTTTAAAGTAATTGTGCATATTGTGTTGAAAATGTGGGTTTTATTGCAAATGTGTCAGAGGGTGAATGCAAGAACGAGTCTGTGGTTGGATGAAAAGATGCATGAGTGCAAAGCAAAGTTATAGAGTATGTTTAGGTTGACGCATTGAGTGCCCGAAACCATCAGTGGTACAAGAGGCACTTTCATTCATAAACCAGACCTATTGGCATTGCCAGTGCTTGTTGCCATTTGAGTTATCTGAAGTTCATGGATAGAACTCGGAATTCCCCTGAGTAAATGCCTGAACTGTAGACAGAGTCAGACCAAGAGAGAGGCAGCCTCTGCTCACTGTCTCCGATTAGTGATGTCTGCATTTCATGCCTTAATCCGTAGAAATTCTGAATTAGTGAACTTGACACACCTCAAACACAAACAAACAGGCGTCCCAGGTCTGTGCGACCTTCACACATGATGGTAATCCTATTTTGGGTGCAGCTGGGAGTCTGAATTTATGCGGCTCTGATCTGCACTGTGGACATGGGTGGCTGAGAGCTGCTGCCAAGTGGGAACAGAATGCGTTAATGATCCAGCTTTAAAGGAGGGTGCCAGCTGTGTGTATGCACTCTCACTCGGTCTCTCTCACACAAGGGCACGCACACACACAAACGCACACATGCACGCACACACCAGGACACACATACACACACACACACACCCGCACACACAAACGGGTACACACACACGCACACACCCAAAACACACACACACACACTCATCAGGACACACACACAAGGACACCCACACACACACACACAAGGACACACACATACACCCGCACACACCAGAACACACACACACGCACACACATACATCCACACAAACATGCATACACTAACCCACGGATACACACACACACACCCAAACATGGACACACACACACACATACACCCACACACACACTCACCAGGACACACACACACACAAAGAGGCCCACACACACACACCAGGAAACCCATGCACACACAAGGACACACACACACATACACCAACACACACCAGAACATACACACACGCACACACACACATAGATCCACAAACACACATGGATACACACACCCACGGATACACACGCACACACACATACATCCACACACATACATACACACACCCACAGATACACACACCCACAGATACACACACACACACATACATGGACACCCACACACACACATACACCCACTCACCAGGACACACACACACGCAAGGAGGCCCACACATACACAAGGACACACACACATACACCCATACACGCACACACCAGGACACACAACCACACACACACCTTCCACAACTCCTCTCTTTCCTTAGGCCGAACTGCAGCAGCTTTCAGACTTGTAACATGCATGAGTGCACCTCCATGTTTCACAAATTAGAAAAGACTGGTCTGCTGGGACTTCTCTGGCAGGCTCCCTCTGACAGGTGCAGAGGTATTGCATAACATACTCCTGGGAGCAAATTACCCATCTTGCGGAGATAAGAGAGGCCTCAAAGTGTCATCCCACAAAAATATCCTCCAAGTGCCAGCACTCCAGCTGTGACGCCGCCGGCTCCTGATTTCCTGGGGGACGGCAGGTGCGAACAAAGCTCCTTTTTAAGATTTATTCACCCAGGATCCCTACTCTACTAGCAGGGCCTATCAGCAGACTAATGAGCAGCTCGGATGCTTGCACCAGCTTTGGTTCTTTACCACTCCTCTCTCCTGCTCGTCACTGTCCTTGTGCAATGAGTCTGATTCTGTCCTTTAGTGCTCAGCAGGTCTGTCTGATCTCCTGGAGATAAGTACCTGATCATTCACTTGGAAGTCGTGTTTTTTGTGTTCCCCTGCAGCAGGCTTGGCTTTGGAACTTACTTTCCGGTTTTTGTTGTGCCTGCTTAGGAGGTGCTGTGCAGAGCCTCTGCTTCTCTGATCCTTTGTTGAGGACACATCCAGAAATCCATGTGGTTTCTTTTTTTATTTGTTTTTTAGCATTGCTCCCTGCCCTACAAGTCGATTCTGCATACTTATCACCTCCATGGAGTGCTCCAGTAACACAGAAAGACTGATGGGCCTACTTTAATTTAGTGCCTAATAGTCATTGTGCACCTGTGCCAGACCATATTCCTTGTTACGACTTTTTGGATTTTTGGATCTCGCCTCTGTTGTCCAAAGACCTATTGTGGACAATACCACTACTTACAGTGGGCTCTGAGCCAGCCTGAGTCTTACCAGTGGTTAGCTTTCTTGTCAGTCTCATTTGCCTGCTTCTTAATAAATGGCTTCTCTTCCTTTTGCTGTATTCGACCCTCCCCTGGAGCATAATCTCTTTACAATCCTTTTGGTCTGGTGACTTGTATCCTTCCACTGCTTACATTCAAGGGACTACTTTTTTCTTTTCGTTCAACGCTCAACAGGAGTGCATGTGTTTATTTGAAATTACTCCCTTCCTCATGCCGCTTTGGTTAATTTAAGTTGCCAATAAATATCCAGTGTATTGTACCAACTGTACCCAGGGCCTATAAATTAAGAGCCATATTTATGGCCAAGTGATTCAGCGGAGGAACTTACCTTACTGCGTTGTGCTGGTCAGAGGGATAGAGCAGGAATCCACGTATTTAAAAGAATATGGTTCATTCCTGCCTTTGTCCCTGCACTGGTACCGTTTTAGCTGCCTCGTGCCAACGCAGGCACCCCTGCACCATGGTGCAAGTGTGCCTGCATTGCAAACAGGATTGTTTTTGTGCAGGAAGAGAGACCTTCCTGAATCCAAAACAATCCCCCGAGGCATTTTCCTCTTTCTGTGAGTGCTGCAGAACGCAGCACGTATAGAAAGAGGAACAAAATGAGTATAAATAAAGATATTTCTCCTTGTTATGCTTCACCAGGGAAGGCGTAGCATTTTTGCCCATTCCAAGGTCTACCACTTCTGGTAAATTGTGGAATGCGTCAAAATCCCTGGATGTTTTGTGGTGCAAGAGCGACGCAGCCCCTGACATAAATATCCCCCTAAATGCTACCTATGTACTGCAGCACACTTTGTGTCATCCAATGCAGTGGCACTGTAAAGCATGCCTCCAAATCCACCATTGTAGCATTGTTGTGCAGTTTTCAATAGTAAATTCGATTGGTCAAAGTAACCCCTTTTTGTCAGGCCTAAGCCTTTGTGTAAAATATTAATAAGTCACCCCTAATTAAGCCTTTTAGCCCATAAGGCAGGACCTATGTTATTTAAAAGCAGGGCATGTAAAATTGTACTGTTCCACAAGTTCTTACAGTGAAAAAAGTCCAAAGCTATTTTCAAAGTTGCATGGCTGGCTGCTCCATAGGAAAAAAATGGATTATATTATTACATCTAATAATGCTAATTTTGGTTTGAAAGCAGCTAGAAAATATTTCAAGGACATTTTTAATATAGCTCTATAGCCCGCCTTAGTGGGCCACATCGGCCATTAAAGAACCGCTCTGGCGTGTCAGCTCTGGACTTTAACAAGGAAGTGGGCCTTTAATGGCTGGAATCACCCAGCTACGGCTGGCTTGAAGGCTATTAAAACATTCGTCCCTTATAGGGCAGAATGTTCTGATTCGTTAAGCAAAGGCCTCATGCAGCCTGAGGAGGTTAAAATCGTCCTGTGCTCCGTGAGGCCTTTGTTCACAGCAACAGCTGTGAAAAACACACATTTGAATGTTGGCGGTCCAGGCTTTTACCAGCCATTAGAAGCCTGGAGCACTCCATTTTCTGCAATAGAGCAATCAGCATTCCAATGTTCTAATAGTTCTTCCTAATCCAATTCAATGGTAAAATCGAATCTTGTATAACTATATAAGAAAAAGGTACTTTTAGAAAGTTACCTTTTCGCTGCCTAAAGTCCCTGGCCATTACATCTGCCTTTTTACCCCATTTCTACAGGCACATATTTGGCATTTGAATATGCATGAATGATGTGTGAACTTACTTCTAGGACAGGGCTAAAAGGCATCAAGTGTGGGAAGGTATTGTTGTGCCCTTGACAGGACGGTGTATAGGCTGGACCCGGGAACTTCTTTAACTTCAAAGAAGCCTATCCTGTCACAAGCAGATGTAGCCAGGCCTGCACCCGTCCTTTGTCCCCCGAACCAGACCGGTCTTCAATCCCAGTAGGCCTCTTGTTGATATCATAGTGTCAAATCCTGATGAAGCGTCAAAACCTGCTTGACAAGTCCACTGTGATTTTACACACTTGGGAACATTTCAAAAGACGAAAGCTGGATGCCAAAGCAATTCTTGTGTATTCACTGTCTGGTTACTGACAAACACTCCTGTTTTCTACCAGATTTCTGTCTTTGGGTTTCTTTGGGCTACAGAGACTTCCTCAAACTAGGTTTTAGGGTTAAATGTGGGGGACACTAAGATTACTGTAGTAGATTCCCCACACATACCCCAACCATCAGAGCCCACATTTAGAGTGGCCAAAGACTTTCACTTTCTTGAAAAAAGCCAAAAGTGTGTAGGGCAGTAGTTCCCAACCTTTTGACGACTGAGGACCCCCACTGAATCACTACTGGAAACCGGGCACCCCCAAGCAATATGTACAATTTAAATTTCAAACATTAAAACAGTAATTCACAAAAAAATACACAAACAAGTACAAACCAAACAAATACTTAAATGCGTAATGCTATAATTATTTTATATTGAAAATGTATACAAAAACCCAAAAAATGTAATGAGAAGTTTGCCGCTGCATCTTGGCGACTAACTTTTCAATATTTGGATTTATTTAGGAAAGCTGAATCCTCGGGACAGCGTCTACATTTCTCAAACGATTTCTGTTTTTATTTTTTGGGTACATAAAATCAGAGAAAGCTTTTTCACATAAATATGTGGTGGGGAAAGGAAGTGAAGCCATAAGGACCTCTCATGTTTCCCTAGCCTCTCTGTCACATGTATTTCATTTGCTTTACAGCACCTCGCATACCAATGTAGGGTGTCGGAGCACTCAACAGGAGACAACAAAGTGTAGGATTCACATGTCATCAACAATGGTAGGCTTTTTCTAAGAGTGCTTGGTCTGGAGAAGCACAGACTCAGGATTCAGAACATTACACAGTGGTTAGCGTTCACTTTAATTTTAAGCAAGCAAAACTTTTTTTTAGCAGCATAAGGATAATGAAAGGCTGGGGAAAAAAAAACTTTCGAATTTGTGTCATGCACCTTGCATGCAGCTCTTTGATGGCAGTGCATAGCTCACTGTGCTAGATTACAATTGTAACTTATGAACTGCACAGTAACAAAAGAATCTCTGTGACAAAAGCAGTAACTAACTGTGCTGGGCACATAAAATAATTTTCTTTGCATGATACATGTTCTCTGCATCAGGCATATTAACCATTTGCGCTACCTTAGATGAGCCAAAACTGCCACTAGACAAAACTCCCATCTCTTGCCAGAAGGAACATTAATCACCAGAGTTATCTTGATGCTTTTATTTTCACTGGAAAGCTGCTGGTTGTGCAAGGAACTTTGACATGCTTTTAGAACAGCTGCACAAACAAAAACACGCATGTGTTTCTGTCAGGCCCCAGCTGGAGAAGTACCTCTTTGTCGTCCCAGGCCTGTGGACCCCCTGGGAATGTGTCACTGACCCCTGGGGGTCTGCGGACCACAGGGGGGGGGCACTGGTGTATGGTTAGCTTCACCCCCTCAGTTAGGGTGTGCACATGTGTCATTCCGACCCAGTTGCTTGTGCCACTAATAAAGCCGCAACTCCAGGTACCCACTTCAGAACACCTTCTGGACCTGTGGAAGAAGAGAAGAAGATTAGACCTGCTGATTGTGACCTGAGAAAAGTTGGACTTGCTCTCCCTTTGTACCCAGGACAAAGAACTGGGATCCAAGGGTCATAAGGCTGGCCTCCTGTTGAAGACACAGGGACACTATAAGCTACGAGAGGGCTTTTCCTGCAACTGCCCAATTGATCAGCAGCAACTGGACTTAGACTGGACTCTGCTGTTGGCCTCTTCCTGCAACCATGGGGTCCCTAGGTCCGTCCTCAGACGTCCTGGGGCTTCAGAAGTGTACTCCTGTAGTGGATTGGGTCTTAAAGGACTAAAGTCAGAAAGTAAGATCTTTGAGTAGGACGAACCTGGTTAGTGTATACAACCTGTGTCCCATTGTGGTCAGTGTCAAATTTTGCCTACGTCCTGTTCTACAGTGCCCATTAAATGTTATTCTACTTTTCTAATTTGGTTTGGGATCTTAATTGTTTTCCATATAAATGCTATTACTGTTTTAAAACTGCATAAATCCTTTACACATTGCCTCTAAGTTAAGCGCATCTGCTCTGTGCTATAGGTAACAAGGGGTTGAGCTCAGCTTTATTTAGTGTTTTAGTGGTTCACACTGACAAGGACTGTGATTATGTCTTGAGGTGAGTACTTACCCTGCTCAATTTATAACATTTTTCTCTTACAGTGTTCATGTTTTCCTGCTTCCCTCTCAAATTCCGGCCCCTGTACTTTCCAGGTTTCTCCTACCTTTTTTCTGTTTTTAAGGGGCCTAGCTGCTCCATTTTAGAACCAGACTACTCATTTGTTCTGTAATGTGCTGTTGCACATATTTTTTCATTTTATAACTCCACGGCTGGCACCCAGATCATCTGTCTTAGAATGGTATATTAAAAGTAAAAAAAGAAAAAGTAGCCTGCATGCCATGATGTGGTGACACATGATGAGGTGACACATGTACACATATGTCATGATGCGATAAAGAATGGGTTGTTTAGCTATTTATTTGTGCATTATGGTCTGCGGTACACCCCTGCAAAGTTAGCAGATTACTTGGCTAGGTGGGGTTGTACAGAAAGGAATTAATCTAGAAGCAAGATGATAATATCATCCAGAAGCCAGGTGACAAGTGGAGTGTTTGAACTGAGTGGTCAAAGGAGTGATTCTACTTGCTGTGAGTGTGGTGTGAGTTGGATGAAGGCATTGCTAGTCATATTTTTGTCATATCTAACCACACCTAACTCTGTGACTGGTTGTCCTCAGATTTCCGGTGGCACTGGTAGCTAAAGTGAGAGTGAGTATAGAAAAGACAATGGACCATTACATTGACAGTAGAAGAGGAAGGTTATCGCTGTCTCTGCCTGTTGTGGAGAAATTTGTTAGGATTAAATGTCCTGGTGGCCACAGGGACTGTGCTTAAGATGATCAAGGCTGGTTAGAGTTGTGAGTGTCCGAAAAGGAGTTGCAGAGGTGGAAAGAGATGTAGCCTTGAATTTGAATAGAGTTTCTGTGTTAAGTGGTCAAAGTGGGAATGAATTTGAGTTTCCGGAAAGCAAAATATCCCCATCCAGTGCCTTTGCACTTTTTAGTGCATTTCTGTATGATGTCATTCTTGGTCTTGAAGAATGCCCTGATCGAGATAGAGAGGTATGGAATGTTTACATATTGTGGAGTGTGATTTGATTTGTGGGGCGATTCGGTGTAGTAGTAGGAACTGGGCGGTTACTGAGTAGGGCACTGCAGGGATTTGCACTTTTTAAGGTGTATGTGTGTGTTGCTTTCCTTTGCAAAGGGTTTGTGTTGGGGAATCCTGGGAGGAGTGTAGTAAATGCGTGAGAAACATGGACTGTGTAATGGGTCGGTTGGAATGTGTGATGTAATTGTGACGTTTGCTTGGAACGTTGGTGGTTAAGGTTGCCAGCCAGTCTGGGGAGTTACTTGAATAAATCTGTGAAAGGCAACTCATGCCTGTGGTCGACATCCCTCGTTCTCCCCACACTGGCCTCTCTATTTTTAGGGTTGAGTATGCAAACGCTCTGGCCCCTGTTGTAATCCCTCTGTTGGCTTTTAACCACACCCATGCCACGCCCATCAGTTTAGTTGGTTCGTGGGCTTGCCTTTTAAAATGTGCTTGATTTCATTAGTGAAAGGCATGCATACACCATGCTTTTTCCGGTGTTTAGCCCGCCTCGAGCGCACTGGCCAACTACTAAAAACGTACGAGACTCCATGTTTTCCGCGTGGCTTCTGGACTTCTTTTTCTCTTTATTTCATAGGCAGCGCAATCTCGGGCAGTAGTCGAGCGCTTTGCATGACATTCACCCATTTCCATGACTAATTACACTTTTGCCGATATGTTTGACTGAGAGCGAACTTTTGTTTCCTTTTGTGTGTCTCCTTCACGCTAATGGCAGCTGTCAGCTCACTTATGTGAAACTGTTTTACCTTTCATTTTCAAATCATATAGCAAGAAAAGTCCAGTTAGGAGTTTACAACGCTCATAACTCTAACTCGAGCAAACGCGAGACCCATTGCATTGCAAATGCTTGTTTATTATTAAGGACTCTCTCTTACTCTTTTGTTTGCTTTGTGTTTACTCCTGTCCTCTTTATGAACCTCATTTTCTGCTTATCCATAGATTCTGTTGCTCTCTACTTTCATCTTTAAGTTTTCCTTTCGCCCTGTTCCCTTCATACTCCCCTCTACCCATAATTTCCTTTTCACCTTTTACGGGAATTTTCTTTAGGGCACTGGAAATTTTGTGATATCTGTGTGCCGCTCTACCCTCAAGAAACTTGTAAGTTATCTCAGTTGGCTGAGCTCCTGTCTCCAAAAGGTGCCAGTTCTGCAGATCAAAGCCATGAGATGATGCTTCCATCAGCACCACTGATCTGAGATAACCTTGTAAACTTGCACGTGACAGTTAATCTATTTATATTAATCCTGTAACTTTGGTCAAAACCGTTTAAGGGCCAAATGCTGAATTACTGGGAATTTGGGGTGTAAAGGGGGGAGAGGCAAGAGTGCCGTACAAGGGGTATCCACAGAAATGTAGTGCAATTTGTAGACATATTACAACAGCAATAGTAATGAATTCATTTTGAATTATGCATCATTCTAGGAACATTACATAAAATTATGAAACTGTTTTTGAACTCACACCTCGCATATAAGGGTCAAGCTAAGTAAGAAAAGATTTCTAGTGGACATGAGCCATTTTCTGTGCAAAACCTTGCCCCATGGATGCAAATTATACAAAATGTTGAGCCTGCGAAATGACAGAAATGTTGTGAAATTCACCTAATCTTAAAAACGCGAATTTTGAGAAATTCAGCCCGGCCCTTCTCAGGACAATTATGGTGAAAACATGTTAAGTATTTGTGTTTTGTCGTAAGAATGTAGACCCTGTGATTTATAGGCCTGGGAGGTTTGAACTGTGGTATTTCATGTCCTTTCAGTTGCTAGTGGGTGTCTTCCCTTTTAGTACCATTATTTTTTATGTTCATTTAAAAGCTTTCGTGCTTCATTGAGTTTGTCTCCTTACTTACGCGATCCCTGGGCGTAACACCGACCATGAGGGCGAAAGAATGGAAGAGGAGGAATCAGTGGCATAACAAAGGACTTCGCATCCCCTGCGGTGCGGGGGAGGAGCGGAGGGAGGGCGAGCGCCAGGGTGCCCCCTCAGCACAGCACCTGGCCTGAGTCTGGAGTGGGGGCTCCCTCCATGTTCTTTGCAGGGGGCCCCTCCTCCAGTTTGTTTACGCCACTGGGAGCAATGCCGTTGGGTGAACAAGAGAGTCAACCTCCTACCCTAATGCAGGGACCGCCCACTTGCCCATCCTACTGAGCCCTGAGACATTTGCCATGGCCAAGGGTGTTTTAGTCAAAGCATTTTATTTGGAAAGCAGCAGCTTTCTGTTATAGATGTCACGAATCAATCAGAGCTATGCAGATACCAGGTGGGTTGGCAACCTGAGTGGTCAGGCAGCGGGTTGATGTGGGCAATAGTGGCGAGGATACGTCGTTGCCTGAGGCTCGGATTGCTCAGCACAGGCTAGCCCTGGCAACCAAGATGATGGACACCTATTGATGTATTATACGCTTGTCGCGTGTGACCTTCTGGCAGCCATTTCATGCTGCTGGTTGCTGACAACGATGGTACAATGCCATGTTCTTAGGGGATTGCTGTGAGTAATGTCGTATGTGTCTCATCGGATTGCTATTTGTCGTCTCAGATATATAGTACGCAACAAGGGAACCCCTAGGATAAAAAGGGACCAGGGGTATGTATTATATACCAGGAACAGTGGTCCGTCATCAAGACATATAAAAGCAATAAATGAGGGAGTACCATCATGCCCATATAAGTAGTCCAATCAACTTATATAAAAAAATAATGAATGTCAAATTAAATAGAAAAGTGGAAATGAGTGTGCAAGCCAAGCAAAACCAAATAGTAGAAACTCAGCCATATATGTGACAATAATCAACCCATTACATTAGTCCCAATTTAAAACAAACACAGCACAGCCCTTATGTACAATAGTAAAATAGCAAAGGGTCGGGTTGTCAAAGTCGACAATGTTTCGATCCTCTAAACAATACCAGGATCATCATCAGGACATATGGATAAACAAGCACAAGACCATTGACTGACTCAGTGATGAACTCTAATAGAGATACTGCATTGGGACAATCAAGTGGTATAATAGTTTGCCAGGTGATAGGTCAGCAAAAGCGAAGAACAACTTAAGGGAATTATAGAACTGGACGAGAAGGCAAATGCCACCTTGTAATTATTCACAGATAATTAGCGTCAATGCGGCAGTACGGGCCCCTATAATGCGGAAGCCACGAACGCTGGGTTTATTCAGCCCGAAACAGTATGCAGTGGGAGCCGGACAATGTCAGGAAGTAAGCAGTCGTGCGTTCAGGATGTCGTCAGTGCCAGGAGCCATTGTCTGGGTTGAGATTCTATGTCAGGACCGGAGGCTTCAGATTGTGCTTTCTCTTTCTTTACTGGGAAAATACAACAGACAATCAACATTAACCAGCACAAAAAACTACATATCCCAACAATCCTCGTGCCCAATCCCAGACCTACACTCCATATAAATGTCTCTGTCTCTTTACTCCTTCCTCTTTCTTTGCTGCTTGCAGCCAAAAGCTAAGTAATCCATCGTTTATTATTGAGAGTTTATTGTTTATTTGCAATTGGATTATTTTCTTCGGCTGTGGAGTGGGAGCAGGGATTGAGCAGTGCTCGTTTGGGGAACCCCCCCTTATACTCCACAGCCGTCGCACTCGCAAGTCGGCCGACCTCCTTTTCAAATAAAACCTCCAGATCGGCCGTGTTGAGTCACAACCATACTTCATTACTGGCAGGGTGAAGCAGAGCGTCTGTGCTGGGTGCTCTGTTTTTTTCTCCCCTGTTGTGGGTGTATGTTGCTGTCCTCCGGTGGAGGACAACCGAGCGATGGCAGCGGAAGCCTTTCTCCTCTTTTTATTTCTGTGATCGTGCGTGCGCATGAGGCACTCTCCAACTTCGTTTTTAGTTCGGAGATCTTCTCCAGTGCAGCACGGCTCTAGAAACTTTATTCTTCCCCTTTTGAACACCTGACGGGGTGCAAAAGCGGTGCAGGGCTTTGCCCTAGGGAAAGTTGAGCAGGTGCTCCCTCCACTCTGATTTGGGCCGTCTTTTGAGAGATTTATCTCTCATAGTTCTCAGGAGTTTCTCCTGTTTTGGACCTGCTAGGGCTATTCCCCCCCATTGAACTCCTTCATCTCATCTGGTCTTTTGACAAGGTGGACTACGCTGATGAGGAAGAATATTTTCAAGGTGAGGCATAAGTGCCCTATTAGCAGCAAATGGAGGACACATTGGTTCTGGTCTTGGGTGGCCATGTGCAATATTCCATTAACCAGGCCTTGATTAAGGCTTTGCAGCCTTTTACTCAACCTCTGAGGAGGTTCGGACAGAGAGAATTGATGGGGCGTTCCCCCTCCGAGACGCTGGCTAGAGAAAGTCTGATTTCTGATGTGGGCCTCAGTGGGAACTTTTTCCCCCACAGAAATCTTTTCATAAATGGCTTCTTTGATCCTGAAGGCTCATGAATTCGGCCCTGAAGTTTCCTCCGACCCTCCTGGCCCTTTTTTGGCGTCTGCTCCTCTGCACACGGAGGTTTCTCACTCCTATGCTACGCAGTCTTAGACTCGGACCAAGTGTTAAGTGATGCCAAACTGTCTTGCAAACATAAACGTAAAACTCATCATACTGCACCTGACACTGTAGTCCAAAAGAATCTGTTTTTTGATCCTGAAAATATAATTCATCCAAGATCTGCAGAATGGGTACCCTCAGTTGAAGTGGCACATTATGTGCAGGAACGTTTACGCAAGAGTTTTGACAAAGACGTGAGTAATCCCTTACGTTCGGAATGTCCTCGGCCGTCATTGCTGGGCAAGGTGGCAAACACTCCGGAACTGAACCCTAGTATGTCCACGTTCCTTAAGAAATATGCAAAAGACCCCAAGAAAGGTCTGGACAGAGCCTGGAGAGGTTGCCAGGACAAGCTCCTCAATATTTCGGGGGCCCCTCACGAAGATCCTGGAACTGGCGGTGTAAGCAAAGGAATCCGCTACTCCATTGGACCCGGAGGCCATTCTTGAATGGGCACAGAGGGCTATATGCCTTTTTGGGAACGCAATCCTTTCTGATGAGAATAGACCCTAAATCTCCGCACTTGACAAAGCCCAGAACTCCATGAGAAAGATGTTTAGCGGAGGCCTTTTTATTCGGGCTGGACGCTATAGAGGCCGAGCGCCAGGCCAAGGTTTTTATCAGGCCTCAACAAGTTACTCCCACAGAGGACACGGTTCTTATCAAGCCAACTCAGGATCTACCCTTCCCGAAAAAAGAGAGGCTGTGGTCACGCCCATAGAGGCATTGGGAAAGGTGGTTTCCGTTCCACAGAAGTCAATGTATGAGGTGAGAGTAATCCCCTTTTCAGAAGTTGTTCTGAGGGGAGACCTCATTGGCATCTAGCTGCCTGGGAAAGTATTTCACAAGACCCATGGGTTTTGCAAACTGTTCAAGGTTACAGGATGAAGTTTTACTTCCCTCCCAAACAAGATGTCGTTTTTCCCAGTCTGAGAGCAATTTCATAGATGAAATACTTTCTTTCTTTCGCAAGCAAGCAATGGTCAAGATGGTTCCCCATCCATCAGGTTCTGTCAGCATAATCTTTTTGGTGCAGAAAAAGGTGGGGGTTATCGTCTAGTGCTAAATCTAAAGACTTTCAATTCTTGGATACTATACCGCCATTTTAAGATGGAGGGTGTCCACCTTCTCAGAGAACATTTACAGGAAAAGGATTGGCTTGTTCGGCTAGACCTCAAAGATTCCTATCTAACGGTGCCAATTTACGCTTCCATCAGCGTTTTCTTCAATTTTGTTGGCGAGACCATTGGTATGAGTTCACAGTTCTTCCTTTCGGACTGTCCACAGTCCCTTGGTGCTTCACCAAACTGCTATGACCGGTGGTGCAATTTCTTTGAGAAAGAGGCATTCACCTTATCATACATTTCAATGACATCTTAATTATTGCCCAAACCAAAGACCTGGTTTTTGGGCACCTCTTGTGGACTGTTCAGCTTCTGCAAGATCTGTAGTTTCTAATAAATTCCGACAAATCGATAATTAATCCATCTCAATGTATAGAATTCTTAGGCTTCAAAGTGGATTCCATCAAAGCACAGTTGAAATTACCACTATCGAAATGAGCCTCGATCAAGAGAGAGTTACGGCGAGCCCTTGCCTCTCCGACTATATCCTTGAGAACCCTGGCTTGCCTAGTAGGGCTTTTTCCGGGTCCACTTCATTACCAGGCCCTTCAACGTCTGAAAATATTGCATCTGCGCGAAGGGTTGTCTTACTCGGAGCAGATTCTGTTGTCGGAGGAGGCCAGGACAGAAATAGTTTGGTGGTTGGACCATATGGATGCGTGGAACGGCAAAGCCATTTTTGCGTCCTCTGCGGAGAGCATCATAGAATCGGACATCGCCAAAGGGGCTGGGGGCTCGGTGTGGAGCAGTGCAGACGGGGGGCAGATGATCTCCGGAGGAACTGAAATTTCACATCAATTGTTTGGAGCTTCTGGCGGGAGCTTTTGTGATTCGATCCCTTTCTCCCCACAAAGCCAGTTGTTGCATACTCTTGCGCATGGACAACATATTGGCAGTGGGGTACATAAACCATCTAGGCGGGACAAAATCTTGTGTTCTCGTGGAGTTTGCCAAGGAAGTTTGGTATTTTTGCCTGCAGCACCAAATCTCGGTGATAGCTGAGTCATTGCGGGTCACTCCAATGTGATAGCGGACTGGAACTGGCGTTTTTTAAGGGATGGCAGTGACTGGATGCTTCACCAATCAGTCTTTCAAACTCAGGGGGCGAGTGCTCGATGGACCTTTTTGATCGCGGATCAATACTCAGCTCCCTCGGTTTTACAGTTGGAGACCGGACCCTCTGGCTCTGCGGTCAGATGCCTTTCTCCAGGATTGGACACGGGGTCTCCTTTATGCCTTCATTCCGTTATCCATGATTCAGTGAGTACTCTCTCATGTGAAGAGACAAAAGGTGTAGCTCATTTTGGTGTCACCACTCTGGAGAGCTCAGTTGTGGTTTCCAGTAGCGATTGCGCTCTCATGTGCTCCCCCAGTTCTAATTTCATTGTTCACATCCTTGCTTCTGGATCCAGCGGGTTTCCCTTACCCACTTCAGTGTGATCGTTAATTTCCTTTCAGATCTAACTTCTCAAGGTCTTGCATATAGGACCATTAATAATTTTAGATCAGCTATTTCAGCCAGACAACCTCATATTGAGGGTAGACCAGTTGGTGAACATCCTTTGATTTTCAAACTCTTATGAGGCATCGGCTTGGTTAGACCTTCTCAACCTGAATAGTCTTCTTTGTGGGATGTAAATATTTTTCTGCATTTTCTAAGTAACTGGCCATGTAATGAAGATCTCTCTCGTAAGCAATTATCTGCCAAACTCACGGTCCTCTTATGTTTAATCTCATGTCGACGCGTGTCTGATGTGCGTGCACTGGATTTAGCAGGTCGAGTATTTACTCCTGCAGGAGTTTCTTTTTCGATTTCTAGACGTACGAAAACAGCAACTAAGTGAATTTCTTATCCAGCTTTTCTCCATAATCAAAAATTGTGTGATGTAAATTGTTTAAAGGCTTGTGAGGATTGCACCCAAGAGATTTGCAGGGGTGCTCGAGGGCAGTTGCTTATATCTCTACAAAGTCCCTTTGCACCAGTCTCATCGGCCACTTTGGCCAGATGGGTTAAATGGCTTTTGGGGGAAGCTGGTATAGATACCTCCTAGTTTGCAGCGCATTCAGTGCACGGTGCCATGGCATCCAAGTCCTTTGGGGCAGGTTCTCGATTAGAGGATATCATGGTAGCAGCGGATTGGTCTTCTGACACTACGTTTAAGGTTTTCTATCATAAACCTATTGTGGATGTTCCGTCTACCATGGTGGATCAGCTTTGAACTAGCATAATCCAAAGCCTCCGGTCCTGACATAGAATAAAACATTTTCAATTCTATTAAGGACACAGAGACGATGATTATCCCACCCTTATTGTTATTATGATATTATTGTGACATTTACTGCAATCATTGTATAGTTACAATCTATATGTTATGATTTTATGAGCTGCATAATGTATTTCTGATATACTTTATTTGTTCCCTCCCATAATGTTTCTTGAATCATTGCCAGATTATTGGTAAATTTTCTTCTGTTTTAGGGTCAGATAATAAAGCCACATGAATTCTTCATAGTTTCGTGGAGGACTAGATGATCGCGCCGGTTTGGACAACAGCTACAGTTGTTTGGCTCCGTTGGGACCTTGGAGAACCCAATTGAGGATCAGATTGTTTTGTTCTGATTATTTGCAAAGAAAGAGGAAGGACTAAAGAGACAGAGACATTTATATGGAGTGCAGGCCTGGGATTGGGCACTATGGACTACCAGGATTGTTGGGATATGTAGTTTTTTTGTGTTGGTTAATGTTGATTGTCTGCTGAATATTCTCAGTAAAGAAAGAGAAAGCATAATCCTCGCATCCGTGTCCTTAAAAATGGAATTGAAAATTCTTGAAGCAATAGATAGAAAAATGTTTATTCCACTAGTGTTTGAAGACTAGAAGGACAACACCAAAGAAACTAGGAAAAAGGGATCAGAAAGATCTTTCTTCAATGGTGTTATGTTTTGATTTGCATCAGTATGGAGCAAATATTTTTTGCCACATTTTTTTCAGGAATACTTGTTCATCCCCTATTTACCTTTGTTAGTTTTGGTTTCATTTTTTGTTAACATTTACTGTGGCCAACTTTTATATTTTTCAGCTACCACTATAATGGAATAAATGCATTTGGGATTACCTTGAAAGTCATATCTGGAATAGGATCAATAGAATGACGGCTGTGAAAGTTATTTTGAGGATCAGAAAAGAGATATTTTCACTAGAAAGCACAAATTAACAACCCTTAAACACTCTTAAGCTTAACTAGATGAATACAAGATTGCTTTGAGGCAATTTGATTCAAACCATAATACAGTACGTCAACAACAACAAAGGGGTGTGACCAGGATGGAAGACATGGCGGACGCATGAGCTACGATCTACGCGCCATCCTGCAAATACCCCTTATCCATCCCAGGTCTGGGGATTGACGCAGCTGATGTCCCGAGCACCTGATTAGGGTGTGACTTCCCACTGAGATCAGATGGGCCCCGGCGGAGGGCTGGACACCAGGCCCGGGCCGCTGCGGTCATAGGAGGACATCCGTATCTCCTGCTCCTGAGCGCATGAACCGGACCCAAAGAGCTGGATCCCAACAGAGCGCCCTCCCACCCACAGAACCCAAGGGGCAAGGTGGCGAGACTGCAGGGACAGCCCATGGACCGGCGGCCCTCTGAGACCTGGGCTTACTGACTCCTGGAGCCCATGCCTATGAGGCCTCTGTTCGTGGGAAGCATGCTGGGTCTACTTGGAGGACCGCAGTGGCACGAGCCAGGATCGAGATGGTGCCATAACAGGGCACAGTTGCCTCCCTTGGCAGCAGAAGAGGCCCACTGCTGAGAAACCTTCCCCCCGACCCCCCACTGTGACAGCAGAAAGCATCCTTTAACTGGAAACTACAGGTGGTGACTGGAGGGAGTCCCGCGGGTCTGGCCATATCGTTCCATGTGCAGCAGAAGCACCCTGGGTCCCTGCCTGACCAGAGACAGCGTACAGGGCCAACTATAAAAAATGCATGCACAGGTGCTTAAGGGTGCCACAAGCAAGAGTCTACCTTTTGTGGTGCGGACTGGCCGGGAGCACTGAGGAACACTGGTAGCAGAGAACCTGCCCCATGCTCCTTCAGACTGATTAATGATCCCTGTGAATAGAGAGGACCGCCCCACGCAAAACTTACATCGCGGGCTCAGCCTGCCCTACCTACCCAGCATGGGTGCATCCCTGAAGGCCTCAAAGAGAAAGAGTGTGCTGGGGGCCTGTGGGCTTCCTGGACTGAGGGGGATCCCCTCCACTCTCCTGAGGGTGACCAGCAACCCCACAGGAACAAACCGAGTGGTGCTAGACCCTGGGGCACCAGGCGATGGCGGCCACTCACCCTGCAGTGGGGCATGTGACAGGGCCAAGGTAGGGGTGATGCCCGGCACTGGAACAACATCAGAGGGTGAAGCAGAAGTCAAGATGAGCCACCGGGGAGCTGGTGGATGAGAAGCACCCTGGGGATTGCAGCCAACAGCCAGGAGACACCAGACAGGCCTGGAGACAGAGGAGGCTGGCGCTGGGCCCTGCAAAGTGAGAGATACTGGGAGGGACTAGCCACCCCACAGGCTGGTACTACAAGGGCAATTCTCACCAGGAAGGGACTTGCTGGACACTTGGGGGGTGATTCTAACCCTGGCGGTCGGTGATAAAGCGGCGGCCAATCCGCCAACAGGCCGGCGGTCCAAAAAATTGAATTCTGACCCTGGCGGGAACCGCCAACACAGGCCGCCGCTTTAACACTCCGACCGCCACGGCGGAACAAACAAACAGCGCGGCGGTCACCGCCAACAGCCAGGCGGCAGACAATGTACCGCCCACCCTATCACGACCCACCAATCCGCCACCTTTTCCGGGGCGGGAGCCCCGCCGATAAAAACACGGCGGAAACAGACATTTTCAATGGAAAACGCTCACCTCGAGACACTCCACGCGGAATCCGGACAGCATGGAACCCGAATTGAACATCATACCTGCTCTCGTCTACCTGCTCATCTACCACGAGTACGAACTCCGGCGCAGACGTCAACGGTGAGTACTGCACCTACGACACACGGGAGGGGGGAGGATGAAAGGTTACGGGCACACACATATGCGACCCCCACAATATGTACACACCAATGCAGAGCAACAAGTCACAGTGACACCACCCAAACACCCGTAAAAAATACAATGACACAACCAAATTTAGAATAAATATTTATGTACAAAAAAAGCTCCTGGAAATTATTGACCAACCGTGATAAATATTTACAAATATAAAAAATATATACACATCAGTGTATCACTGAAGTAACAAGTCCTGCACATCCTACGAATCTAACATGTCCGTGGGCCAATGTTTAGCGAAACAAGGGCAAAGCCCACACACGAGACCTGAGTCCTTTGGAGAGAACACTGCAGGGGCATCTGATGTTAAAACTACAGGCACCTCAGGGGGAAGGGAAGGGGGGGCCACCACAGCCACATGAGTCCACGACGCCAGATCCACGAGGAGCCACCATGCCCACTGTACCATCCTGGGGAGTGCAAAGCCACAGTCTCTCAATGTCTCTTCAGTGGCTGGCTTGCCCACTGTACCATCCTGGGGAGTGCAAAGCCACAGTCTCTCAATGTCTCTACAGTGGCTGGCTTGCCCATTGTACCATCCTGGGGAGTGCAAAGCCACAGTCCATCCGGTGGATGACAGTCTCCACTGGTCAAGGAGGAGGCATGGTGGGCACAGTGAACCATAAACAGTGCCTGAGACGGCGGTACCCAGCGCAGCGGTGCATGACATGGCGATGCCCAGCGGAGCGGTGCTTGAGATGAAGGGCCCAGCAGAGCGGTGCTTGAGAAGAAGGGCCCAGCGGAGCGGTGCTTGAGATGAAGGGCCCAGCGGAGCGGTGCTTGCAGGAAGGGCCCAGCGGAGCGGTGCTTGAGATGAAGGGCCCAGCGGAGCGGTGCTTGAGATGAAGGGCCCAGCGGAGCGGTGCTTGAGAAGAAGGGCCCAGCGGAGCGGTGCTTGAGATGAAGGGCCCAGCGGAGCGGTGCTTGCAGGAAGGGCCCAGCGGAGCGGTGCTTGAGATGAAGGGCCCAGCGGAGCGGTGCTTGAGATGAAGGGCCCAGCGGAGCGGTGCTTGAGATGAAGGGCCCAGCGGAGCGGTGCTTGAGATGAAGGGCCCAGCGGAGCGGTGCTTGAGATGAAGGGCCCAGCGGAGCGGTGCTTGCAGGAAGGGCCCAGCGGAGCGGTGCTTGAGATGAAGGGCCCAGCGGAGCGGTGCTTGAGATGAAGGGCCCAGCGGAGCGGTGCTTGAGATGAAGGGCCCAGCGGAGCGGTGCTTGCAGGAAGGGCCCAGCGGAGCGGTGCTTGAGATGAAGGGCCCAGCGGAGCGGTGCTTGAGATGAAGGGCCCAGCGGAGCGGTGCTTGAGATGAAGGGCCCAGCGGAGCGATGCTTGAGATGAAGGGCCCAGCGGAGCGGTGCTTGACACGGCGGTGCCCTGTTCAGCGGTACCTGTCTTCACGGCGGGGCCCTGTTCAGCGGTGCTCTTCTGCACGGCGGGGCCCTGTTCAGCGGTACCTGTCTTCACGGCGGGGCCCTGTTCAGCGGTACCTGTCTTCACGGCGGGGCCCTGTTCAGCGGTGCTCTTGCAGTATGTCAAGGGAGTCAGACCTGGCCTGGACACCCTGCTCACTCACCCTCCGACCGTGCAGTGTCAGGCCCCTTCGGGGATGGAGTTCTGGGCCCTTTGGTGTCGTCCCTTGCAGCCGGGATGGGGCTTGTGGGGCCCTCCTGCTCCGCGCTCCTGGTGGTTGTCCTCTCCGCCCTGCTGTCCTTCCGCTCCTTAGATGGGGCTCTCGGGCCCTTGCCTCCCCTGGCTGTTGTGGCAGGTGAAGTAGCCGGAGTTACCTCCTTGGGGGCAGCCGTCTCTGTCCGCTCACGGCGGCCCTTCAATTTCCGGGTCCTCTTGCCTGGGGGGGGCTGCCTGTCCCCTTGCTGCTCACCGAAGTGTCACTGCCGCCAAAGGGTGGACTCCACATGCCATGCACCACTTGCACTTTAGAAGCTGGGCTGGTGGTGGCTGAGGTGCCCTTGGGACTTTTCCCAGTTGGAGGGGGTGGGTCGGGGGAGGGAAAGAGGTCAAGATTGGAGAGGTAATATTTCTTGGGACCAAAGTAAGGGGTAGGAGTAGTGGTGAGAGAAGTGGAGGAAGAGGATGTGGTTGTATGAGAGTCAGGTGTGCTGTCCTTGGGTGCAGGTGACTGGGACGTAGGCTGTCGTGAGGTGGTTGGCTGTTGTTTGGGTGTCTGCCTGCGTTTATGTGTCTTGGAAGAGGGGGTGACAGACACAGTGGGAGAGGACACAGGGGACGTGTAAATGGCAGTGGGGGTGGTGACTGCAGGTGTGCGGACTGTAGTGGAGGGTGTGCTGGTGGTGGAAGAACTGGCTGATGTTGGTGTGCATGCAGGTGTGAGTGTAGACGTCACAGGGAGGGAGGAGGGAGACGAGGAGGACGGGGACACAGAGGTGGTAGTGACTGTTGGTATGTCTGCATCTGGGTGTTGCTTGGGTGAATGCTTGTGTTTTCTGTGGTGCTTATGTTTGGATGAGCTGGCCTTGGGTGTTGAGGTGTGTGCAGGCTGGTCTGATGGTGTGGATGGGATAGGTTGAGGTACAGGAGACAGAGAAAGGGTGGAGGCAGATAGAAGAGGGAGACTGGAGACAGGGACAATGGCTGCCGTCAGTGCTGAGGCCAGAGAAGTGAACGCTCGTTGATGGGCAGCCTGACCCGAATGAATGCCCTCCAGGTAGGCATTGCTCCGATGCACCTCCCTTTCCACCCCCTGGATGGCATTCAGAAGGGTAGTCTGCCCAACAATGACCATCCTCACCAGGTCAATGAGCTCCGCACTGAGGGCAGCAGGGGTAACAGAGGCAGGGGCTGAGGTGCCTGGGGCGAAGGAGACGCGCGCCTTCCTGGCCGAGCGGCCACGGAGCGAAGACTGAGGGGCTGCTGGGAGGGCCGTGCTGGTGCGCTGGGTGGCGGCTGTACCTGTTGTTGCGGGGGGCACAGATGTTGCCGCCACCGCTAGGGAGCTCCCAAACGAGGACGTGTCCGTGTCGCTGGTGTCTCCACCGGCCCCCGTTGTGGTGCTCCCCTCGCCCTCCGGATCACTGGTGCCCTCGGTGTCTGTGTCAGTGCCCACCGGGGCCTGGTGACCTGCAGCTCCCTCCTGCTCCGACGCCAAATCTCCTCCGCCTGATGATGCTAAAACACAAGAAAACAAAGATTTAGGGTGGGGGGAGAAATACAACAAAGTTGAGTGCATGCCTTATCAATACCCTTTGCGGAGAGGACAGACACAGGTGCCTCATGCACTAAGTCGCGAACTTGGGGTACACTACTCAGTACTTCTGACTAGGCCAACAGGTCTAGGGACAACAGACGCGCACATGGGTGATGCTGGAGCATGGGTAGCTGCACTTGGCACCCTTCAGAGGTGGGGGGCGGGGGCACAGGGACATGCCTAAGGGAGAGGACTACACTACAGAGAGCGCCCTGGCCTAATGTCACCCACAGCCCTCCTCCCCCACCCAGACGCCTCCAATGCGCATACAGATAGGAGAATGTGCAGATACTCACCCCCTTGTGTCTGCTGTGCTGTCCTCAAGCGCCCATCCACATTAGGGTAGGCCACCGCCAGGATCCGGGACATCAGGGGGGTCATGGTGCGACTGGCACCCCTCCTAGGTCGGGAGGCCATCCCCAGCAGTGTTTCTGCGGTCTTCCTCGTTCCGCGGCGGATGTCCTCCCACCTCTTGCAGCAGTGGGTGCCCCGTCTGTTGTGGACCCCCAAGTTCCGGACTTCCTTGGCGATGGCACGCCAAATATTGATTTTCTGATGGGCGCTCACCTGTTTGACATGTACAGGGTGGGAAAGAGAAAACGTCACATATCTGCATGTTTGGAGTACATGCCCCCCCCTCCCCAACCTTGCCATGGGTCCCATTCTCTCATCTGTCGTGCGTTGCACTCCTCTTTCCCTCCCCACCCCACCAACTTACATCCCCCCCACTCCACACAGGCATAACCCATTCAATGTGCACTCAGTGTACTCACCTGTTGGTCTGGAGGACCGTAGAGTAGCGCATACTGGGGGAGGACCCCGTCCACGAGCTTCTCCAACTCTTCTGAACTGAAGGCGGGGGCCCTTTCACCAGTAGCAGCAGCCATTGTCACTTCCAGACCGAGTTCACAGCAGCACTTGCAGTATAGGTCCTCTCCTGTGGATGATCAGGTCTCGAGTGATTAAGCAGATAGGAAATGGCGGTCACGCCCGCGGCGGTGCGTACCGCGGCGGTGCGTACCGCGACCGCCGGCGCACATCGTCATTGGCTCCTGAAACCCATAGGCTTCAATGTTAACCAATGCGTCTTCGCACAGCGGTTTTCAACCGCCTACCGCCACGGTGTGCCCCGCCAGCGCAGTGACCTCACATCCCATTGTCCCACTTCACAGGTCAGGCATCGGCCATTTCAAGGGCCCACATGGCTTAATTTCTAATGCGTCACACAGGCCTAGGCCTTGCTATGGCACACATACAAACATAGCAACCCATACATTTACCTGTACTGTGCAAGCTGTGTTGTACGTACCTGTGAGTGGATTGACTCTGTACTCCATATTGTCCTTCCTAGGCACCGTCCGCTGGGACTTGCGATGAGAAGGAGGAATCCTCGCGTGTACCGGCCGCTGGTGGACCTGTCGACAATGGAAAAACGCCATATAATACTACGATACCGACTTGACCGAGCCACCATCCATGAACTGTGTGCCCAGCTGGAGCCAGCCCTGATGTCCCCCATCCGCCAACCCACAGGAATTCCCCCTCTAGTGCAGGTTCTGTCAGTCCTCCATTTTTTTGCAACTGGCTCATTCCAGACAACAGTGGCCATGTCATCTGGGATGTCTCAGCCTATGTTTTCTAAGATTTTGTCCAGAGTGTTGTCTGCCCTGATGAAACTCATGCGGAGCTACATCATTTTCCCAGAGGAGGGTGATTTGCCTACAGTGAAAGCTGATTTCTATGCCCTTGGACACATCCCCAACATCATTGGTGCAATTGATGGAACCCATGTGGCTTTAGTCCCCCCAAATGACGATGAACAGGTGTACAGGAACAGGAAGAATTACCATTCTATGAATATCCAGGTGGTCTGTTTGGCTGACCAGTACATCTCCCATGTAAATGCCAAGTTCCCTGGGTCAGTGCATGATGCGTATGTTATGCGAAATAGCAGCATTCCCTATGTGATGGAACAGCTACAGAGACAGCGTGTGTGGCTAATTGGTGACTCTGGGTACCCCAACCTGCCGTGGCTACTGACCCCAGTGAGGAATCCCAGGACCAGGGCAGAGGAACGGTACAATGAGGCCCATGGGCGTACTAGGAGGGTGATTGAGCGAACCTTTGGGCTCCTGAAGGCCAGGTTTAGGTGCCTGCATATGACTGGTGGATCCCTGATGTACTCACCAAAGAAGGTGTGCCATATCATTGTGGCGTGCTGTATGCTTCACAACCTGGCTTTGCGACGCCAGGTGCCTTTCCTGCAGGAGGATGGTCCAGATGGTGGTGTTGTAGAAGCCGTGGAGCCTGTGGAGAGTGAAGAGGAGGAAGACGAAGAGGACGACACAGACAATAGGGACAGAGTGATACAACAGTATTTCCAGTAACACACAGGTAAGAATCACCCACGCCATTTCACTATTGCTTATAGCCTCCTGCATCTGTACTTTCTGTAGTTCCCCCCAGATCTTTTTAATTAATTTTTGCATTTCCCTTCCCTCCTCAGTGCTGTACGACTCAGTGCCTGACTTCTGCTTGGTTTGCCCATGAACTACAGCGTATTGACATTGGTATGTTGTCATGACTAATTGACAGAACAGATATTGAACAGTAATATGTAATACATTTGTTAATAATACAGCATGACTCCAAACTGATTTGTGTGCAATATGTGATTTATTTACAGTGCTAGATATCGGTACATGTGATTCTAAGGGTGATGGGTGGGGGTGGAGGAATATCCATGGCAGAGTCCAGTTCTCAGTCTCACAGGTGCATTGTCCTTTTGCCTGTGGAAGGATGGAGCAGAGGCAGTTCATGGTTGGACAGGGTGGCAATGTGGGACAGTGGGAAGACTTGAGGGGGTATGTCCTGCTGGCGGGGGTCTTGACATCCTACTCTGTCGTTTTTTTGGATCTCAGGCTCCTCTTACGGGGTGGTTGTTCTTCAGCAGGAGGTGGGGTTCTGCTGGGCTGTCGTGGTGTTGGGGCCTCCTGTCCACTAGCGCCGGCGGAGGTGGTAGGCTGTTCCTGGTCCGGGCTAGTGACAGGGGCCCTGTGTGGTGCAACATGGTCCCGCAACGCGTCTTCTATCCTGTTGAGGGCCAGGACGATGGTCCCCATTGCGGTCCCGATGATTCTCAGCTCCTCCCTGAACCCCATGTAGCGTTCCTCCTGCTGTGCCTGGATCTCAGTGAACCTGGCCAGTACCGTCCCCATCGTTTCTTGGGAGTGGTGGTAGGCCCCCATGAGGGTGGTGAGGGCCTCTTGGAGAGTGGGTTCCCTGGGCCTCTCCTCCCCCCCCTGTCGCACAGCAGCCCTCCGAGCTGCCCGGTTTCCCCCGGCCTCTGTCCCCTGGACGGTGTGCCCGCTACCACTGCCCCCAGGTCCCTGTTGTTGTTGGGGTGATGGGTTAGCCTGGGTGCTCTGTAGTGGCAGACACACCGCTGATTGACGTGTCCTAGAGACAGAGGCATGGGCCCGCTGGGTGGGAGCTGTGCTGGTGTTGGCAGAGGGGGTCGGGTCTGGTGTGGCCTGTGTCTGGGTGAGGGGAACCGACTGCCCAGAGGTCCCCGATGGTCCGGGCTGGTCATCAGGTTCACTGTCGACAGAGCTGCTATCCTCACTGTGGGCCTGTTCCGGGGGTGGGATGGACATTTCTGGACCCTCCTGGCTGGTGTGTTGGCGTTCGGGTCCTGCATGGGGTAAGAGAGTTTGGTTATTGTTTCTGTGTGTGCAATAGCGTGCGTGTTATGGGTGCCCTTGTCCCCCAGTGCAGGCATTCCCTTGAGGGAGGTGTTGTGAGGGTAGTTAGTGGGGGGGGAGGGTAGTGCAGTGGTCATGCTTAGGTGATGGGTGTCCATGATTTGTGTTGGCATTCAGGTTTTGGTGTTGGGTTGGGTGGGTTGTGCTGGTGAGACATTGTCAGGGAGGATGTGTGCTGGGGGGTTGGGGGTGAGGGTGGGGGTGTGGGTTGGCATGCTGGTGGGGTGGGGGGATATAGTAGTTGGGATTGGACTTACCAGAGTCCATTCCTCCGGCTACTCCAGCGAGGCCCTGAGGATGCAGGATGTTCAAGACGTCTTGCTCCCACGATGTAAATTCGGGAGGGGTGGGTGGGGGTCCGCCGCCAGTCTTCTGGACCGCGATGTTGTGCCTGGAGACCATCGATCGGACCTTCCCCCGTAGGTCGTTCCATCTTTTGCGGATGTCCTCCCTATTCCTGGGATGCTGTCCCACCGCGTTGACCCTGTCCACGATCCGCTGCCATAGCTCCGCCTTCCTAGCTATACTGGTGTGCTGCACCTGCGAGCCGAAGAGCTGGGGTTCCACTCTTAGGATTTCCTCCACCATGACCCGGAGTTCTTGTTCCGAAAAGCGTGGGTGCCTTTGGGGTGCCATGGGGTGGTGTGGGTGAGGTGTGGGGTGGTGTATGTGATGATGAGTATGTTGGTGTGTGGTGCTTTGTGCTACTGTGTGGTGTGTGTGATGGTGTAGTGTGCCTCAGTGTGTCTTGCTATGGATTGTCTGCTGTGTCTCTCTCTCCTTCTCTCAGTAATTATGGTCGTAGGGGTTTGTGGGTGATGTGGGTGTGTGTTTTATAGTTGGTTGATTGTGTGGGGGTGGTGTGTGTATGTGTATCAGGTGTGTGTATTTCGAATCGTCCAATGTGGCTGTGTTTTGGTGCTGTGTGTGTATTTTGACCGCGGCGGTGTGTAGCGCCAATGGAATACCGCGTTTGAAAGACCGCCGCGTGGATTCGTGGGTCGTAATGGCATGGGCGTATTTCTGTTGGCGTGACGGTGGAGGTTTGGTCATCTCCAGTTTATCGCTGCCCGCTGATGTGGCGGGCTGCAGTGGAGGTCGGATTTTTGGAGGTTTGGCCGTTGTGGGTCAGAATGACCGTGGCGGTTTACCGCGGCGGTGTTATGGCGGTCTTCTGACCGGCGGTAAGCGCATTTTACCGCCGAGGTCAGAATGACCCCCTTGGTGCCTACCCTACCCACATGTGGGGGAACAGTGATGGGAAAACCTAAGACCAGGACACCAGGACAGCAGCATGGGCCACAGAACCCGCAACCTGGCTCATTTGACATATAGATGGCCCTGTACCCAGTGCCCCAGCTGCTTTGACTCATAGTGGACAAAATCCAATGGGCCATAGAGAACTCAAAGACTACTCTCCAGCGGGAGATCAACACAGTGTCAGTTAAACTGGACCTGCTACGCACCGATCACCATAAACTAGCCGACCGGCTCAAACACACAGCTGGCTGACATGATGGACTCAGTTTACAAGCTAGAACATCAAGCAGAAGATGCAGAAAAGGGTGCAATTGGTGCAACAACGCTGGACATGGTGATGATCTTTGAGGCATAGATGCCCATAGAGGTGACACCGACCTAGCTCATTCCATTCCTTTTTTTGTGTCTCAATTATTTTATCGGTATAAAGTAAGTGCCAAAAAAAGAAATATCAGCAAATTCAATGACATGCAAGTCCAGCATAAATCCATATTCTGATACGAATGCTGTTTGCAACACATGCACCAATACCAAATGTTACTAAAATACAAGAAAGGAAGCTATAGATGGAGAGAAGAAAAGAAAAGGAGAACAGACAGGAGGATAAGAAGGGAAGGAAGAGAAAATACAAAGTAGGGAAGAGAGGGCATTGAGATGGATCATTCAGGCGAAGCCAAGTGTAGTAATGCTGGGGTGGGGTGTAGTGACAATGACGAGATAAAATCAAGAGTCATGATGAATTCCGGGGAGCATTCTGTAGAAAGGGAGACCACGAGAGAAGAAAAATATCTGCTTTGTCCAATATGTTGTAAATGACCTTTTCATTGGACTCAGTCTTGTACATTTCCACGAGCCTTTCCTCATGTGACGGCGGCTGTGGAGAATGGCAATGTCGTAGAATACAGATCTTGGCAGCTGCATAGGCAGTGACGAGCAGATACTGGGACAATTTGTAAAGGTCGGATAAGCTAAGGAGTAGAATTAGGGGGTCCAGAAGCAATGAGGGCAAATCCATGGATTCCCAGAGCATAGACTCTACTGCTATGCAGAAGGGGTGAATGGCACGACAATATGAACTAAATCACCAGGCTCATGATCGCATCGCCAGCAGGCAGAGTGAGGGAGCAACCCTGCAACCTGAAGCCTTGCTGGGGCCCAGTGCAAGCCCTGAAGAATCTTAAATAGACTGATCTTCATCAGTGCTTCCCAGACTCCCCGTTCCAGGGCTTCAAAGAGTTCAACCCAGTCCTCCTCATCATTTTCCACCTGCAGGCGAGCCTGCCAGGTCATCCTGAGGCTATCCAGTTGCGTCAGGGAGTAGAGGTGTCAAATCAGAAGATAATAGAACGTGGACATCACACCTTTAAACTGACCCCAAATGATAAGGTAAGAGAGCACCGGGTAACAGGGGATGGACCAGGATTGAGGACCCAGTTTACTCAGCAGACAATGACGTAGTTGTGTGTAGCACTATCGTTGAGTATGCAGCAAGCCAAATTCGTCCTGTAGCATCTCAAAGGACATGTGTTCGCCGCCACAAATCAGGTGCGTGAGTGTAAAATCCCAGCTCTGGGCCCAGGGCCCCAGTCAAGCATGGCCCTCCCTACGCGAATACCCGTATTGTTCCAGAGGGTGGTCTTGTCATGGAGATGCGCATCAGCCAAAAAGAGTTTGTGAGCAGGTTTCCAGGGAGCATGTATAGCTTTCAGCATAGTGTTGGGGGTTCCTGGGGTGTGAGAAAAGGATCTGTTACTCCCTCAATTTTTCTGCAAGACTGAAACTCATGGTGGGTGGTAACTCCTATTTTTGCCATGACCCAGACGAGAACTGGTTGGAGGCCTACCAATTGGGGGGTGAGGCATTGGTGAGAGGCACAGTGGACGCGGGCCCCAATGGAGCTATAGGCACTGTCCACGGGGACCTCCCGACGTGGCACCCTAGTCAAGCCAACAAGAAGGCAAGCGGATATGGACATTGCAATAGTGCTACTGTATGGCAGTAGCAATCATAGCGGCCAAAACATCTGACGCAGAGGATAGCATGAGATCGGACCCCACTCTGCAGACTCTGATTCTGATGCCCGAAATACAGATGGCAATCAGCTCACGAAGATGCTGACAGCTAATGCACTTGAGAGAGCCTCTACATCCGAATAGACACAGTAGGAAGGGCCTGGTCATGGCTGCTGCAGTTGACTGACTCGCCATTCTGGGGGCATGCCCTCCCTGCTCACTCCAACACAGGCGCCACAGAAGGAAATAGATGGCTGCATTGGAGGCAGGCTGACTGATGGAGACATCAAGCTTGCCTGGACCTTGGAACCCCACCCCCCATATCACCATTCCCTCGGTACAGGAATGGTGGATAAGTGTGCTACTTGCACTTTTGAATAATACAGTGGCCAGCCGTTGCTGGGCTGCTCTGGGGTCGGGAGTTAGGAATTATGTTTTGTTTTACAGCACACTATCTCCAGGGTGAAAGCAATGAAGGGGAGGCTAATGTGGGAGGGGATGAGGTGATGACATAGCAGGGGCTGCAACAATACACCCACCATCCATAACCACTACACGTAACACCCATAAACTGATGGCATGGAACACACGAGGGATGGGGTAAGTGTCTAAGCACCACAAAATCCTAATATGCCTCAAGAGTCTGGATGTAAATATTGCCATGCTACAGGAGACACATCTCATGAAGTCGGAGGTAGAGCTCCTTCAAAGCCGTTAGTGGGGACAGGTATACGCCACAACATATTTGGCCTTCGCAAGAGGGGCACTGATTTGGGGAGGGTGGGACTCCCCATCGAGGCCACAACTGTTAAAGTAGACGGGGGGTTACATTTGTCCTGATGGAGGGTGGTCTTTGTGGCAGACTGAGGGTCGTCTGTGTGGCAGACAGGTCGTACTGGGTTACATATATGCGGTAAACCAGGACCATGCGCCCTTCTTGAGTTCCCTCTCGGTACGGCTGAGTCAATTGATCCCGGGGACACTGTTCCCTGGAGGCAACTTCAATTGCGTGCTTGACACCCCGTTGGATCACTCTACCCCCACTGCCTGGAGCTCCCACTCACAAGGCGGCGGAGACCATGAGAGTTTAGATGTCACATTGGGAGGTGGAGGACATCTGGAGCATGCAACATGTAGTGGATAGGGACTACTCTTTTTTCCCTAGCATATACAAAGTCCACATGAGGTTGGACTCCTTCATCTGCTTGAGGGAGATGTGCAGATACATCAGCCACACAGAATATCTGGGCCACACTCTCTCACACCACAGTCTGTTCCTACTGGCATTCCAGCTGATGGAGGAGTGCCCCATGATAACAACATGGAGACTATACAAAGCCACCCTCGTGGATGCCCCTTTTCAGACTACCTTGCTAGAGCAGGTGGAACTATACTTTGCCACAAACCCTGGGACTGCCTCAAACCAACTGGTGGACTGGGAAGCCTTCAAGGTAGTGCTGTGAGGGCACTGCTTGAGCTAAACAGTGTGGACCCGCCTTGAGCTTGATCAGGAGCTCACAAGGTTGGAAGACACACTGCATAACCTGGACAACGTACTGGGCCCCGAGGTTACTGGAAGCCAAATAACAGTATGACACAACCCTAGAGCACCTCTGATGCCACAATTACTAAGAGTATATAATCTGCACGCACGAGGAAGAGGGGAAGTTGGGGAGACTCCTGGCATGGCTTGTCTGCCCTGAATGCAGAGCAGCCCCTATCATCCACCTACTAGCCCCGGGATGGGAAAATTATCTTCTTCCCCAGCGATTTCAATTCGGCATTCGAAGACTACTACATCTCCCTCTACCGGCCACTTCAGACCACTTTTCCAGTGTCACTAGGCACACTCTTGGACCGACCGGCCCTGCGACGCCCACCTTAGGAAGCTGAAGAGGGTCTGGGGTGCTCAATAATGACCCAGGAATTACAAATTGCCATTATGGCCATGGTGACTGAAAAGTGCCTGGATCCAGATAGATTCCCCATGGAGTTTTACGCTGCGTTTACGGGACCGCTGGCCCTGAGGCTGGAGGTGCTGTATGCTGAGGAACATGTGGCGGGCATCTCACAGCCATGACCAGGGAGGTCCGTTCCGTTGCCCAAATCCAGTTCTCCGGAGGCAGCTATTACAGACTTCAAACTGCTATCCATGTTTAGTACTGACTTTAAGATCCTTAGCAAGGTGCTCTCCACCAGACTGCTGCTCTATATGCAGGAACTGATTCATGCAGATCAGAATGGGCTCATCCCTACCCACAATACCTCGCTCAACTTCCACAGGCTGTATAACGTCATTTACAGCCGTAAGATGACAGACAACCTACAAGCTATGGTCATGTCAGTGGACCTAGAGTAGGCCTTTGATACCATGACATGGGACTTCTTCAAGGAGGTCATGTTTCTTATGGGGCTGCGTGAATGATGGATGAGGTGAATACGGGTTCTGTACGTGAACCCCACTGCAAGGGTCAAGAGTGAGTACGCAATCTCAGAGCCATATGATGTCTTCTGATGCATGAGGTAGGGATGCCCACTGTCTCCCCTGCTCTTTGCCACCACAGTCAAGCTACTGGCAGAGTGGTTCTGTATGGAAGGCGAGGGCAGGGGAATCATGGCAGAGTGGAGGGAACGTATCATCTGCCTCTATGCAGATGACCTGTTAATTTACCTGAAGAATGGTGAGGACATCACCTATGCCTTGCGGCTCCTAGAGGAGTTTGGCTCTTATGCAAAGTACGAGTGAACGGGTGCCAAGACACGGGTGTTCCCGGTGGTCAACAGTATTCCCCGCCAACTGCCCATATGACATACTTTGGGCACCATGCACCTAAAAATACCTAGGCATTCAGATCTTCCACGAGGCAGAAGACCTGCGTGAGGGAAACCTGGGATGTATGATGAGATCACTCAAGACCTGCGTCCCCTTTTCAGACTGCCCATATTGGCAAGCTGTTGGAGGCAGCACGTTCTGGTTGGCTAAGGAAGAGCCCTAGCCAGGCAGAAGACCACCACTGCCTTCAAGGGTGGGTGATTACACTCTCTGTATAAGACCCAACTGTGTTAGACACTAGCTACTGTATGTACAAATGAGGAAAACTGTAAATTCCCTCTCTGCACCCACATAAGGTGCCAAATGTTGTCAGCATAGGACCCACCCACAATCAGTATAACACATAAATTCAGGGTGCACCCTGGTTCCCAACATTAGCAGCAAAAATGTACATGCCAGGTTTACAAAACTTCCATGTGGCACTGTCACTGAGGCCTCACTAGTAAGATGTAACAGCAACTGTAAGAACCCCCCTGACAGAATGAATGTGACCAGCAGCACCACGGTGCTGCCTTCACGTTCACACACACTCACTCCTGCACATCCCCTCTGCACCATCAGGCAGTACCACGGGTATCAGTGAGCACATGCACACACTCACTCCCAGCACCCTAATGCAGTGCCCTGATATCTGGATAGTGGATGCCACTGTGTTTGCAAGCACCCTGGATTCCAAACTGCCTTTCACCCACCAACCTGCTTCGGCTATCCCGCCTCTCCATGAACCAAAGACTGCATACATTTTTCCCTAGTGACTAGGCCACTAGCAGCTAAGTCACACTTTTCAGGGTTCCGGGGTCCAAGCGGGGGTAAGGAAAGACAACAGCCGGTAAACAATTAGTAAGAAGATTTGGGGCTCCCCCACAGGAGATTCACTTAGAGGTCTGCAAAACACAGAGAGGGTCCGTCTTAGACACTGAGTAATCCCGCTACAGGTGATCCCGTTCTCACCAACAAGATGTTTCATCGTGCAGTGATTCCCATTATGAAGGGCCACTCACCTGAACTGCGGGGCAGTTCTTAGCAAGCTCTGCACCAGACTATTATGATCTCCAGACATAATAGATAGTCCAGGCTCACGCTGCCAGGTGGAGTTCAGCATACAATGCAGGTGCAGAACAAGGTGCCTTCCTCCACATGATACTGGTAGATGATCTAAGTGCCTTGCATGAGGTCTTTGTTGCCCCTGAGACCTCCGCAGAGAACAGAGGGCAAGCTAACCTGCCCTTGGAGAACACGCTTCGGGTTGGTACACGGCAGCAGTCAGTGGGCTCAGGCCAGCCACAATACAGGATGGGTGCATGGATCCCTTCATAGGAAAGTTATCCTCCTGTGAACAACAGATTCCTTTGGCCGTGTGCACCATGCATTCCAGCAATACCGGTCCCTAGTTGCTGTAGATGCAACTCTGCTTGTTGAAGGGTAGTACCCATAGTTATACTAAAGTGTGCCTATGAAGTCAGGGGTGGTTCAAAGGGTTCTCCTTTGAACCACAGATGTCTCCCCTAAATTTCCTCCCTATTCGCCCCAAGGCCGTGGAATGTAGATCTTTATCCTTTGTGAGGCCATGTTCTGGCTTCGAGAGGCCAAGTGTCCGAAACCTCTCCCTCCAATCATTCTATCCCAGGCCCCAAATGGCAGGGATCTGTTGTTCTGGATGCCCGAGTCTTAAAGCTGTTGCATGGGGAATGCACAGATGTGCTCTTCATTCGCAACCAGTGAAGCTGATTTCAAAGGACACACAAAGCATTTTAAAACCTAGAAATGCCTACTTTCTAGAAGTGGCATTTCTAGAGCACTGATAACAAAGCCACCATTACCATCAGAGGGGTTTTGTCATTCTGAATCCAATGATAGCAAACATCATGAGACGGCTCCCCTGCAATCCACTATTGCAGCCAGACCTAATAAGACTCAAGGCTCTTTTTCCCATGTTATCATATGGGCAGAGAAGCTCTCATGGGAAGTGCAAACATGCATGGGTCTTCTGCACTCCCTGGGCAAATATGCCCTGGTGCACACAAGGAGACTTAGTTTATAGTCACCACAAATGTGCAACAGTGCCTAAGCTGGCCTGCGCTATCAGGCTCAGCTCCTATATTAGAATACTCATGTGCAAGTATGCACACCCTGGATAGTGATGCCAGATCCAGTACCTACATAGGAAACCACGCATGTGCCATTATGCACATACGGGCCAGTGATGCCAGTCTCCATCTACACATGGCAACATCCGTGTGCAAGTATTCCCACCCTGGAAAGTTGTGCCAGACTTACTATATGTATGACACCCTGGTGCAGGTAGGCACCTAGAGGCCAGCTATGCCCAGCTCAGCATATACATGAACACCAATGTGCACGTGGATACAGAGAGGCCCACTAGACCAGGCTCACTGTATATTCAGGAACACAAAAGGATGATGGAGGGAGTGGTGCAACTTTTCAACCATTCGCCCCCCCCCCAGTCACAGATCTGGGTTTAATCCATAATTCTGCTCACCATGCCACCCCAGTTTGGACCCAGCCATATGCAAATCAGTCCTGACCCTATTCCCCATGGGAACAGTCTGGGTTTAATCCATCATTCTTTTGCTCACCATGCAATGGATTAAACCCAGATCTGTGACTGGGGGTGAATGTTTGAAAAGGTTCAACACTGTGTCTGTCATTTTATTTTGTGATGTTGCTTTGTGCACCCTAAGTGGCAGGGGGATACCCAGACGTGGGTCCCTTGCTTGCTGCGCCACTGGATTCAAGCTAACCTGGCTGATGAAGGGTGATACCCTGAAACCGGTTCCAGGATGCTTGTTTCCTGTCCAGGGAGGACCTGGCTTGGCAGTTCAGTCTAGACACTCCCATAGGGAGCAGGGTCAAGACTGATTTGCATATGACTGGGTCCGAACTGGGGTGACATGGTGAGACAAATAATGATGGATTAAACCCAGATCTGTGACTGGTGGTCAATGTATCAACACTCCGTCCACCATCGCACAGAAGGCCATCTGGCGCAAGTGCACACCCCAGAACCTGCACTGGCTGGTCCCACAGACATTGGTCAGCACCATCTCCCACCCAGTAGAGGACATGGGTGTGCACTTCCACTCTGCACATATGGGGGGACAGTGCCCCTGGCCCACGGCCACTACTAGAGGACTGGCCCATCCCCATGGGCGCGGCCGACCCCCCTAGGTAGGGGACACCCATGTGGGGGTTTCCCCTACCAGAGCAAAGTACATCATTGTATACCTGCCTTGCCCTATGCCTACCACCTGCCACATCTTCGGGGCTCTCCAGGGGAGGCGTATAGCAGACTCAGGGTTGGCCCCGGCATAGGGGCTGCCATCCTGAGCAGAGGTACACTAGCGCCCCAACAGGTCCATCCATTCGGGCCTAAGACAAGGTTGACAGCGTCTTCCAGGGGGTGGCACACAGAGTGCAATGTCCCCCTAGTCGCCAGGGCTGTACCTTCCCCGCGTATGTCAGGTACCTTTTTTACAGGGTCCTTCTTGGTACAGCTCCTCAACCACACTCATAACCACCCCTTCCTACCATGGGAAGGTAGGCACGCGCACTTTCCCACTGCCATACAATGGAGAAGTGCCCAGAGTCATAAGGTCTCGCACAGGGAGTCAGCAAAGGTAGGAGAAAAAAAGCAAAAACTTCCAGGAAAATTCCCTGAAGTGTTGTGTCCTACATACAGGAACAGGTTCATTGATCTAGCACTAATACTGGTGAAGAGACACATTTCTATGGCCTGGAAATCTATTGTAGGACCTTATGCGGAGTCCTGGGTCAGAGATGTAACAATGTGGGCCCGCGCAGAGGGAGGAAGCACACAGGGTGCGTAGGAGACCTATAGCTGATCTGTGGTCAGAGGTGGTAGATGAATGGGAGTTGCATTCAGCTGCAGGGACCAAACAGACAACCCATGAGAGGGGTCGGGAGCAATGACCCAGGCCTGATTGATGGACTGGGTCAACATAAAGAGATGCCTTGGCCGAACAGGACGATCAAGTGATTGGTCACCAGAGGCGGGCATGGAGGGGAGCACGCATCCTGGCCGACGGGGCGGCTGCATGCTCGATGGAATGAATGGACGAGATGCCGGTTGGACATGGCCAGGCCCCCGCCCACCTAGTAGTAAGAGCCCCCAGGCTTCCCCCTGTCAGTGATTCAAATCACCCCTGAGACAGTAGCTTGTTATATTAAGGTTTGGTTAACTCTTTTTCACTTTATGGCATGGCTGACACCTCCCCGATCCACACAAGGTCATTATGAGATTAGATGCCGCACCTCGAAAACCCTGCCACATTTGTAGGTGACTGCATCCAGACACCCAAAGAGCTTGTACCCAGGTCACACTTGCCAGACCTGTCTCCTTTCTCGAGTGCATGAATAATGGGAAGCCCAAGGATACAGTAGAGGGAACTGCAGCCACCAAGCGAGGACTGATACATTGATGCGGATATGTTACTGAAGGAAAAATAAAATGTTGTAGTATTTCAAGGTTTGCACATTGCCCTTCAGTGTTTATAATGAATTGAATACTTGTCAAATCCCAATAAAAATAAGACAGATATTTACATGCCCCTTGTGCCGTCTAAGCGCCACCATAGCGGCACCATAGTGTAGTTTTTTTTATACTAAGGTGGCGAGAAGATGGCCTTTCCCCGTGCCAGATTTACAAAGAAGCACAACACATGCGTTGCGCCACTTAGCAACCCCTTACGCCACATTATGCCTGCACCAGGCATAATGTATGCAAGGGGGAATTCAAACGCAGGGAGGCCAGAAAAAATGGTGCAGTGAAATTTGCTAGATTTCACTGCACCATTTTCCTGTCATTTTGAATGCCTTGTCAAGGCTGGCGTTAAAATGACGCACCCATTAAAATCAATGGGCCTCGTTGTGCTTTGCTGCACTAGCGTCAACATTTTTGACGCTAGTGCAGTAAAGCGCCACAACAGTTTAACGCTGCTGTGGTAACGACCGCCAGGGTGTGCCGTATTGTAATACAGCACAACCATAGTGTCGTTAGGTGGAGCAAGGGCGATGCAAGAGAAGTGCTGCATTGGGACCGATGCACCACTTTCTCATAAATATGCCAGCTACTGTTTAAGAAAGTCAACAAAGTCATTAGTAGAAATAATATTTTGGCAAGAAAGCAGTTTCGTGGAGTACCACTTGACATTTATATAGAGGACTTAGGGTCTCTGGTATTTAACAATAATTACAAGTCATTGCTTGATAAAGTGCTTAGATATTACTATTGTAAAAGACTAAGGGCCTGATTTAAGAAAAGTTGCGCTGCAGTCAGTGTAGCACCACTTTTCTTGCACCCCTTAGTGCCCCCCTAACGCCACCATATGCGTCTCCTATCCAATATACGGCGCACCATGGTGGTAGTTAGGGGAACTAGCGTCAAAAACCTTTCGGCCCCTCTAACAGGGGAACGCCCCCTTTGCATACATTAAGCCTGGCGCAGGCATGATGTAGCACAAGGGGTTCAAAGGGGCGCAATGCATGCATTACACCACTTTGTAAATTTGGCGCAGCGATTTTGGCCTCGCTGGGCCACATTACCATAAAAAAAAAGTGATGCTAATGTGATGCATGGAGGCTCTTCTGGCTCTTAAATCTGTCCCTAATAGTTGTCTTATTACAGAAAATAACTATTGGTCAAACATTTCCCTTTATAGAAATTGTGCACCGATTTGAAATTACATCACAGGGAATAAAATAAATATCTCTTCACAATTGTATTTAAGAAAGTATTTGTGGAATGCAAAGGAAAAGATTGGAACGTAGGCAGTGTTTAATTTGAGCCAGTGGTTTGCGGTACTCAGCAATGGCCGCCTAATTGTCAACATCAGCGCTTTGACGGTCTGCCACAAGGTGGCGCTGTGTGGCTAAATTAGAGATGACCACAACAGTTGATTATTATATCAATATACTTTAAAAATGACTGTTACCTGCTGTCCAGGCCATTCTAACAGCTTAGGGAGCCTGAAATAGTCCGAACTGTCACACTTGTTGGAGTGTGATGGTTAGTATTGGTGTTGGTACTTTCATTGACAGTGCAGCGGGGGCAATGTGTGCTGTAAGCTGCAGTATCCTCATGACGAGAGCCCTGGTAGATTTTTATTTTTACAAATTAAGCACTGAATGAAGGGAAAGTGAAACAAGCCAACTTAAGAGCAAGTTCTGCTACAGGTGAAAGTGAAAAAGACGGTAAAAATTAGTGTTTTTTTCTTGTGTCGATTTGAGAGTTACATAGGAGGCGAATGGTCCTGTCTTGCTCATGGTCAAAGTTGTAGTAGAGGTACGTTGATCATAAAAATCTAAGGGAGTAAAATCAAGGAAGTACTTCAAGTTATCTAAAAGAAAATAGCATAAAATGATGAATCAAAAAGTCAAGGCAAGGATGGACCTTACTGTAATCCAAAAATTAATGACAAAAGAGGTCTGGATATTAGCTGATTCATATACATGGATCATCCTGTTAACTGTGATATTTGTCATGTTGGGTGATGTAAAACTAAATCCTCATGGTATAAAGCTAAAAGAGGTGGTAACAAACCCAGAGATGTTTTGGGATACTTCAAAGACAAATTAAAATATATTGGAAAAACTATCATTGTTATAACCTACATCACCAGGAAGGGTTCATGCGTGTTGGGATTGCCTCTGTGAAAGGACCTCATGATCGCACTTGACTGAAATCACTGACAATCATGTGAGGCTATGAAAGCCATCTGATGGGAATGAACATAGATACCAAGGGGGGAGGGAAGATGAATTTATGAAGGGGTTCAGTGACTCCTTAGACTCACATGAGGGATTTGTACATTAAATAATTTACAAACAGTTGTGTCTTAGCAGATTGCCGGTTGTTGGGGCGCAAAGCCAAGAGCCACTGTCAGTGGTAAGACTGAAAGGACAGTACCAAGGAAACTAGGAAAGAGAGAATGAAAATAGACATATTTTTGATGAGGGCTCAGAAGTAAAGAAGCATTGCAATTTCTATGAGAGAGGAACAGGTGAAAACTGTACAGATAGAACAAAGATGGAGTAATAAAAGGTACGGCTGAGTGCTCGTCGTCTGTGTTTTTAGCCGGAAACCTCAATGGAAAAATGATATTGTGTGTATAGTTGAGGGATTTCAATGGCGTTGTATAAGAGAAGTCACCATCCCTTGTGAAACATGGGTGAGATGTCAATTAAGGGTTCAACAGTTGTTCCACTCCTGTCCTGCCATCAGTATATCACTAGAATGCAATACTTCAAAGACTCCAGAAGGGGGTTCTGTAATTACTCTAGAGCACTTCTGAGTCATTGTCAGCATCTGCAGGACTTCAGAGAACAATCCACCATTTATCCAACGACCCACAAGTAGAAGGAGCCAAGATGCATGGTATCACATTGTCCAGAGTGCTGTCCATCCTAGAAGAAGGTGGTTGACAACACCCTAGGATAACTGCATAACTAATGTTGACAATGTTGATTTCCTTATAAAGATGGTGTACTGCTGAAGAGAAGTCAAGTGAAAGCAATTTAAGGTGCCTCATGTCTGTCTCAGAAACAAGGATCAGCTATGATTGAACTGTTTTCTGTATCTGGCAGAATATTAAATTCACTGTTTTCAGGTAAGACTTTAAATATATGCAGTCTCATGAAAATATAAATGCAGTGTTGGGTGTGATACGTTTAAGAATTAATTTAAAGTGTTAGGAAAATAAATTATGAACTTTAATGGAAGAAACACATCTGCATTACCAGTATAATAATATTGACATAGTTGCTGTCTTACTGCAAAAGAGACAGGGAAAACTAGCGTTAACATTAATTTATGAAGCTTAAACAAAACAGTCTTCCATTGGGACAGAAACTCTGACATGTTGGTGCTGTGTTATATATTTTTGTTAGTACGCAAGCATAATGATGCTCTTTACCAAGGATCACTGTGCCTGATATACAAAGGTTCTAAGAAGAAACTGTAAATTGCAATAAATAATGATTTGCAATTTGTTATTTCTTATTAGTAATCAACTAAAATGGATTCAGTGGAAGTGGGTGCAATTTGCAGACTGCCTTCTCCCGAATGCATTGATATTTTCTGAACCAACCTATGGATTAATAGGTTGTCCCACAAAATGCTGGTTCATTGTGGGTCGCGATTCAACCTACCTCATTAGCATGCATAAGGTAGTTGTAGGAAGCTGGCCTGGCTTATAAAGGGTACCTGATGGTACTTACACCTTGTGCCAGGTCCCGTTATCCCTTATTAGTAGATCAGTAGTGTTCTAGCAGCTTAGGCTGATAGAGGTAGCTATAGCAGAGCAGCTAAGGCTAAACTAGGAGACATGCAAAGCTCCTACTATACCACTTATATCATATAGCACTATAGCATAAGAATCACAATACTCAGAGTTACTAAAAATAAAGGTACTTTATTTTAGTTGACTGTAGGAGGCTGGCCTGGCTTATAGTGGGTACCTGATGGTACTTACACCTTGTGCCAGGTCCCGTTATCCCTTATTAGTAGATCAGTAGTGTTCTAGCAGCTTAGGCTGATAGAGGTAGCTATAGCAGAGCAGCTTAGGCTGAACTAGGAGACATGCAAAGGTCCTATTATACCACGTATATCTTATAGCACTATATCATAAGAAACACAATACTCACAGTTACTAAAAATAAAGATAATTTATTGTAGTGACAATATGCCGAAAGTATCTCAGAGGATATACTCCCTTAGGAGGTAAGTAAAACACACAAAATATACCCACAAACCAAAATCAGGTAAGTAAACAGTTAGAAAAGTAGTGCAGACACTGTAGAATACAATAGGATGCAATAGGAGACAATAGGCCTAGGGGCAACTCAAACCATATACTGCAAAAGTGGAATGCGAACCACAAATGGACCCCAGGCCTAGTGTAGTGTGTGGAGGGTCGCTGGGAGTGTAAGAAAACACGAAAGGTGTCCAAGATACCCCACCCCAAGACCCTGAAAAGTAGGAGTAAAGTTACCCTACTACCCCAGAAAGACAGTAAAGTTGCACTGAAGACGGATTCCTGGACCTGAGGACCTGCGAAGGAAATGGACCAAGCCCAAGAGTCACGCAAGTGTCCAGGGGGGGCAGGAGCCCACTCAACCCCGGATGAAGGTGCAAAAGGGCTGCCTCCGGGTGGAAGAAGCCAAAGATTCTGCAACAACTGAAGATGCCAGGAACTTCTCTTTTGGTCAGAAGATGTCCCACAGCGTGCTGGAGGATGCAGAGTTGTTTCCAAGCAGAAAGACTGCAAACAAGCCTTGCTAGCTGCAAGAGTTGTAGTAGAAGAAAATGGGTGCTGCCGGGCCCAGGAAGGACCAGGAGGTCGCACCTTGGAGGAGGAGACAGGGGGCGGGGGCTCTCAGCAGCACAGAGAGCCCACACAGAAGCAGGCAGCACCCACAGAAGCACTTGAACAGGCGTTCAACAAATCTGAGCATGGCGGTCATCTCAACACTACAAAGGAGGGTCCCACGAAGTGGTCAACTCAGCGAGCTGAGCAATGCAACACGGAGTGGTGGGGACCTGGGCTATGCTGTGCATGAAGGATTCTTTGCAAAAGTGCATAGAAGCCCTAGCAGCTGCAGTTCACGCAGCACACAGGATTACTGTCTGGCGTGGGGAGGCAAGGACTTACCTCCACCAAATTTGAACAGAAGGACCACTGGACTGTCGGGGTCACTTGGATCCAGCTCCTGTGTTCCAGGGACTACGCTCGTCGAGATGAGAGGGGTCCCAGAGGACCGGTGATGCAGAAGTTTGGTGCCTGCGTTAGCAGGGGGAAGATTCCGTCGACCCACAGGAGATTTCTTCTTGGCTTCCAGTGCAGGGTGAAGGCAGACAGCCCTCAGAGCATGGCCCACCAGGAAACAGTCGAGAAAGCTGGCAGGATGAGGGGCAACAATGTTGCTGGTAGTCTTCTTGCTACTTTGTTGCGGTTTTGCAGGCATACTGGAGCATTCAGCGGTCGATTCTTGGCAGAAGTCGAAGAGGGAGAGGCAGAGGAACTCTGGTGAGGTCTTGCATTTGTCATCTGATGAGAAACCCACAGGAGAGACCCTAAATAGCCCTCAGAGGAGTATTGGCTACCTAACCAGGTAAGAGCCTATCAGGAGGGGTCTCTGACATCACCTGCTGGCACTGGCCACTCAGAGGCCTCCATTGTGCCCTCATACTTCTGCATTCAAGTGTGCAGAGGTCTGGGACACACTGGAGGAGCTCTGGGCACCACCCCTGGGGTGGTGATGGACAGGGGAGTGATCACTCCCCTTTCCTTTGTCCAGTTTCACACCAGAGCAGGGGCTGGGGGATCCCTGAACCGGTGTAGACTAGCTTATGCAAGGAGGGCACCATCTGTGCCCTTTAAAGCATTTCCAGAGGCTGGGGGATGCTACTCCTCCCCAGTTCTCAACACCTATTTCCAAAGGGAGAGGGTGCAACACCCTCTCTCAGAGGAAATCCTTTATTCTGCCTTACTTGGACTGGGCTGCCCAGACCCCAGGAGGGCAGAAGCCTTTCTGTGGGTTGGCAGCAGCGGTAGCTGCAGTGAAAACCCCAGAGAGCTGGTTTGGCAGTACCCGGGGTCCATGCTGGAGCCCGGGGGATGCATGGGATTGGCACCCCAATATGAGATTTGGCATGGGGGGACAATTCCATGATCTTAGACATGTTACATGGCCATATTCGGAGTTACCATTGTGAAGCTGCATATAGGTATTGACCTATGTGTAGTGCACGTGTGTAATGGTGTCCCCACACTCACAAAGTCCGGGGAAATTACCCTGAACTATGTGTGGGCACCTTGGCTAGTGCCAGGGTGCCCTCACACTTAGTAACTTTGCACCTAACCTTCACTAAGTGAGGGTTAGACATACAGGTGCCTTATAAGTTACTTAAGTGCATGGTAAAATGGCTGTGAAATAATGTGGACGTTATTTCACTCACGCTGCAGTGGCAGTCCTGTGTAAGAATTGTCTGAGCTCCCTATGGGTTGCAAAATAAATTCTGCAGCCCATAGGGATCTCTTGGAACCTCAATACCCTGGGTACCTAGGTACCATATTCTAGGGAGTTATGAGGGTGTTCCAGTGTGCCAATTAGAATTATTAAAAATGGTCACTAGCCTGCAGTGAGAATTTTAAAGGCAGAGAGAGCATAAGCACTGAGGTTCTGATTAGCAGAGCCTCAGTGACACAGTTAGGCACCACACAGGGAACACACATTCAGGCCACAACTATGCGCACTGGGGTCCTGGCTATCAGGATCCCAGTGAGACAGGCAAAAACAAACTGACACACAAGTGAAAATGGGGGTAACATGCCAGGCAAGATGGTACTTTCCTACACTAGTTCGCAAATGGAGATCTACTATGATTGGTTAGAGTCACAGGCATGGAGGCCTGCTGGAGCCATCAGACCACCATCTATGTGATTGCTTTTAAAGAAAGCATTTTCTAATGTAGTCCATTTTCCTAAAAGGAAAAGGAGATGCATTTGAAAAAAGAAAATTAATAATTTTACAAACCTTTTTTAAGACCAGGCAGTGGTCTGATGGACCAATGCCTGCTCTTAAAGAATGTTTTTGTCGCCATTTACAAAAGGGAAAGGATCCCTCTTTCCTACTAGTGAATGGTTACCACCAATTTGGATTTGGTAATAAAATAGTAATGTTTTGCAACAAATTTTCGGCTGCAAAACATGAATACATAAGTTAAATTATCAGTATTTGGAAGGGGGGCCTTTTACATGTCCATTACAAATACCGATCCTGTATTTTGTCTGAAAGCCAAATTGCAATTTGGTAAATTTGTTAATATGCTACTGAATCACAATTTGGGTTTTGTACATCTAAAAAAAAACATTTTGTGGTAGCAAAGACTGAAATCTGAATTTGGCAACCTTAGAATCGCTTTTTACATAAGGCCCACTGATTTTCAGTGGATTTAGACACTACTAAGAGGATGGAAAGGCTACACCAGGGTAGCCACATGGCAATTCAAATTGTTGGAATGCAACTTTCATGCAGAGTGTGTTCCTTTATATTGGCCGAATCTCTTGGTTCCCACTTCCGGAAAATGGAGGTTAAAATTACTGATGATAAAAGTGACATTTTGGCTATTGTCTCTGATGTGTTTAGAAAACCCTACCTAGGAAAGTATGGGTAAAATCTACAGAAAGAGAATAAGTATGCAAGCAGATAGCTGACTGCGCAGCTTATAGGAAAAAGATGGATGAAGATTTTCTCCCTTGTTATAGGCATGGTCAAAATTCATGTTATTCCTTTTACAGAAATTGGGCAAAATGCTCCAAAACATATGCAAAATTATGAGCTTTTACATGATATTCAAGTCTGGCATTTTGTGCTCTTATGGTAGCACAAAATGTATCCTTTATCTATTTTGGATGCAAAGATGAATTTTGTACTAAAAAAATAGCATAAAACTGTAGGTGACTTGAACACCAGGACAGATGTTGACCTGTTAGTTTTCATTGTTCCTGTGCTCCCACAGCAGGATTTTTTCCTGAATGAAAACCTCATTACAAGACACAGCATAACGGCGCAATGGCAGGCACTTCGGGTAACAAGCACAACATGAAATGTTACAAATTATGCCACTGTAAACAGCATTTCATGCATACCTAATTATGATGTAAATAATGAGCTCTCAAATGTAAATGCAGTTTTATTTCATGGAAAGTTATTGGTGTTTCTGAAAGGATTATAAAAGAGAATTAGCCTTCAAGACATACAAAGGTTTTTAGCATTAGCATAGCATTGGGCTTATTTGTATATCATATCAGTTTATTTTCCTCAGAGTAATGGGTTGGTTGAAAGATTGAACAGAGTTCTTAAAAAGGTTTATAACTGGCTCTGTATGAGGATGCGTATTGGAAAATGGCCGTGAGCAATATGCTGAGGGCTTATTGCACCACACCTTATGATAATGGTAGAAATCACCATTTTGCAGCATGAAATGCAGAAGGGCAAGGACCAAATTGAGTCCGTTCTGGAAGACAGCAAAAGCTAATGTAAAGGTACATTTGGTGACAGACAGAGCCGGCTTTAGGACGGTACGACTGGTGTGGCCCCACGTGGTGCTGATCTCAATGGGAGGCACTGACCTCAGGGGGCGCTGTGTTCAGCAATAACTTATGAAACTGGTGATTTAAAAGTACCTGCTGGAAAGTTCCATATGTGTCCAGCCTTCAGGAAGCAATTAAAATGTCAAGATAACTCTTGTGATTAATGTTCTTGCTAGAGAAAAAGATCAGTGTTTTGTCCAGTGGCATTCTTGACTTGCCATAGAGTAGCACAGTGGGTTAATATGCCTGCTGCAAAGAACAGATCTGTATTTTATGTGGATAGCTGAGTGGATTAGTAAAGCTAGCCTTTATTGGCACCTTAAAACAAATTAAATGTATGTGAGAGAGGGGCTATGGAGAGATCGGGGTACTTTTGCTGGGTGGTAGTAAGGGAATCCAAGGATGAGGTCATGGGGTGGGAGGGGCACCAAAAAGATAGCTAGACCAGGTGCCACCAGTGCTAAAGCTGGCCCTAGTGACAGAAGAGTTGCGGAGGATGTCAAGTTTGGTGCTGGTGATTTTGCGAGAGTGAAATTAGGAAGATAAATTAAGAAACAGATTGTTTCGTTATTGTGATATGTTGAGTACTGTAAAGGATAACAGGTACATTGTGCTATTGAGTGACTGTAATGTGTGCACAAAAACAAGACTATAGATAATCCTGAATGAGTTTTGATTAACATTAGTGTTACAGTTGAAAGAACTGGGGGAAGGTAGGTAGAAATTGGCTCAACTACAGTTAGGTTACAGAAAGGGAATGAGGGTTAAAATATTCTTATCTGCATGATTCCTGTCTCTGACACTCATTAGGACTGGCCTCTCAATTCTGATAAGGGTGGGGACAGCAGTTACCGCCCTCCTCAGAATTATGAGACCTATGTCAACACAGCAGGTCTCTTAACTTTTATCTGGAGATTCAGCAGCCGAAATCTCTGGGTGAAAGTCTGACCCAAGATTAATAATTACTGGTGGAATCAGACCAGATTTACAGATTCCCTAGTAATTCATAATTTTTAGTGGATTCTCAGTATTCAGCTTGTAATGGACCATGTTTACCTCTTCCCTGGAGTTACTGATACCCTGGGGGAGGGACAATTAAGCCCTATTGTCAGACTACTCATAATGATGACCTATGTTTTAAAGTAATGTTCAGTTTGTACAATTTGTCGCATGTGTTTTTGTGTTTTAGTGTTCTTGACTACAACTTCAAATTAAGCATTGTTTTCCAAATTATGGGGGAGAATAAGTGAAGGGGGGCATGGCCAAGCCAGCAAAGATGGCGGACGCGAGCCGATAGAGCTCTGCGTCCTTCCCCGGATTATCCGGCAGCATCCAGTGTATGCGGGGCCGGTGGCACTCCTATGACCGGCGCGCTGCGGCACTGAGGCGTTCTGGACTGCCATAGCCCCTGGTTGCAGCCCCCTGGGTCGCGTTGGATCTGCAGCCTGGGGAGTTGCGGTGAGCGACAGACGCGGGCCCAGCGGAGTGCGTGGCTGTGGTGCCGGGGCGGTCCATCTGTTGGGGTTGGGGAGAGACGGCGCCGGGGCGGCCGCCTGCGCCAGGTGAGCGGCGCCGGGGCCCGGAGAGCCTTGGGACGCGTCGGGCAGGGGGCCGAGCTCCCTGGCGCCGTATTGCTGCAATTGTCGGGGATCTGGGGCCTGCCCCCGCGCTGACTAGAAGAGGCACAGCGCTGAGGCGCTAGGCCGCAAGTTGGTCTGGGACACCCGGGGAGCTGAATACCGGCTGTCTGAAGACTGGAGGAAGAGCCTGCAGGGGCGTTGACGGCTGGGCTGCTCATGCTGCTGCGCGGCGCAATCCTGGGGGCGCATGCAAGCAGGCCCAGCCCTCATTGAGCTGACGGAACGTTGGTACAGATAGTGATTGGAGCGGCTTGGGAGTGGATCTGTCGCTGGTTTTGGTGCTGGTGGCGAGGAGCTGGTCCCCGCTGGACTACAGTGGTGAGAGACTGAGTCCTTGGTTTAGCCAACTGAGAGGCACTGAGGGCCGACTTGGGGGGCCTGCTCCACTACACGACTGCAACATTCATTAAGTTGACAGTCCAGTTTGGTCCTCCTGGCCTGGCTGGGTGCGCTGGTGGGCCCCCGCGTGACGGTACCCATTGTGTGCCGCCTGGTTGGTGGCGAGGTGCCCGTCGACGTTCCTAAAGATCCCGGATATGGCGGGGACCGGCCACCTCCGCTCTGGAACTGGGGCTGGGCAGTCGCAGGACGCCGCAATGCAAGACAGTCTAAAGCTTGATGCCGCATTGACCCGCATAGGAGAATTGGAGCGTTGTGTTGAAGATGCAGAAGGCTGCACCCGAAGAAACAACAAACAGGTGGTTGGACTGCCGAGGGCGAGGAGGGTCGCAACGCTGTGGCCTACTCTGAAAACTGGCTCCGGGGGTTAGTACCGGAGGGAACACTGACCCCTTTCTTCTCAGTGGAGCGAGCGCATCGGATTCCTGCACGACCAAGGCCTCCGGGAAGCAGCCCTCGCCCCTTTATAATCCGCTTGCTCCATTATGCAGACAGAGATATCATTCTCAAGACTATGAGATCCTCCCCACCACCCGAGTTGATGATGCGCAGATAATGCTGTTCCCAGACTACACATTGGCGGTGCAAAGAGACCGTGCCTCCTACCTACCCTCGAAGCGCAGGCTCCGGACATTGCGCCTTGAGTACTCTCTCTTATTCCCAGCCAAACTCTGCATCATAGCTGAGAACAAATCTCACTTCTTTGCCACGCCTTAAGCGGCGTGGGAATGGCTAGAGTCAACAGGTCATATCAAGGACCGGGAGGCAGAGGGGAACCCGCCTGCATTGAGGAGTAGGCGCAGCCGAGCGAGGCACGGCCGCAAAGGAGGCGGTGCGACCACTGAGAACGCGAAGCACGCTCCTGATCTGGAACAAATTATACAGGAGCGGCATGAAGCGCTGCAGTCGGTTGCGGCTATTAATGCCTCTTGGACGGCGTCGGAAGCAGAAACCGAAATTTCACAACCTCCCAGTGACCGACCTACTACACTGGAACGGCTCTCTGAGTTGAGTTTCCTGGCATGCCTGGGAGTGACCCCCGGCACTGAAGGTGACCTGTTCTAGACTCTACTGGCACCTACCTGGGTGGCCCCGAGACGTTGGAACTCTCCCTTGGCATGAGCTGTGTGCCTTGTCTAGGGGGATGCTATGTCATTCTGTATATGTCGACCAGGGGCGCGCCTGCTGAATCATGGGGTAATTGGTGGGTGGGCTGCGTAGCCTTCACTGGTACTCTAGTTATTTATGGGCATTGCTCTCCACTGGCCCCTCACTCCGTTATCCACACAAACCGGGGAGCACAGCTTAGAACACGCTCATTCCAGTGTAACACGGCCTATCCCACTCTCCTACCAGTGGAGAACTAACATGTCTGATTATTTTGTTGACCGTATATGTTGTTTGGTTTGGGCGGACACCGGTTGTTCATCTGCTCTGATGGTATTGGGTTTGTTATTGTTGATTTGGAGTCTATACACAAGATGCCTATCTGGGTGCTGGGGTCCCGCCATTGTATGCACAAACTCGCGCTCATGGGCCGAACAGATAGCACACAGCCACACCAACCAGATGCTGCCATGAACAAACACATTGCTATTAGGTGTAACGTACGCGGCATACATACGCCTAAGCGTAGGTATTCCATATACTCATATCTTAAAAGACACTCTGTGCACATCGCCTTTCTGCAGGAAACCTACTTGGCGCTCCCGGAGATTGCCCGCTTGCAGCGCCGCTGGAGAAGGAAATTATACGCAACGGACCACTCTACCTATGCCAGGGGTGCCCTGGTCTGGATCAAGCCAGGAGTCCCCTTTGTAGCAGAAGACCAAATCATAGATGCTCAGGGGAGATTTGCCTTGGTGCAGGGGCGGCTTGCGGGCCGTGCCATAGTGCTGGGCTCCATATACGCCCGAATGTGGATCAAGCCTCCTTCTTGCACACTTTGTCTAACCAGTTGTCAGTGTGGAGTGATTACCCTTGGTTGCTGGGAGGGGACTTTAACAGCGTGCTAGATATAGACTTAGACCGCTCCTTCCCCCCACTGCCTACATCGCCTACTGTGTCAGCTGCGCGTGCGTTAGCCACCTGGACCAAAAACTGGCGCTTGATTGATATATGGCGGCACCGTAATGCCATAGATAGAGTTTACTCGTATTATTCTGCCCCACACTCCCTACATGTGCGTCTTGACAGATTACTCTGTACACAAAATGTATCCTCTGCGGGCATGGACATGGATTATTTGGGTCACACGCATTCTGACCATAACCCACAGCTTGTACGCTTGGGTTGGGCTGCTTCCCCTCCAGCTGTCCCCACTTGGAAACTTAGACCTGAACTCCTGGAGGATGCAGCGTTTAAAGCATCGTTAGCTGTGGCAATCCCCGAATACTTTAAGCATAATGAGGGCACTTCCTCTTCGGGCCTGCTGGAGTGGGACGCCTTTAAGGTTTTCATCAGAGGCCATTGCATGGGGACGGAGTGGAATCTGCGTCGCTCGGTTGAGCATGATCTTGCCCATATAGAGCGGAGCCTGCTGCGCCCTGAGAGGGAAGTTGCCCGAAGTCCCACTGAGGTGGCTCTGTTATCTAGGGTTCGTGCTGAGCACTTATCCCTTCTCGAGCGGTTGCGTCGTTTAAATTATGCTGCTCACTCGGTGCGTACGCATGCCTCAGCAGACAAATCGGGCAAGCTTCTGGCCTGGCTGACCAGAAGTGATTGAGATCACAGCCCAATTGTGGAGGTTCGTTCAGAGGCTGGTAGCTTACTTCATACACCTTTGGAAATACACTCCGCGTTCACGCAGCACTATAAGACTCTGTACGTCTCGGCTGCGACTCCCCACCGACAGGCCTGTGCTGAGTTTCTTTCTGGGGCTGTGCTTTCGGGCCCGACGGCCACCCAGAGGGATGCGTTGGAGAAGTCTCTTGAACTCACTGAGATTCAGGCCAGTATCCGCGAGCTGTCGGCTGGTAGGACACCGGGCCCGGAACGGTTTGCCGGCTGACTTTTACAAGACATTCGCTTCAATCCTTGCACCATGGCTACTCCGCGTCTACGAAGAATCTGTGCGGAGGGGATTCTTGTCGGCATCCCAGAATGAGGCGATACTAGTATCCCTTCCCAAACCCGGGAAAGACCCGATGGAATTGGGCTCATACCGTCCACTGGCAATGCTCAACATAGATTATAAAATACTGGCCAAAACACTAGCAACGCGTCTAGCGCCTATGACGCCGGGCTTGGTACACCCAGATCAGAACAGGTTTGTACCTGCAAGAGATACATCACACAACATTAGGCGGCTGTTCCGTGTCATGCATTATTCGAGACGGAACGGGCCGTTGGCGGGATGCCTTGTCCTCGACCTTGAGAAAGCTTTTGATTCTTTAGAGTGGCCTTACCTTTTTGAGGTCCTACAGAGGTTTGGCATTGGGCCCCTTTTTCTTCGCATGGTTAAACTACTATACACTAATCCTCAGGTCTGGGTTAAAGTGGGGGGGAATATCTCAGAAACAGTGAACGTGCGTAGAGGCACTAGACAGGGTTGTCCCCTTTCCCTGCTGCTGTTTTCCCTTGCCATGGAACCCTTGGCGGCGGTTCTACGCGATAGGAGTTGGGGAATTGCCCTAGGAGATGGCCTGCATGTGGCATCGTTATATGCTGATGATCTTTTACTGTATTTTAGAGATGTCACACGCGTCCCTCCAGAAGTCGGGACCCTACTGCAGCAGTTTGCCTTGCTCTCTGGACTCAGGATTAATTGGTCTAAGTCGTGTCTCTTTCCCTTTGATCCCACACTTCCAAATCCAGAGCTTTGTCTCTCTGGAAACACTGTTCCTTGGCAGCCCCACACGTTCAGATATTTAGGCATACATATTTACCACCATAAGGAGGACTTATTCGACGAGAACCTTTAGAGTGCGGTGTCCTCCATTAGATCCCAAATGGCTTTCTGGCAAACGCTGCCGCTGTCGGTGGCGGGTAGGATTGCACTGTTGAAAATTATTGTTCTACCACGCTTACTGTACTATTTTTCCAACCTCCCACAATATATACCGGCCAGTTTCTTCAGGGACCTGGAGCCCAAGTTGAGAGAATTTATCTGGAACGGGGGGCACTGCAGAGTTGCGCTTAGGATGTTATACATGCCGCTGGAGAGAGGTGGTCTATCGGCTCCTAATCTGGAACATTATTACTTGGCTTCTCAGCTCCAGTGGGTGTCTAAATGGCTGGCAGGCCTTCATCTTCCAGATACGGCAACTACTGCAGGACCCTGGTCCCTCATGCAGGTGACGCACCTGTTTCACCCTCTCACGCGCTCGCCACTGCTGGGGCAGATCTTCCTTAGGGTGGCCCACAGCTACTACTGAAGGTCTCTGCGCCTTACGGGTGAGACTGTTCCGTTCACCCTAGCCTTGGCACTGCTGGTTACTCCTCGTGGCTCCAAAGTCACGTCCGGAGCTGAATTACACGAGTGGCATGCGGCAGAGCTCTGAACGTTGGGAGATCTGTATAATGATGGTAGGCTGCTCTCGTTCTGTGAACTGGTCCGGGAAACGGGCCTTCCCGCGGGACAGTTCCTGCTATAGAACTCGCTGTTGCGATCTTTATCATCTAAGTGGGGAGACATGTCGACTGCACCCCGACCCATCTGCTGGTACAATACATACAGGTGATGGGGCAGGGACGACACCTGATTAGGTGGTTCACTAATGCTCTGCGTATGCACACGACCCTGGAGTATGCCACAATGCGTGCTGATTAGGCTACCACTCTCACAGACGCGCAATGGAACTCTGTTCTCTCCAGCCACATTAATGTACCCCGCAAATCCAGATTTCGCCTGATACAATTGTATATCATCCGCACGGCATACCTTACGCCAGCTCGCATTAACAGATATTTCTCCTGTTGCGATGCAGCTTGCCCCCGTTGCCACCACATTAATGCAGATATGATTCACATGTTATGGTCCTGTCCCTCCTTACACTGTTACTGGAGAGCAGTAGTAGGCTGTTTGTCAGAGTGCACGACACGTCCAATCCCGTTCACATGGGAGGTCTGTGTGACGGGCCTCTTTCCTAGGACCGCGCACCACAAGGCCACCGCAAGATTTTTGGACCTGGGCTTAGTAACGGCTAGAAGGCTGATAACTCGTAGGTGGAGGTCTGCAGAGGCACCAACTGAACTGGCTTGGAAGTGATAGTTTGAGATCTGGGTGGGTGCGGAGGGGGTGTCATTGAGATGGAAGGATGCACTGGCGTTACGCAGGTATCTATTGTCAGATAGCTGGGAGATGATGATGACGCACTTGCGAGACCCAGGAGCAGGCTCAGGTTTGGAGGAGTCAGACTAGCAATTGTGATGGAAATGCGCCCAATCCACAAATAGGAGCGCGCGGTGGTGCCTGCCTGAGCACTGGTCGCTAGTTCTGTTTTCGTCTTAAAGATGTAGGCGGGGTCAACACAGGCAGCAGGCATCTGGTGCTTAAACATGATCCCATCATATGTTAGCGCGCACATGAGTCATAGAGGGGCTTCCGCATGCATGAAGGCACATTTATATAACTGTCAACCACTTGAAGATATAGTACTCCATTGTTTGAAATCGTTATTATTGTTATCTGTTGCTTGCTCTAGGACCAGCACTTACATGAACAACTCTGTAAAAATGTATTGATCTCTGCGTACAGGCTAGAGGGGCACTGCAGCATCTTTTGCCCTGCATATCGTACCACAGACACACATTTTCCTTGCATGGATCATCCGCACTCGGTGTGAGCGTGTCCTGCTGTATGTAAGATTTAGTAGAGCACATTTGAGAATTCCATTCAGAGCTCTGATTGTCAATTGCCAATGTGTTTTGATACCTGCTTTTCATTAGTACAACTATGCAACATGACTGGCAATTATGAATATGTGCTGTACTAATGTTGATGCAAAGTCAAAATGTTGTGATGTGGCTGAAAAAACAATAAACAGATTTCTGAAAAGAAATGGGGGAGAATAAGTGAAAATGAGAGTGCACGTTACTGAGCCAAGTTTGGAAGAGTCACGCACCATCGTTTTCACAATGCAGGGATGCACCATATTGCATAGAATACGGTGCACCCCTGTGTTTCCCCATGCGCTGGTGCTAAATTTGCTGCTGTGCACCAAAGCAGCAACCCTTGTGCAAGGATGGCTGCATTAAGGGGGAGATTGTTTTTGTGAAGGTTGGAACACTTTCCTGCACAAAAACAATCTTAAATGGTGTTTTACTCATTCTATGTGTGCTGTTGAATGCAGCACACATAGAAAGAGCAAAAAACAAAGAGAAATTAAAGTATTCCTGTGCCCAGGGGTGGCGTTAGATGTTGGTGCTGCCTCATGTTTATGAAAGCTCGTAAATCTGGGGCAGCATCAAAATGCAATGGAAGTTGCGGTGGCATGCCCACAGCAACATCTATAGCACACCCCTTCCACACAAAGGCCCAGAGGTAGCAAGCATTTTGCATGGTGCAAACTGCGAAAATCGCAGTTTGTGCCATGCAAAATGCCCATCGCCATGCACATTCACAATTTGCGAGTCTGTACCGACTCGCAAATTTTAAAAGCGACTCGCAAATAGGAAGGGGTGTCCCCTTTTTATTTGCGAGTCGCATCGCTATGCTAAATTGCTTTGTGACCGCGAATGCGATCGCAAAGCAATTCGCAGTTACCACCAGTGTCACACTAGTGGTAACCCATTCACAAAAGGGAAGGGGTCCCCACGGGACCCCTTCCCCTTTGTGAATGTTGCCATTAATGTTTTTTCAGAGCAGGCAGTGGTCCAGTGGAACACTGCCTACTCTGAAAAAACAAAACCAAATGGTTTTGGTATTTTTTTCATTTTGCAACTCGTTTTCCTTTAAGGAAAACGGGCTGCAAAATAAAAAAAAACACTGCTTTATTTAAAAAGCAGTCACAGACATGGAGGTCTGCTGTCTCCAGCAGGCCACCATCCCTGTGAGTGCAGGGACTCGCTATGGGGTCGCAAAATACGACCCACCTCATTAATATTAATGAGGTGGGTCTTTGCGACCCCATAGCGAATCACAGACGGTGTCTGAGACACCGTTCTGCATCCGATTTTGCGAATCGGAAATTGCGAGTCGCACCGACTCGCAATTTCCGATTCACAAAATCGGAACTACCTACATCTGGCCCAAAGTGCTGTGTGTGAAGGGGCCGTATTTACAGGGTGGCGTTGAGCCACAAAAGGTGGCTTACCGCCATCTTGTAAATACGGCACAGTGCATCGCTCCACTGAAGCGTTGTGAAAAGTGACGCTCCGTTAGCTCTAGGGGCTCTTAAATATGCCCCTATGTTTTGTTTGTCTTGTGAAGGAAACGTATGGTGCTTTGTGCTAAGAATGGAGAACCTGTGATGATGGATTGCCCTTGGAGGATTAAACCGTTGAAATATCGGGGTGTTTCAGTTGCCAGGGGTTGCTAATATTTCTTACGTCTATTAAATGGCTTTAATACATTGTGGGTGGCTCCTTCTTTACTCCGAAACACATTCTCATACAAACTGCATCAGCAGTGTGTAGTGCACACAGGAAGTGAAGAGTGAGTGAAGCTCTAGTGAGGCATTATTGTTCATGGCTTTTGCAGAGACAAAAAGAAATAGGTTGCCGTCCTGTGCTAGTGAGTAGGTAGACTGCCCTGAGTGCCCAAATACCAGCCACCCCAAAGGGAAAATGTCCATGTGCAAACAGCAAAGCCACCTCCGCATTTCCTCTTTGAAGATCTTTACTCAAGCTAGTCATATTGTGAATGTGCACATTATGACACGTGTGGAAGCCATTTGTGTGTAACCATGTGTACACCTAGTTGAGATGCCAGGAGTGAGCTATAGCTGGACTGTGCCTACAATATTTTCAAACTTTGAGTTTGAAAATATTGAGGTGTGATCTATCAGTGCCTGCGTGTGCTGAATGAATACGTTGGAGACTTGGACCATCTGTTAGGTAGTCATATGACTAAGACACACATTGAAGCCGTAAGTGGATTCCAAAAGGACGTGCAACAGATATTATAAAGAAATATACACTGACTCATTAAGACATTTTGGGGCATATTTATACTCTGTTTGAGCAACATTTGCGTAATTTTTTTGATGCACATTCAGCGCAAACTTAACTTCATATTTATATTTTGATGCTAGACACGTCTAGCGTCAAAATATTGAAGTTTGCACCTTTTTTGGATGTGTAAACCTACCTTGCGTCAATGAGATGCAAGGTAGGTGTTCCCATCCAAAAAATTGTGCTATCCCCAAAGCGCCATATTTATCTCCCTCGTGCTAAAATGACGCATGGGTGGAGGAAGGGGATAAATAATGTTGTGTTAAGCTTGCTTTGCACCATTATTTAACGCCTGGGTCAAACCAGGCGTTAGGGGAGCTGTGGACCCATTTCTATGGTTAAACACCATCAAATGGGTCCACAGTTGCCCTCCCCAAGCCCCAGGAACACCGGAGGATGGGGGACCCCATCCCAGGTAAGTAGGGCAAGTATAGGTAAGTATTTTTTTTTTTTTTTCAAAGTGCCATTGGGGGCCCTAACAAGGGCCCCCCTGAATGGGCCTGGGTGCAATGGCCATGTCTAGGGGACACTGGTCCCCTGTGCTGGTCATTGGGGTGGTGGGCATGACTCCTGTCTTTCTCTAAGACAGGAGTCATCTTTTCGGATGTTTGTGCGTCTGGAAATGACGCAAGGCTGGTTAGCGGCATTTTCTTTTGCCGCTAACCAGCCTGACGTAATTTTTAGACGCACAAACTCCTATTCCCATACCGCCACCCCCACCCGGCTAGCGTCATTTTACTTGACACTAGCCCAAGCTTAGCGCCGGCGTGCGCCATTCCATTAATATGGTGCCCGGCTGGTGCTCAGGAATGGCGCAAGCAGGCGCTATGATTTTTTATGCAAAACTGTGTCAGCTCAGTTTTGAACCAGAAAGTATAAATCTTAGCCTATGGGGCATATTTAATAACTCCTAGCGCCGCTGGAGCCTCACTTTACGTGATGCTCCAGTGGCGCTAACCTCTGCTCTATATTTACAAGGAGGTCTAACGCCACTTTTTGTGGCGTTACATCTCCTTGTAAATATGGGCCCCTCCGACGCAGTTTTCTGCGTCAGAGGGGTGTGCAATGGGTTTTGCAGAGGACGTGCCACAGCAACACCCATTGCATTTTGACACGGCCCCAGATTTACGTGTTTTCGTGAACCTGAGGAGGTGCCAAAATCTAATTCCACCCCACGGGTGGCGTTAGCAAGGCGCAACGAGAAGGAATATTTCTATTCCTCTTCGTTTTTTGCTTTTTCTATGCATGCTGCATTCTGGAGCACACATAGAAAGAGCAAAATACCAGAAATTATTGTTTATGTGCGGGAAGGTGTGCACATAAACAATCATTTTAAAATTACGCTTTGGCTCTTCTGAAGCGCACACAGAAGTGCCAAAGCGCCTTTAGTGATAATTTATGTGCAGGAAGGGACACCTTCCCGCACATAAACAATCACACCCCTCAAAGCAGACATCCTTGCATGATGGAGCAAGGATGTCTGTGTTGGCACTAAATTTAGCGCCAGTAGAGGCGACAGCACAGGAGTGCACCATATTCAATTAAATACGGTGCATCCCTGAGTTCCTGAAATGACAGGGCACGGTTCTGACAATTTTGGCGCAGTGGCACACTCCGTCATTTTCCCATAAATATGGGCCTATGGGTCTCATCTACACGGAAATGGCGGGGTGCTGCAAGCAATCTTGCTGCGTCAAGCTGCGTCATTTCCAAAACGCAGGGATGCACCGTATGTAAAAAAAATACATCGCATCTCTGTGTTGCCCCCTGCGCAAGCGCTTAATTAGATGCCTAGAGCCAACGCAGCCACCCTTGCGCCATTGTGTGAGGATGACTGCGTTGGGGGGGGGGAGATTGTTTTTGTGCAGGAAGAAATACCTTCCTGCACAAAACAATTTTTAATGGCGATTTGCTCCTTCCACGTGTGCTGCAGATTGCAGCACACATAGAAAGAGCAAAAAACAAGGAGAAATGAAAGTATTTCTCCTCGTCGTGCCACTCTTACGCCACCCCTGGGGAGGCGTTAGTTTTTGGCACTGCCACAGGTTTACAATTTCTCCTAAATCTGAGGCAGCGTCAAAAAGCAATAGGTGTTGCATGGATACGCCCACAGCAACACCCCTTGCACGCCCCTCAGCTGCGGAAAACTGCACGGGGGCTGCCCACATATATACAAGGCCGCGTTGAGCCAGGAAAAGTGGCTTAACACCGCCTTGTAGATATGGTGCACTGCACAGCGCCACCGGAGCGCGCACAAAGTGACGCCCGGGTGGCACTGGGGCCTCGTAAATGACGCCCTATGTGTTAGGTCAATCCGCATCATCTCTTTTTCTTACTGAGAAATGTGACTACCTCACAAGGACTTTTATGAATGTTTGATAAATTATATATAAACTATCATAAAAATATTTTGGTAAAGCTTCTTAATCAACTGCCCCTTTATTGTATGCTTTGGCACTGCGTAGCACTGAGTTTGAAAGCAGAACTTCAGGACACAATATTCGCCCTACAGATTCATAAATGCAGGCGCCTAATGACTGATTGAGTGCTGTCATAAGCGGGGTAATATGGTTACAGACATTCATGCATTCAAAAAGAATGTTTTTTGTGACTAACATACACTGCGCCAATCAACATGCACCTGTTGAAACCACAGTAAAGTACTGTAAATAGTTTGTTGATGTATTGTCTTTGCATCACTGATGTAAAGTATGGATGAGAACTGATGAAATAAGCACTTTGCTAGGTCTGGGCATAGATTTATGGGAGCTTTAAACAAGATATGCAGGGCAGTATGCCATAACGAAAAAAAAAAAAAAAAAAAGTGCCTGAAATGGTGAGTAAAGGGCTTGATTCAGATCTTGATTGGATTACCACCGCCCCGTGGCGGCAGCGGACCCGAGTACTCCGTCAAGTTGACGGTGTCTGACCACTGTGTTTAGATGTATTGCGGTTGAAACGCCGACTGGCACGATGGAGTGATCTTCCTTGCCGTCAGGCTAGCGGGCTCCCCCGACTATAGTTAGATGTTACAGTTCTGCAGGAGGTGTTCTGGCGGTGGGTTGCTGACAGAGGGGAACCGCTATGGGACCCAATTGACATTGTATACAGGCTATGGAATACAGGTTACACATAGACACTGTACCTTAGTCATATGTGTTCACCTGCATCACACACAGCACTACACTCTGCTTACACACTATTAACCTTTCCCATTCTACCTCAACCCAAGTACATGCCGAAAACACATATTGCCATGCATCCATAACACAACATACACACACTATTGATACTTCACCCACATACAACAGAACCACAACAACCAATACAAAGACACACTCATCTACACAAACAAACTCACACAAAAGCACAACTACACACATGACAACAATGACCACAACACAGCAACACTCACCTTAATGATACACACAGCAACACAACACACAACCAACCATAGACAACAAACATCAGACCCACATGCAAGAGGCACACATACAGACACAACCACATCACCCACTCCAGCTGCCTCTACCTCATACAGCCAATCAACTCACATACATGCACTGACTCACATGCACAACTGGAAGCACAATATTACAAGTACAAGCCCCATTGCAATGTGCACAAATGGACATTGTGACAAGTGTTATGGTATCATTATTTTGGTGCAAGCATTCATCTGGCAATGAATAATGACACCAAAATAACAATTGTGTGTGTGACCGATTTCTGTCATATACCGGTATGTCCCCCTCAATGTCCGACACAGGTGTTCCACAGACATATGCATATCACAAGTATTTTTCAAATATTACTATGGCATGTATATGACTGCAGTGGTCCTGTGTGCTTGTGAAGTGACCAAACTACAGACACAAGTAATCTGGAATGCTTACCTTGGCGTTCGGAGACAGAGGGGTTGTTGTTTCCTCAATGGTCAGTAGCAGCAACAATGCCAGGTCTTATCCAGTTGTGTCCAGGCAAGAACGGAAGTGGAAACAGGAAAAAGTTAGGTTTTTACCTCATTTCCCTTCCAATCTGCCAACAGAGGAGGTAACACCGCTACCGTTGCCTTGGCGGGAAAGAACATTGTAATCTGCTCAGCAGAAATAGTGGCTGGATTCCAGCCACCAGCCACAAATGGTCCATCGATGTGGTTGGAGATTTGTGGTGAAGTTGGCGGGACTGCCAAAATCTAAATTGAGTGGACGGACCACCAAGCCGGTGGGCAGTTTTTCTGATGGAAAACCGACGGTGGGACCGTTAACGCCAAAATCCAAATCAGGCCCTATATGACAGCATAAGACGCATTTCGAAATATTTACATGTTGTTATTGTTACTGTAGGAAAATGGTGGTGAGGTGGGGGGAGGTGAAAGCTTTCGCAAGCAATTCCTGTCAAGATGAAGTCACAGACAAATTGAATTTTTAATTTGAATTTAAGAGTTTGTTTATATCAGGACATGTAAACGTTAAACGCACATGCCAAACACTTTAAATACACTACATCCTGCCCTTTTGGCAATTCAGGGCCTGCTATAGGGGTGAATTAAATGTATCAAAAAGGAAAGTTTAGGCCTAGCAAAAGGCTCATTTTGCCCAGTAGAAATAGTGGTTTAGTCTGCACACTTAGGCTGAAATTGCTACGTAAGTGGGAGATCCAATAAGTGCTGCAGGCACACTGGTAGCCTTTCATTTACAAGCCCTGGACACATGTAGACCAATCTATTACAGATGCACAGGTATATTAAATGTGGCAATTGGGTGTAAGCCAATTTTACCATGTTTAACGCAGAAAGCACACACGTTAGCCCTGGTAAAGTGCACAGAGTCATAAGGCCAATAAAACACAATCAGCAAAAAAATGAAGGAGTAAGGGAAAAAGTTTGGGGGAAGATGGTCATAAGGCTGAGAGGTCTGACTGTTATCTTTATATGATGGTTCACACACTGTGACATTATTGGATTTTATCTGTGGAATAAAAAGGCAAAAGGAAAGGGACTCATTGATTGTTTGACCGTAACCCTTCCTAGATTGGGATTTCTGTGTGAATGGCTCACTGCATTAAACTGATTGCTACAGGGCTCGCAGAATGCCTATGCATAATCTGGTGGTAATTGTTAAATCACTAGCAATTCATCTGGAAACAGTTACAGAGTTCATGTGCAATTAGCATAAGGCATGACAACTATTACATTGGGAACAAGTGTGTGATCTCAACTGCCCTGTGATTTCTGCTACACAATATGATCCATTGACGTGTGTTTGCATGAAGATGGGGTTGGTTCTCTGTATGCAGATTCCTGCAGGAGTCCTGCAATATGTGAAGAAGAAAGCCACTCTCACTGATGATTTATTTTAAGATGCAAAGTACCGCACACCCTGGCAGTCTAGTAGACCAACGCCAACTGACATCACCACAACATTATAAAAGGTGACACTCAAGTTTTCACAGTAGAAGTCTGAATGATAATGAGATCAGCAAGCACTACAACCATTGTGCAAATTCTATGGGCCTTATTTAGAGTTTGGCGGATGGAGTTACTCAGTCACCGACATGATGGATATACCATTGGACGTATTACAATTCCATTATAGCCTATGGAGATCGTAATATGATATCTGTCACATTTGTGATGGAGTAATCCGTCTGCTCTAAGTCAGGCCCTATATACGTGCAAGAACTGTTACTGAGAATATAACACATCACCTTTCTTACAGCACAAACAGAAAATGATACAACTAATACACGTGCAATAACAAGGTGATAAGAAAGCTGAAGAACTGTATACAAATATTGCTACTGTAATAGGAGAAACCACAAACGCATATCAAACAAAACCACAAATATCCTCTTTCGCAGGAACCAGTGGAAAGAATGATCATAATTTTTAGGTGTTCCTATGGGACACTCCTCTTCACCTTCCTGCATGTGCTGCCCCTTCCACCGTCCACATTAAGATGGAAACATGCAGTTTTGAAATCATCCTCTTTACATAACCTTTTTCCACATCACTGCACAAAGTTACCTTCCACACATTCCACTTGTTCTGTCTCCAAGCACCACACTCTGTGGCATATTTACAAGCCCCTGGCGCCACCATGCGCCCCCTAGCATAATTTTTGTTTATGCTAAGGCTGCATAAAGGAGGCCTTTCTCCTGTGCCATATTTACAAAGTGGTGCAATGCATGCATTGGGAGGCCCGAAAAAATGGCGCAGGGAAATTTATAACATTTGACTGCGCCATTTTTCTGTCATTTTTAACGCCTGCTCAGAGCAGGTGTTAAAATGAGGCACCCATATCAACCTATATCGAGACTCATGCACCACTTTCTTGTAAATCTGCTCCTCTCATTAGCCAAACCCACTTATCGCAAGTTACTGAATTTGGTGTTGCACTGTAACTCCACAGCATGTTTTTTACTTCCTTCACTAACATTCTACTGAACCATTCAACCAGTCCATTTTCCCTTGGGTGATGAAGAGCTTTCTAATAATGCTTTACCCCCAGTTCCTGAAGGTATTCTTCAAACTGTTGCAATACAAGCTGCGGCCCATTGTCTGTTATTACTTATTCAGGACACCCTTCCCCCTTGAAAACTTCCTCACAAAATCTTTTCACATTGTTAGACTTATCTAACTTCAGAAATCCTACCTCTGGCTATTTAGAGTAATAGTCGATCATTACAATCACAAAAAATAGCTTCCAAATTCTTAGTACTAAATGGGCCAGAAACATTCATTACCACTTTCTGCCAATTGTGCTCAGAAAATTCCAGAAGCATTACTGGTATCTTTTGAGATGTGTGAGACTTGTCACCTGCAAAACCACTCCACAAACTTCTCAATGTTGCGATCCATGCCTACCTCCAAATGTCCATGCAACCCACTTTTTATCTATGACATTCTATTATGCTTATCATGCATTAATGTAATTAATCTTTCAAGCAGATCTTGTGGAAACAGAACCCTGTTACCACCTGTCACCACTGCCATACCAACTGATCACTCCGACCATACTACCTTCAAACAAATCAATTCTGTGTTTACATTCTGTACCCTCTGTCAAATCTCAGAAAAATATCCAATCACCTCCTACAAAGTTTCATCTAGAACCCACTTAGTTTACCCTACCTCCTGTGTGATAGAAGTATTGCACGCTTGATATATGTCCACCACAAACCAATCATCATCCTCTTCCAAACTTTGGTGCTTTAATGGCATTCTGGATAAGCAATCTGTGTTCATATTAGTTGCACTGGTAACACGCTTAGGGACATATGTACCAAAGCTTTTTCCCATAGACACAGAATGGGTAAAATCCTTTGGTACATCTGGCCCTTAATGATATGTGGGGAGTAGAATTACCAGCACCTTTTATTGAGAAAGGATCTATCAGTGGCCTATGATCAGTCCTTAATTCAAAGCATGTTCCCCACACATATGTCCTAATGTGTTGTGCCCGTCCCCAAGCAGGGTAAGGCTCCAATTTCTATTGCTGAGTAACTTGTTTTGGCATCCCTGAGTGACTGCAGGATCCTGGCCTGTTTCGATTGCATAAGGACCACTGCCTGAACTTGCATCAGTAACTATGATGGCTATGAAGGACTTACCACATGCATCATAATTCTCCATGGCATTTAAAATGCAAATTTTAACCATATTATAAACTTCCTGCTACTAAGACGACCATGCAAACTTTTCTCCCTTTTTCCCCACTTAATGTTCTTGTATGATTAGAGGAATGATCCACGAGGTTGTCATCGTTTCATCAAGCCATTCAATTGAATTAAGCTGATCCTCATCTCTTGGGCTAAGAGCGTTTCTGTACCCTCAACCAATTCCAATTTAGGTTTACACCTTTGTTGGATAATGTATGTCCCAAATACTCCACTTTGTTGATGGTAAACTTACATTTGTCAACACTCTCCTTAGAATCCCATTGTGTTCCATTTTGCTTGCCCCCCACACCAGCTCATTATCCCTTTTAACAACTGCTCCATAATTCTTTGAAAACAGCAGATGCTGACACTAATTAAAACGGCATCTTCACAAATTAGAAAGTACACCCAGGAGTTATGAATGAAGTCAAATATCAAGACCTTGGATCCAATAAGAACTAGTGATAAGCAGAGTGATCCAGTGAAGTAAATAACTTAGGACTCCTCACACTTGTCAATAACTCATTGATGTTTGGCAAAGGATGCCTATCTAACTAGAAGTTATGGTTGAAATGTCTTAAGTATACACATAGGCCCTCATTACAACTTGCCGCCCGCCAAGTTGTATCCGCCATGCAGCCGCCAATGTAGCCGCACTCCCACAGTGGCCATTAAGACATCCCCGCTGGGCCAAGTTTCGGCCCGCTGGCCCAGCAGGGATGTCAGCCGCAACACGGGAGCCAGCTCCAAATGGAGCCGGCGGTGTTGCGGCGGTGCGACGGGTGCAGTTGCACCCGTCACGCTTTTCACTATCTGCTATGCAGACAGTGAAAAGCTCCATGGGGCTGTGGCAGGGGGCCCCTGCACTGCCCATGCCACAGGCCCATGCCATAGGCATGGGCAGTGCAGGGGGCCCCAGGGGCCCCGCGACTCCCCTTTCCGCCAGCCTTTTCATGGCAGTTCCTACCGCCATGAAAAGGCTGGCGGGAGGGGGACTCGTAATCCCCTGGGCATCGCTGCATATATTGTATATCAGTGCCTCCCACATTTACCATACATTTCAGAGAATGATGCTGTCCATCTACATTGTCAACCTCATTCAGTGCTGTATTCCCATCACACACCACAAAAGTTACACTTTCTCATTATCATCTATTTCATCATCATTTCCTTCCTTGTCCTTCTTCCTCGTTTGCACCCATTTAGGTTCCTACATCCACTGCCCAGTTCAGTCTTACACAGCCTGAAGGAAAGCCCTGTTCTTTTGCACTTGAAATGTTTCATTTTCAATGCTCGACATGCAGTCGCTGCTGCTGTGTGCTTGATGCTCCCACACCTATAACATTGACATGTTTGTCAGCAACAGACATCTTCTCCTTTCCAAACTTCATTTAAGTCTCACTCACCAATTACACCACCTCAGTATCATTCAATGAAGTTTTTTTTTTCACGCAACCGTATTGTTAGAAATGGGGTTTTTGGTTGGCAGTCAGGTTACCCTCTGTCCAAGCAAAAGCCCTCACTCTAGTCAGGGTAAGTCACACACTATCCAAGATTATCCTGTGCCCACCCTCTGGTAGCTTGGCACGAGCAGTCAGGCTTAACTTAGAAGGCAATGTGTAAAGTATTTGTGCAATAAGTCATACAATACCACCATATAACACCACAAAAATACACCACACAGTGTTTAGAAAAATATATAATATTTATCAGGATAATTGTAGGTCGAAAAGAATAAAGATGCAATGGAAAATTGTAGAACTATCACAGGAAAGTGATATCAAGTGTCTTAAGTCTTTAGAATGCAATACAGTGTCTTTCAAGCACAAAGTACCTGGTTTCTGGTGGAAAATCTCCTCAGAGGGCCACAGGAAAAGGGATGCGTGGAAAAAGGGTGTGTGCGTCGATTTCTCCTCAGCACACAAAGACTTGCGTCGTTCTTTTCCACGCGGGGAAGTCGGGCGTCGTTTTCCGGCGCGCAGACAGTCTCTTTTCGTGGATCGCGGGGATTACCAGATGTCCCGGGTCTGTGCGTGGATTCTCCTACTTGTTTTCCGGCTGCGCGTCGTTCTGCGGGACTGCGCGTCGAAGTTTCGATCTCACGGCAGGCGTCGCGTCGATTTCTCCTTGGAAGTCGGGCGGCGTTGTCCTTGCGAGGCCGTGCGTCGAAATTTTGGTCTCACGGCAGGCGTCGCGTCGATTTCTCCTGGAAAGTCGGGCGGCGTTGTCCTTGCGAGGTTGTGCGTCGAAGTCTCGATCGTCCCGAGAGCGTCGCGTTGATCAGCGTCAGTGTGCGGCGTTTTTCTCGCCGCGAAACAAGCTGTGCGTCGAAATTTTAGGCGCACGGAGCGTCCAAGTGAAAGGAAGAAGTCTTTTTGGTCCTGAGACTTCAAGGAACAGGAGGCAAGCTCTATCCAAGCCCTTGGAGAGCACTTTCACAGCCAGACAAGAGTTCAGCAAGGCAGCAGGGCAACAGCAAGACAGCAGTCCTTTGTAGAAAGCAGACAGGTGAGTCCTTTGAGCAGCCAGGCAGTTCTTCTTGGCAGGATGTAGTTTCTGGTTCCGGTTTCTTCTCCAGCAAGTGTCTGATGAGGTAGGGCAGAGGCCCTGTTTTATACCCAAATGTGCCTTTGAAGTGGGGGAGACTTCAAAGAGTGGCTAAGAAGTGCACCAGGTCCCCTTTCAGTTCAATCCTGTCTGCCAGGGTCCCAGTATGGGGTGTGGCAGTCCTTTGTGTGAGGGTAGGCCCTCCACCCTCCCAGCCCAGGAAGACCCATTCAAAATGCAGATGTATGCAAGTGAGGCTGAGTACCCTGTGTTTGGGGTGTGTCTGAGTGAATGCACAGGGAGCTGTCAACTAAACCTAGCCAGACGTGGATTGTAAGGCACAGAAGGATTTAAGTGCAAAGAAATGCTCACTTTCTAAAAGTGGCATTTCTAGGATAGTAATATTAAATCCGACTTCACCAGTCAGTAGGATTTTGTATTACCATTCTGGCCATACTAAATATGACCTCCCTGCTCCTTTCAGATCAGCAGCTGCCACTTCAACAGTGTATGAGGGCAGCCCCAATGTTAGCCTATGAAGGGAGCAGGTCTCACAGCAGTGCAAAAACGAATTGAGGGTTTTTTACACTACCAGGACATATAACTACACAGGTACATGTCCTGCCTTTTACCTACACAGCACCCTGCTCTAGGGGATACCCAGGGCACACATTAAGGGTGACTTATATGTAGAAAAAGGGGAGCTCTATGCTTGGCAGGTACTTTTAAATGCCAAGTCGAGGTGGCAGTGAAACTGCCCACACAGGCCTAGCAATGGTAGGCCTGAGACAAGGAAAAGGGGCTACTTAAGTGGGTGGCACAATCCGTGCTGCAGGTCCACTAGTAGCATTTAATCTATAGGCCCTAGGCACCTGGAGTGCACATTACTGGGGACTTATAAGTAGATTAAATAGTTCAATCAGGTATGATCCAAAGTTACCATGTTTACAGAGAGAGAGCATATGCACTTTAGCACTGGTTAGCAGTGGTAAAGTGCGCAGAGTCTAAAAACCAGCAAAAACAGTATCCACAAAGTGGAGGGAGGCAGGCAAAAAGTTAGGGGTGACTACCCTAAGGCTGTCAGGTCTAACATGTGTCCCCCCCAGCTGAAAGTGGGGAGAGCTACCCAACCTCTTGGGAGCTCTCATCGCTAAGGCGGAAGTACCTGGAGAGACCATCAGCATTGGCGTGGTCAACCCCTGGGCGATGTTCCACCGTAAAGTCCATCCCCTGTAGGGAAATGGACCACCTCAAGAGTTTTGGATTCTCACCCCTCATCTGCATGAGCCATCTGAGGGGCCTGTGGTCTGTCTGAACTAGGAAGTGAGTCCCAAACAGGTAGGGTCTCAGCTTCTTCAGTGCCCAGACCACAGCAAAAGCTTCTCTTTCAATAGCACTCCACCTCTGTTCCCGTGGTAATAGTCTTCTGCTAATAAAGACTACCGGTTGATCTCTGCCCTCCTCATTTAGCTGTGCTAGAACTGCCCCTATGCCATGCTCTGAAGCGTCTGTCTGCACGATAAATTCCTGGGAGTAGTCAGGGGCCTTGAGCACGGGGGCCGTGCACATGGCTTCCTTCAGGGCGTCAAAGGCTTTCTGACAAGCCTCTGTCCAATTCACCAACCTAGGTTGCTTCTTGGACGTGAGTTCTGTCAAGGGGGACACAATGGTACCATAGCCCTTGACAAACCTGCGGTAGTATCCGGTGAGGCCTAAAAAGGCTCTCACCTCAGTCTGGGTTCGAGGTGGTTGCCAGGCCTTGATAGTTTCGATCTTGGCCTGGAGTGGCTGCACCTTGCCACCACCTACTAGGTGTCCCAAGTACACCACGGAACCCTGCCCAATCTGGCACTTACTAGCCTTGATGGTCAGGCCTGCCTGTTGCAGGGCCTGAAGCACCTCCTTGAGGTGGAGCAGGTGTTCCTCCCAGCTGGAACTGTAGACAGCTATGTCATCCAGGTAGGCTGCACAGAAGGCATCCTTGCCAGCCAGGACCCCGTTAACCAACCGTTGGAAGGTAGCGGGGGCATTTTTCAATCCAAACGGCATCACCCGGAACTGGTAATGGCCGTCAGGGGTGGAAAAGGCGGACCTTTCCTTAGCCCCCTCAGTCAGGGCGATCTGCCAGTACCCTGAAGTAAGATCGAACGTACTCAGGAACTTGGCAGCGCCTAGCCTGTCCACGAGCTCATCAGCTCGGGGGATGGGGTGAGCATCAGTCCGTGTGACTGAGTTGAGACCCCGGTAGTCCACGCAGAACCGGAGTTCTGGCTTCGCGCCTGGGGCAGTAGCCTTAGGGACCAACACCACTGGGCTGGCCCAGGGACTACTGGACTTCTCAATAACCCCTAGCGTCAACATCTTGGAGACCTCCTCCTTGATGCTGGCCTTCACCTTATCTGACAACCTGTAAATTTTGTTCTTCACAGGGAGACTGTCACCGGTGTCAATATCATGAACACAGAGGTGGGTCAGTCCAGGAGTAAGGGAGAAGAGGGGAGAGAACTGCTCCAACAGCTCATAGCAGTCTCCTTTCTGGTTTAGAGTCAGGGAGTCAGACAGAATGACCCCGCTTACGGACCCATCACCTTCTTGGGCAGAGAGGAGGTCAGGGAGAGGTTCACTCTCCTCTTCCATTCCTTCATCTGTGACCAGAAGCATGTTGATCTCCGACCTCTCAAAATGAGCTTTTAGTCGGTTCACGTGGAGCACCCTTAGGGGGTTCCTAGGGGTTTGGAGGTCCACTAGGTAAGTGGCCTCCCCTTTCCGCTCCTTTATTTCAAATGGGCCAGACCAGCGGTCTTGGAGAGCTCTGGGCTCTACTGGCTCCATTACCCACACTTTGTCTCCAGGTTGAAACTCTACCAGAGTGGCCTTCTGGTCATACCATTGTTTCATCACCTCTTGACTGGCCTCCAGGTTACTTTGGGCCTCTTTCCAGAAGCGGGTCATCTGATTGCGGAGGGCCAACATGTAGCTGACCACGTCCTGAGGGGGTGTCTTTGGAGCGTTCTCCAATCCCTCCTTGACAGTGCTTAAGGGTCCCCTGACGGGGTACCCATAGAGAAGCTCAAAGGGACTGAACCCTACCCCCCTCTGGGGGACCTCTCTGTAAGCAAAGAGAAGGCATGGTAAGAGGACGTCCCATTTACGCCTCATGGCCTCAGGGAGGCCACCAATCATGCCTTTCAGGGTCTTGTTGAATCTCTCCACAAGCCCATTAGACTGGGGGTGATAGGGTGTGGTGAACTTGTAGGTTACACCACACGCATCCCACAGATGCTTCATGTACGCGGACATGAAGTTAGTGCCTCTGTCAGACACTATCTCCTTGGGGAATCCCACACGGGTAAATATCCCCATCAGGGTTCTGGCTACCACCGATGCAGTTACGGTCCTCAGAGGGATTGCCTCTGGGTACCGGGTGGCATGGTCCACCAAAACCAGGATAAACCTGTTGCCTAAGGCAGTTTTGGGGTCCAAGGGGCCAACAATGTCGACGCCCACCCTTTCAAAGGGGGTGCCAACGACAGGAAGTGGAATCAGGGGGGTTTTAACCCTCTTTCCTGCTTTACCACTAGCCTGGCAGGTAGGACAAGCCCTGCAGAATTTGTCTGAGTGTGTCCTCATTTTGGGCCAGTGAAAGTGGGTGACAAGCCTGTTGAAGGTCTTGTCTTGTCCCAAATGTCCTGCCAGGGGAATGTCGTGAGCCAGACCCAGTAGGAAGGCTCGGTAACATTGGGGGACCACCAGCACACGTGCTGCCCCAAAGACCGGAACCCTAGGCTCACTGTAGAGGAGATCATTCTCCCAATATAGGTGGTGATTGCCAGAGGCGTCACCTGCTGCCTGGTTTAAGGCTTGTTTCCTCAACCCTTCTAGAGTGGGACACTCTTTCTGCGCCTTGCAGAATTCCTCCCTGGTGGGCCCACCCTCAACTTGCCAGCCAGCAAGCTCAGGTAAGTCACCTAGGGTGGCAATGTCTTCCCCAGTTGGCTCGGGAGTCTCCTCCTCAGGAGCCCCGTCAGCCACTGTGGGAACTTCTGGGGCCGGTTTCCCGCGCCCCTCGTCCCTCCTCTTGGCAGCTCTCTGGGCCATCGTTCCAGGCTCCAGATGCCCTTGACTTCCCTCTCGGTCAGCCATGGACCGGGTGGTCATGCAGACCCACTCAGGTAACCCTAACATCTCCAGGTGAGATCTGAGCTCTACTTCTTTCCAAGCAGTATGCTCTAGATCATTGCCTAACAGACAATCTACAGGCATGGCAGGACTCACAGCTACTTTCAGAGTACCAGAGACCCCCCCCCACTCAAAGGGAACCCGAGCCACCGGTAGGTGACTCTCGCGATTGTCAGCGACTATGACCTGGTGGAAGGTATTAGGGATTATCTGCTCTGTGGACACCAGCTGACTCTTGATAGTAGTCATACTGGCTCCTGTGTCACGCAGAGCCTCCACCTTCTGCCCATCAATGAGGACCCACTGCCGGTACTTGGAAGTATTTTTAGGCATGTGGACCTTGGACATCATTTCTCCTTCTCCCAGGGACACTAGGGAAATCTCTACCTGTCCCCCACAGCTATCTGGGTCCATCTCCCCCCCGAGCGCTACACTAGTCAACCCAGGGACCTGTCCAGTAGTGGACGGTGCCCTCTTGGGGCACTGGGGATCGCCTTTATAGTGACCATATTGGTAACACTCCATGCATTTGGGGCTAGATTTTCCTGACCTGTCAAATGTCCCTGGCTTTTTCCCAAATTTGGAAAAGGAAGGGTTGCCACCCCCTCCCTGGGAATTCTTTTGGGGGCCTTTAGAGAGTTCCTTATCTGTAAGTTTATCTCCCCCCTCTTTCTTCTGTTGGGAACCCTGACCACCTTTGTGGGAGTCCCCCCCAGGTACCTTTTTGGACACTCTGGTGCTAGCCCAGAGGTCCGCCTCCTCAGCAAGCTTCCTGGGATCAGTCAGCTTACTATCCACTAGGTGCTGGCGCAAATCGGTATAAGTAACATTAAGCATATGCTCTCTCAGGATCAAGTCATATAAACCTTTATAATCTGCTACTTTGTTGCCCCGCACCCATCCATTCAGTGCCTTACTAGAGAAATCAAAGAAATCTACCCATGTTTGTGTGGTTTGTTTGGTGCTGTCCCTGAACCTCTGACGGTATCCCTCAGGGGTCAGCCCAAACTTGGCAAGTAAAGTGGCTTTCTGGAGTGGGTATGTGTTTTGATCCGGTGGATCCAATGTGAGAAGTGTGTCCCTCCCCAATGGCGGCACATAACCCCACATAGCTACCCCCCATTGCCCTTCAGGAACCTCATGAGCCCTTAGTGCAACTTCATAAGCAGCTAACCATTTATCTATGTCATCTCCCACCACAAAACTGGGCACCACATTTTTGGGTATATGAACCTTCTTTTCTCCAGCAGGTCCTGTCTGTATGCTGCCACCATTATTGCTGGATTCAGACTGTCTTGCCTTGATCTCCAGCTCCTTGAGACTCAGTTCATGAGCCAACAATAGTTTCTTTTCAGCCAAAGCTCTTTCAGCTTCCACTTGTTTGGCTGTTCTTTCAGCTTCTGCTTGTTTGGCTGTTCTTTCAGCCTCAATCTGTTTGGCTGCTCTTTCAGCCTCAGCTTGTTTGGCTTCTCTTTCTGCCCTCCTCTCCTCCTGTTGTGCCTCAATTTTCAGTTTTGCCATTTGCAATTGGAACTCCCTTTCCTCTCTCCTTTCCTCTGCGGTCAGGCTTTGCATGGAGACACTGCTCCCTGGTCTGGAAGGGTGCACAATTGCAGTGGTAACACCATCCATAGATAGTGAAAATCCTTCTGAGGGGCCATTTTCTGGCTCCTCTTCCTCATCATCCTCTAAATGGGCTTCTGCCCAGGCCCTCAGCGCCACTTGAAAGTCCTCCTTTCTGGAGGCCCCTTGGGTGGGTACCCTTAATGCCCTGCAGAATCCTCTTAGTTGTTTGACCGTGTATGTATCCAACTGGACTAGGTCAAAGTCCCCTGTCTGAGACCCAGTCAGAGACATGTTGAGTGAGGATTTAGTTTTTGAAAATTGTCAGGAAAAAACGGATTTTCAAAAAGAGATAAAAACCAAGTTGACCTTCAACTGTGGGTAGGTAGTGAAATACTTAGCTACTGTATGTCACTGCACAAATACAAGTCCTATCCTCACCGCTGATCACCAATGTTAGAAATGGGGTTTTTGGTTGGCAGTCAGGTTACCCTCTGTCCAAGCAAAAGCCCTCACTCTAGTCAGGGTAAGTCACACACTATCCAAGATTATCCTGTGCCCACCCTCTGGTAGCTTGGCACGAGCAGTCAGGCTTAACTTAGAAGGCAATGTGTAAAGTATTTGTGCAATAAGTCATACAATACCACCATATAACACCACAAAAATACACCACACAGTGTTTAGAAAAATATATAATATTTATCAGGATAATTGTAGGTCGAAAAGAATAAAGATGCAATGGAAAATTGTAGAACTATCACAGGAAAGTGATATAAAGTGTCTTAAGTCTTTAGAATGCAATACAGTGTCTTTCAAGCACAAAGTACCTGGTTTCTGGTGGAAAATCTCCTCAGAGGGCCACAGGAAAAGGGATGCGTGGAAAAAGGGTGTGTGCGTCGATTTCTCCTCAGCACACAAAGACTTGCGTCGTTCTTTTCCACGCGGGGAAGTCGGGCGTCGTTTTCCGGCGCGCAGACAGTCTCTTTTCGTGGATCGCGGGGATTACCAGATGTCCCGGGTCTGTGCGTGGATTCTCCTACTTGTTTTCCGGCTGCGCGTCGTTCTGCGGGACTGCGTGTCGAAGTTTCGATCTCACGGCAGGCGTCGCGTCGATTTCTCCTTGGAAGTCGGGCGGCGTTGTCCTTGCGAGGCCGTGCGTCGAAATTTTGGTCTCACGGCAGGCGTTGCGTCGATTTCTCCTGGAAAGTCGGGCGGCGTTGTCCTTGCGAGGTTGTGCGTCGAAGTCTCGATCGTCCCGAGAGCGTCGCGTTGATCAGCGTCGGTGTGCGGCGTTTTTCTCGCCGCGAAACAAGCTGTGCGTCGAAATTTTAGGCGCACGGAGCGTCCAAGTGAAAGGAAGAAGTCTTTTTGGTCCTGAGACTTCAAGGAACAGGAGGCAAGCTCTATCCAAGCCCTTGGAGAGCACTTTCACAGCCAGACAAGAGTTCAGCAAGGCAGCAGGGCAACAGCAAGACAGCAGTCCTTTGTAGAAAGCAGACAGGTGAGTCCTTTGAGCAGCCAGGCAGTTCTTCTTGGCAGGATGTAGTTTCTGGTTCCGGTTTCTTCTCCAGCAAGTGTCTGATGAGGTAGGGCAGAGGCCCTGTTTTATACCCAAATGTGCCTTTGAAGTGGGGGAGACTTCAAAGAGTGGCTAAGAAGTGCACCAGGTCCCCTTTCAGTTCAATCCTGTCTGCCAGGGTCCCAGTATGGGGTGTGGCAGTCCTTTGTGTGAGGGTAGGCCCTCCACCCTCCCAGCCCAGGAAGACCCATTCAAAATGCAGATGTATGCAAGTGAGGCTGAGTACCCTGTGTTTGGGGTGTGTCTGAGTGAATGCACAGGGAGCTGTCAACTAAACCTAGCCAGACGTGGATTGTAAGGCACAGAAGGATTTAAGTGCAAAGAAATGCTCACTTTCTAAAAGTGGCATTTCTAGGATAGTAATATTAAATCCGACTTCACCAGTCAGTAGGATTTTGTATTACCATTCTGGCCATACTAAATATGACCTCCCTGCTCCTTTCAGATCAGCAGCTGCCACTTCAACAGTGTATGAGGGCAGCCCCAATGTTAGCCTATGAAGGGAGCAGGTCTCACAGCAGTGCAAAAACGAATTGAGGGTTTTTTACACTACCAGGACATATAACTACACAGGTACATGTCCTGCCTTTTACCTACACAGCACCCTGCTCTAGGGGATACATTAAGGGTGACTTATATGTAGAAAAAGGGGAGCTCTATGCTTGGCAGGTACTTTTAAATGCCAAGTCGAGGTGGCAGTGAAACTGCCCACACAGGCCTAGCAATGGTAGGCCTGAGACAAGGAAAAGGGGCTACTTAAGTGGGTGGCACAATCCGTGCTGCAGGTCCACTAGTAGCATTTAATCTATAGGCCCTAGGCACCTGGAGTGCACATTACTGGGGACTTATAAGTAGATTAAATAGTTCAATCAGGTATGATCCAAAGTTACCATGTTTACAGAGAGAGAGCATATGCACTTTAGCACTGGTTAGCAGTGGTAAAGTGCGCAGAGTCTAAAAACCAGCAAAAACAGTATCCACAAAGTGGAGGGAGGCAGGCAAAAAGTTAGGGGTGACTACCCTAAGGCTGTCAGGTCTAACACGTATTATCCCTTGTGTTCAGAACTTTAGTGAGATGTGTTTTCCAAAGGATTTGCTATATACATTGATTTCTCTAAAGAAGGTTGCTTCAGCCCTTGTAGCTTTAAATGATTAAGTGATCTTGTAGCATTTAATCATGCAAATCCTTAAAACTGCACATGGCTACTGAGGTGCACAGTACTTCCATGTGTTGCTCTACAGATTCTCCTGGAAGCTGTGCAGTTGAGAAAATCTGTGCCTTTCCTTCTATTGTGCATCCTTGTCAACAGTGTTCAGATAGTAATTCTTTAGAACTTGCTGAGGTCTTATTTTAAGATGCCAAGTACAACACACCTTGCAGCCTGGAAGACTAATGCCAAATGATTTCACCAGAATGTTGTAAAAGATACCTCCAAGTTCTCACAGTAGAGTTCTGGAACTGTAATGGAATCAACCAGCACTGTAACCATGGTGAAAGGACTATCTGTACATGAACTATTGCTGAGAAGGTAACATACTATACTTTGGATTGGGCACTGTGACTGATTCACAAAGCTTTTTCCAGTCACATGTAAACAAATTGTGACACCAAAAAGACACATGCATGCATGCCAAAATGCACACTTTACGCATGGGTTGTTTCTTGGCATTTGTGCTTGTGTTCGGTGTGACTGGGGCTATGTGAGTATTAAAGGAATGTGAGTGAATACCCAAGCCAGTGGTAAACACCACATATGTGCAGATGTACTTAACATGGGCATCCTTCCCAACCTTAAATCATGCTGTAGTGAATCAGCCCCACTGTGCTTGTGCATGTAACGGGTTATGTACAGCTATGGCATGGCTGAGCTCTAACCAAGCTCCTTAGCGTTTCTGCACTAGACGCAGATATAGCGCTGCCTCATATAAAGGGGAGAGGGGTCTTAACTTCTCCTCCAAAGAGTTGAGGATCAGGGACCTGAGCTACTTTATGAAGACAACTTTTGGCAAAGCCAATAGGTTTCGCCTATGCTCACTTAGGAGCTAACGTATTGTTATGGCCACTGAAATTATGCGGCAGGAGAGGGCCAAATTATGCAGCAGGGTTGAGTAAAATGTGGGACAAGAAAAGGCAAATTATGCAGCAAAATGCATCACAATTTGTAATAGTATTACTTAATTATTTTGTCATTTTTAACTTGGTGATACTTCCTCAGCATTTATTGAACTTCATTAGTACCAGTTTAATACCTATGTGTAGCAATACTAATTTAATTTTTAGCCTCCAATTTCAAAGTCCTTGACATTTACAGTACGTTTTAACATGTTCAATTGTACATTTAGCCACTTTATTTATAAACACTTTATTAATCTGTTAATATTACTTACTTTTCGAAGCAGCAGCAGAACCCTGAGGAGGCTTTGCCAAACCCCAGTGGTCCCGGGACCACAGGCTGGAAACCACGGTCCCATATAGCTCATCACTGCAGAACTGCAACACTGCACCAGACAAGTGCACAAAGCTGTCATTCAGGACAGTGAGCACTTCTCCCGCCACTGTGCTTGGTATTGCTCACTGTACATTACCTAGAAGAACCCCTATACACGCAGTGCCGCCATATCTGTGGATGGACGGCGCAGTGCCAGGGTGGTGGGCTGAACACTGCCCTGGCTGGCAGCACACCACAGGCACAGTAAGGCCCATATTTATACTTTTTTAGCACCGCATTTGCGTTGTTTACTGACGCAAACTCGGCGCAAACTTACAAAATTCAGTTGTATTTTGTGAGGTTGCGTCGCTTTTGCGTCAAAAAATGACGCAAATGCGCCACTAATAAAGTATAAATATGGGCCTAAGGTGCTTCTCGAGCCCCCACAATGCTTCCCAGAAATACCAGAGGCATCGCTTTAAGGGAAGCAGGGTGCATAGTGCTGCATACAATGCACAGGTGCAGCGCCCTAGTAGTACCAGCCGAGTGCCCTCATCTGTAGATCAGTCTTTGCTCTATGCTCTCTGCCCTACCGTGATAGTGGCAGGAGGGCGCAACAGGTGGGGGAAGGAGACAGATCGCAGACACATGCACTCTTCTACAAAGTATCTAAAGTTAAAGAGAGTGACTGCAGGAAAGAGCTTGATGTAAAGCTGGTGTACTCCTGCGTCAGTAAGCGCTAGGATGAGTACTGCACAGTGCTACTGATATAATGTGGTATTCTCCTTCGCAGGTAGCACCATGACCAGACTTATTCCACAAGCTTTCTGGAGCTGAGCTACTGTTATGGCTCTGATGAAACACCTGAGAGCCCTCATTAGTCGTCCCCTCAGGGGATGTTAAGGGCACACACAGCAGGGCTCCGAGCAGGAGTGCATGCTACTGAAATTGGCCTTCTTCCATGCTGTGAGCACCATAGCCCATGAAATGTGAGATCTACGAGTGACTGCTCTAGCAAGGAATTAGACCATGCAGCCAAGACGGAGAGCCTTTCACTTATATCAGGAAAGGAAGGCCAGAGTCTGCACACAGTTTGTTCGGACATACAGAACTGTGGGCAGGGATGGTGTCTGCATGTTCAAAGACACATATGGGAACGCTGCTTAAGCGGTACTGCGGGTGAATGGTCACGTCTGTGTCTGTCTGAGCTTGTGTGTGCAATGTGCAACCATGTTGGTGTGCCCGTGGGTGTCTGTGGCTCTGCATGTATGTATTCATATGTGTGAGTGCACAACCTGTGCGACTATCACTTGTGTCTGTATGTCGGCAAGCATATATGCGTGTGTGTGAGTATGTGCACACCTATGTAAATGTGTACGTGTGTGCATGTGTACATGGCTATGTGTCTTAGTGTATGTGTGTGTGCCCTATGGGTGTGTGGTTGTGAAAAACTAGAGTATGAATGTGCATTATTGATTGTGTCTTCGTGCCTGGGTAATATGTGTAGGCTGGGCTGGGGAAGGCACAAGGTTGCCCAAGCCACATTTTGAAAATGAAAACAGAGCTGACTCGGTTGTAATTGTGAAAGCTTTGAGCTCTAGAATCAAATACATGAAGTTGTGGGCTCGCGGGGCTAAGGACACACACAGCAGGACTCCGCTTGCAGGAGTGCTTGGGACGAGGATCACCCTTCTTAAGTTCTATGAGGACCATAACCCACAAAAATGTGAGTTGGGCATGAAGGCAGCAGAGCCCTCATTAGAAGTCCCCTTATGGGGGGTAGCGTACACAGATGACTGTCAGTGGTGCCTCACCCTGGGAGCCCCCGCCTCTCCCCACTGGTTCTGGTTCTGTGTTCATCTGTAATGCAAATTATATTCATGTAAAGTGCTCTAATACCTCGGGTCTAGTTTGCACTGTATAAAACTGCAAATAAAAGAAAAGAAAAGAAAAAGAAAAAAAAAAACAGCGGAGGGATTTAAGCAAGCACAAAGGAATATGGGTGACGAGGGAGACAAGAGGGTACGAGGTGCATATCTTGAAGTAAAAACACAGCTGAGAGTGGAAGGACAGTGGGAGTGCAGATGGCTAAAAAGTACCTATGAAGTGAAGTAGCCAGTGGAAGGACACTGGCCAGTAGTCAGTGGCCAGTGACTGGAAGGTGTACTTGGTCCCAGCTCCAATGATGACTTGGCTGGTAAAAACATCAGGAAGTGAAAGCAGATAACCTGCTGACGACATGCTGGCCAATGGGAAGACATAAATCAGAGAGACATTGAAATCAACCAATGGTCATTTCAGGTAAGAGGAGGTTTCTAAGTCCCTTTTAAGATTTTTTTTTAAATACAAAAGATTTTGCAAGCTCAGTGCAACCACTGTGCAGGCGACACCTAAACACAGCTCCTGGTGCCAATATAACTGACATTTAAATCTTTGGGAAAGGTTTTTGCACTTATATCATACATCAACTTAGTGACTCTTGGAGTTATTCTGATCATGTCTGGTTGCCTCCATTTCACCTGAACTACTCTGCAGGAAAGGGCAAAGTAATTCGCTGTTTATATTATTTACACACCAATCTTGTCCTCAGGATGGTGGCAGTAACTACTCCTTTGGAATCCTCATTAACATTCTATACAACATAGCTCAGAGGGACAGTGCCCCACCTTTCAGGGTCTATTTCTACAGAGAGCATCTCACCCTCTGGTGAGAAAACCTTGCTCCCCAAATTCGGGTTCATGTGGGACTTCCTATATCTCTGGCCCTCGAAACCTGGCACTAGACCTCTCTTGATCTTCCTGGTTGCACTCAACCATCCTTTGCTCTTTCATCCTCCCTGCAGCTGGTCTCCAGACAGCAACTCGGAGCCCATTGAAGCAGTAACCTCCAGAAGGGTTGGTACAATCCAATCCATTATGCTGCAGCAAGCAAATAACATTTTACCAAAATATATTGATTCAACAACATTTATAACATTGGAATGTTGAGCGCTCCATTGAAGACAATGGAGTAGCTCTGGGCTTTTAATGGCTAGTAGAAGCCCGGAGCATCAACATTTCAATGTTTACAGTTCACAGCTGTGTCTGCGAATAAAGGCCTCGGGCTTTGGGAGATCTTTGTTTTACTAATTAGAACTTTCTGCCCTGATGGGACAGAATGTTCTAATAGCCTTATAGACCACTGTAGCTGGGCTATACCGCCCATTAAAGGCCTGTCCCTGTATTTAACGCTGGAGTGGACCATTAATGGCCAGTATAGCAGGCTACTGCAGACTATAAGTCTATATTAATGAGTTCAGATGTGCTTTGTAATCAGTCAGCAGTTGGTGACCATGTTTATAGGTTGTGGTGGAGGGTGCGTTGGCAGGTGGTTTCACATGGCTAGTGCACCTTCTCTGATCAGTTACTCCTTACCCTTTCTTGTCTAGCCTTATCTAGATAACAGTTAACGCTCATTTCACACTCAGCAGCCAACCGTGGAATACACAGCCTCTTTTCTACCTTCTACAGCGAGTGGTTGCAGTGTAGCTTTACGTAATTGATGTGAAAAAACTATACAGATTCATGAATGAATGAATGTATGAATTAATGAAATTTGTGGAGTGCGCGGCTACTCAAAGTGTGTCCTGATGCTGAGGAAGGACAAATGATATGCAACTAAACACAAAGAGGGATTTTACGCCGTTCATAGGGGAGCTTGTTCCAAGCTTTGGCGGTGAGAAAAGAAAAATCCCTATCACCCTCCCTCACATGCCTAGTGCATGATACAACCAGCAGGGCAGCGGACACTGAATGCAGCTCTGGGAGGATGGCAGGGCTCAAATCTCCTTGCTAGGTATCCCAGGCTGGCAAGAAGCACCACCCTGTGGACCAAGACAAGGGCTTTGAATAAAATCCATTACTTAACTGGCAACCAGTGTAGGGATTTCAGAACAGGTGAAATTGAAGAATGCCTCAGCAGGTGCATAATGAATCTGGCAGCAGCATTTTGGGCCACCTGAAGGCGATTAAGCAGAGCTTTCGACACACTTGCATACATCTACATCTTTACCCTGAGACTCAAACTTGTCTCTTAGATTCTTTTCTATCTATGCAGGCTCTGGGCATGAGCCCTTGACAGAAGGCCAGCAGTCCGGGACCATCAGCATTACATCACTCTCATCACCTTCATCTTGGCACAGCTGGCCTCAGTTAACATCCTCCATTACTCCTGAAACTGGGTTTCCAGGCCATTCTTCCTATCCAAGCAAAGGATGATTTGGGTATTGCCAGCATCCATGAAAAAAGTGGCTGTAGGAACATTGCAGCCTGGTACAGGAACAGCGACAGGTTGAGGGGAAGCCCACAGTGATGGAAAAAAATAAACAGATGGGAATGAGGCCATCCAACCAAGCTTAGAGCCAAGCTTTGAATGCCCAATTCCTACAAAGTGTGATGGGCTATGACATCAAAATCACTGACACTGCCACAATATTCCTGAGTTGGTGTGCTGATGTGGACCAAAGTTGGATTGGACATCTTCCAAAATGTCATTAGTCTCTAAAAAGTGTCTCAATTGTCCTGCTACATGAGTCTGCAAAACGTTAGGTGCCATATATAACAGATATACTGGTCAACAATTCAGTTGAGATGGATCCAGCAATGGTACAACCCATGCTTCCTTAAACTGTCTGTAAACCTATCCCTGGTTTAAGACAAGGATCAGGATATCACAGAGTCCCTGCTATGGCATGTATACTGGTCATTCCCCACATATCACACTAAAATTACAACAATGATACACTACTAGACCAAAAGGTTTCCTATCCGGATGATATTTCACTCTTAGGCAATCCCCTTGAAGATATCCATACCTGTGTGATACCCCTGACCATATTTAGACCTCTGGGATACCCCTAAAGATATCCAGACTTGACTGATATCGTCAAAGATATCCAGACCCGTGAAGTTATATAGAGCTAGGTGATACACTCCAAGATATCCAGACCTGGGTGATACGCTTGAAGATATATAGAACTGAGTGATGCACGTGAAGGTATCCAGATCAAGGTGATGCCCTTGAATCTACCCAGAAGACCTGAGTGATACCATCAAAGACAGACCTGAGTGATGCTATTGAAGACGTCCAGACCTGGGTGGTGCCCTCAAAGATAACCGACCTGAGTGATACCCTTGAAGATATCCAGCCATGAGCTATACCCTCTAAGATATCTAGGCGGTGATTCTAACATTGGCGGGCGGCGGAGGCCGCCCGCCAATGTTCCGCCAACAGAACACCGCTCCGCGGTCAGAAGACCGCCGCGGTGATTCTGAGTTTCCCCCTGGGCTGGCGGGCGACCGCCAAAAGGCCGCCCGCCAGCCCAGGGGGAAACAGCCTTCCCACGAGGACGCCGGCTCAGAATTGAGCCGGCGTAGTGGGAAGGTGCGACGGGTGCAGTTGCACCCGTCGCGTATTTCAGTGTCTGCTTTGCAGACACTGAAATACTTTGTGGGGCCCTCTTACAGGGGCCCCTGCAGTGCCCATGCCATTGGCATGGGCACTGCAGGGGCCCCCAGGGGCCCCGCGGCACCCCCTACCGCCATCCTGTTCCTGGCGGGAGACCCGCCAGGAACAGGATGGCGGTAGGGGGTGTCAAAATCCCCATGGAGGATTCAAATGGGCAGCGGAAAGTCGGCGGTAGACCGCCGACTTTCCGTTTCTGGCCGCGGCTGAACCGCCGCGGTCAGAATGCCCAGCGGTGCACCGCCAGCCTGTTGGCGGTGCTACCGCGGTCATTCACCCTGGCGGTTTTTACCGCCAGGGTTAGAATGACCACCCTAGTCCGGAGTGATACCCTCAAAGCTATCTAGACTTCAGTGATACCCTCCAAAATATTCAGATCTGAATGATACCCTCAAAGATGTCCAGACCTGGATGATGCCCTCGAAGATATCCAGACCTGAGCGATAAACTCGAAGACGAACCTGAGTGATACTCTCAAAGATATCCAGACTGGGGTGATGCCCTCAAAAATATATCCATACCTGTCTGATACCCTTTAAGGTATACAGACCTGAGGGAATCCTTTGACTATATAGAGACCTGAGTGATACACTCAAAAATATTCAGACCTGAGTGATACCCTTGAAGATAGCCAAACCTGGATGATGCCCTCGAAGATATCCAGCCTTGAGTGATACCCTCAAAGCAAGGCAGACTTCAGTGACACCCTTGAAGTTATTAGACCTGGGTGATACCCTCAAACACATCCAGACGTGAGTGATACCCTCAAAGATATTTAGATGTGGGTGATGCCTTTGAAGATATCCAGACCAGAGTGATAAGATCAAAGATATAAAATCCGGAGTGATTCCCTCAAAGATAACCAGATCTGAGGGATTCCCTTGAAGATATCCAGACGTGGGTGATACCCTCAGAGATATCCAGACTTGAGTGATACCCTCAGAGATATCTCAACATGAGTGATACCCTCAAAGATATCCAGTTCTAAGTAATACCCTTGAAGGTATCCAGACCTGAGTGATGCCCTCAAAGATATCCAGATGTGTGTGATGCCTTTGAAGATATCCAGACCAGAGTGATATCCTCAAAGATATCGAATCCTGAGTGATACCCTCAAAGATATCCAGACCTGAGGGATACCCTTGAAGATATCCAGACCTGAGTGATACCCTCAGAGATATCCAGACATGAGTGATACCCTCAAAGATATCCAGCTCTAAGTGATGCCCTTAAAGGTATCCAGACCTGAGTGATACCCTGGAAGATCTCAAGACCTGTATGATGCCCTCAAAGATGTCCAGATCTGATGGATACCCTCAAAGACAGACCTGAGTGATACTCTAAAATATATCAAGACCTGGGTGATACCCTCAAAGATATCCAGACCTGAGTGATACCCTTGAAGACATCCAGACTTAAGTGATACCTACAATTCTCTTAAAGTTGATTATTTGCTCAGCTGTCCTTTTCACTAAGCCACTGCCATTAAACCATAGTTTGAGTCCCTCAACTAATCTGCAAACATACCTTCAGAAAATGCAATAAATCCCTGACATTCCATCTTGACAACCAACTTATTCTTTATAAGCACATAAAAAAACATGGATAAAAATCCACATCCTACTTGGAGAAAACAGCATCTGTCCCAGAAGAAGCACTTCAAAGTGTTTGTTTGGTACACCCATAAAATTAATTTCCAGGTGCACATATACTTATACTCTCTCCCCACAATCTCTGGCATAGGAAATGAAAATCTCTGCTCTTTAACAAGCATTGGAATTCCACTTTGGGACCCCCTAAAAAATCATCTAAAAAAACAATGTTCCTTGAAGTAATCCATCTTTGTCTGTGCGCTCAGGTTTTTAACTCCATACTCCAACCGCCCTTACTATCCTCCCACCATTGTACTTCTACGAAGAATGTAAACTGCCCTAACTTCAACAGACTACCTAGCTTGTTTGTTCATCTGTTCTTTCTTCTACCGCCATATGGCTGACTGTCGCGCCTGCTTTCCTGTACCTTATTGGACCTATTTCTCCTTTTCTATGATGCAAATATATAGAAATACAGATATTTGTAATTAATGCCACTACCACTTTATTTTTGGTGGGTTGGTGCTTCTGTGAACGACTGTATCTACTGTGGACCTCATGATCATAGGTTCAAATGCTGATGAGTCTATTCAGCCTTTCATCCTTCCAAGTTTGACAAAATGTGTACCATTAATTTAGGTACCAATAAACAACCATTACTTGTCAACAGCACAAAGAGACCTCTCATGGGTGCTTTTGTGCTCTACAAGTAAGCCTGTCGTGTTATTTTTGACCATCTGATGAACAGCAGATTCTTTTCATTTATTATTTGTCAAACTTTTATTTCCTTATATTACATGCTTTCTAACTCATAAGAACATAGGTTCACATTTACTAACACTTTGTTCCAGGTTTGCTTTACTTTTATATGCAAACCTGGCTCAAAATGTTGTGGCTGTATTTTAAGTTGAACAAGGTACAGCACAGTTGAGTTATGTGCTAATTTACCTAAAGGCAGCATTCCCTGATTGGTACGTGGGTGTTCCCTTGCACCCACAAATGGGGTTTGATGCAAATCCCCATCTACCAAAAACTGTAGAGAGGGATTTCCACCAACCCTTACACTTCCTCAAGGCAGGTGTAATGGAGGAGAAACGTTTAATTTCCCCAAACTCTTCAAACTTTGCATGGGTGCGACACTGTACAGCAGACACACAAAGTTGGAAAAGTATTTGTTAGTCCTGACACACTTGGTGTGATACTCTTCCAAACTTTTTGCCTTCAGCCATTCTGTTTTCTGAATTTGTTTTTTTTTTGCTTTAGTACTCTGCACTTTACCATTGATAACCACTGCTAACGTGCGTGTGCTGTCCTCCTAAGTCATGCTAAAAGTGCCCTATACCTGATTGGCACATTTAGTGTACTTGTGAGTAAAGTGGACCTGTAAATTAAATGCTACTAGTGGGCCCATTACACTTATTGTGTCACCCACTAAAGTAGCCTTTTAAAACTTGTCCCAGGCCTGCCACTGCAGCCTGTAGTTCAGTTTTAAACTGGCATTTCAATCTGGCAAAATCTTTGGCAGGCCTTAACCTGCCTCTTTAATACACGTCATCCCTAAGGTAAGTTCCAAAGGCACATAGGACAGGGTGTATTGTGTTTAAAAAGCAGGACACGTGTGTTTAAATTTTACATGTCCTAGCAGTGAAAACCTCCTTAAGTCGTTTTCCACTTCTGTAAGGCCTAGCTCTCCATTGACTAACACTGGGATATCTTATTATATTTAATAAGTGATAACTTTGGATTGGGAGCAGCTAGAGATATGCTCAAATTAACTGTAATTTAAAATCCTCCTTAACTGTAAAGATTGATTTTTAAGTCACAATTCTGAAAATGCCACTTTTCGAAAGTTGGCATTTTTGTCGTAACCGTTTGTGGCCTCTGCCAATATGCTGGGTCGCGTGACTATGAAGGCTCTGCTGTTTGGCTTTGTGTAAACTTGCCAAACAGTTGTAGAAAAGAGGCTTACGTGTGGACAGGATGGGCCACCCTGCCAGGATGGTTGGGGGTGGAGCTGCGCCCTGCCCCACTTACACTTTAAAGGGCTTGCCTCAAGCACACACAAAAAACCCTGACACCAGCCTTTTGTCACCCCAGGCTTCTTGGAACTTGGTCCTTTGCCTGGCCAATGCTCCATCAAGGCCCATCTGAACTTGCAAATTTGTCCAGGTCCAGCATAACCAGACAAAATTCATTATCTCTTGTTCTACTGATTGAATTTTTGTTGTTCTGGTACCATTTTTTATTTATTAAAATTAATCTATTTTTCTAAATTGATTTGGAATTTTTCTTGCAGTGTGTTATAACTATATTAATATTTGTATGCTGCATAAATACTTAACACAGTACCTCTAAGTTAAGCCTGAGCTATTTTGTGGCAAGCTACCAGAGGGTAAAGCATGGGTTAATGTAGATTTTCATTAGCTTTAGTGAACAGAAAATCTGGATTTTATTAAAGACACAGAGGCTAATATTATGCATCAGTCCCTTTAACACTACCACTTAGTCCCTTTAATGCTGCCACTCAGCAGCCACTATGAAGTCATCAGAACAATAAACAATCCAAGGTTATAAATGTCCATAACAACAGCCCTCTTCCTCCTTTTATTGTGTTTGCGAGGATCTCAACAGCCAACAAGTTTCACAATCTTCATGCTTGAGCCGAGTGGCTCAAGGAATTACACATCTCCTGTTAAAAGATAAAGAAGAATTAGGGAGGGACAGAAAAAGGGTGGGATAATATTATCCTTCGTGTCTTTAAGAAAATCCAAATTCTCTGTTTACTAAAGCTAATGAAAATCTACAATTTATGTCAAAACCCAGAGACTAACCTTATGCAAGTTCAAAGCTTTGCAACCAAAGATTTTGTTACACTCTCTATTGGCTTATAATACAAGCTAATACTTATAATATACTTATACTATAATACTTTACTAGTGTAAAGTATGTTGCAGACTGACACCCATCTCGTAAGCTTTTGAGGCAGCTGCTCTTCTCACTGAATGTGTATTAAACAGATTCCCATCCTCACCCCCTCTGGACATAAATTCTTTCCCCCATCTCGCCATTGTTGGAGAGGAAACCCCTCTAAGAGGGGGTTTAAAAGAGATTAGGTCTTGAGATTCCTCAATCGATCTCAGGTTTGCTCTTCTCTTCTCATACTCTTTTGCACACCTGACCACACATAGCTTCCTTCTCTCGTACAAATATGGGTAAAACATGGTAGTAGAGTGATTTTTTAGTTCTCTGTTTTAGGTGAAAGCATCAACCCTCAGGGGTAAAAGCTCTGCTTGATTCCCCCATAGCCCTCACATTGGACACCCTTCTAAAGGAAACCAAACAAAGCAACACAGCTTATTTTGGAGACAAATCTTGTACAGTGAGATTCTCATTGCAAGCCAAAACGTCTGTAAACTTCGGAACTACAGCTACATCCCAGAAGGAATTGTACCTGGTTCCTGGGGGTTTTGCTATCCTTATGCTCCTAAGCAACCTTCTCACCGTGATGTCCTGTCCCACAGATAAACCATTGACCAAAACGTGCGCCGCTTCTATAGCTGACCTAAATAAATTGATTGTCCTATAAACTAAACCCTTTTAAAAAGCTTGGACGGAAAGTTTGCTACCTGCACCACCTCAAATGAAACAGGATCAAATTCCCTCTCCAGACACCAGCAACCCCATTTGTTCCACGCCAATCGATATGCTGTCCTAGTTCCAGGAGCCCAGGATTCCTCAATAAGTCTGGAAGCCTCTAATGAACCCCCGGCTTTCGCCAAAGTCTCCTCCAAGCTACCAGGGTCAATTGGTCAGACATTACTAGGTTATGTAATTTTCCTTGAGACCCTTGTGGGACATCTGGAATTCATGGCAGAAGAATTGGGAAGTTCACACTCACCTCTAGCATGATTGAATACTAGGGCTGGGCCTTCTATAAAGGGGTAACCACCACTACGCACTCTTTCCACCTGCAAATCATTCCTGTTACTCTGCCAATCATTGAAAGCTGAGGAAACGCATAAGGAAACAGACCCTTCCAACTCTGTAGGAAAGCTTCTACCCCTTCTGCTCCGGGTCTGGCTTCCAACTGAAAAACCTCTCTAGTTGTGTTTAGGAAAATGGCTTCCTGTTGCAGTTACCCCCAACTTTTTGCCTGAAATTGATGCTGACTTGACTGAGAAGTGTGCTGGGACCCTGCTAACCAGGCCCCAGCACCAGTGTTCTTTCACTAAAAATGTACCATTGTTTCCACAATTGGCACACCCCTGGCACACATATAAGTCCCTTGTAAAAGGTACCAGTGGTACCAAGGGCCCTGTGACCAGGGAAGGTCCCTAAGGGCTGCAGCATGTGTTGTGCCACACTAAGGGACCCCTTACCTAACACATGCACACTGCCATTGCAGATTGTGTGTGTTGGTGGGGAGAAAAAGGCAAAGTCTTCATGGCATCCCCCTCAGGATGCAATGCACACAAAATACTGCCTGTGGCATAGGTAATTCACCCCTCTAGCAGGCCTTACACCGCTAAGGCAGGGTGCACCATACCACAGGTGAGGGCATAGCTGCATGAGCAACATGCCCCTACAGTGTCTAAATCTATTCTTAGACATTGTAAGTACAGTTGTGACCATATTAAGTATATGGTCTGGGAGTTTGTCAAAAACGAACTCCACAGGTCCATAATGGCTACACTGAATACTGGGACGTTTGGTATCAAACTTCTCAGAATAATAAACCCACACTGATGCCAGTGTTGGATCTATTACAAAATGCACACAGAGGGCATCTTAGAAGATGCCCCCTGTAATTAACCCAATCCTTCAGTGCAGGACTGACTGGTCAGTGCCAGCCTGCCACTGAGACGAGTTTCTGCCCCCCTGGGGAGAGAGCCTTTGTGCTCTCTGAGGACAGAAACAAAGCCTGCACTAGGTGGAGATGCTTAACACCCCCCCTTCAGGAACTGTAACACCTAGAAGTGAGCCTCAAAGGCTCAGGCTTCGTGTTACAATGCCCCAGGGCACTTCAGCTAGTGGAGATGCCTGCCCCTGGACACAGCCCCCAATTTTGGTGGCAAGTCCAGAGGAGATAATGAGAAAAACAAGGAGGAGTCACCTACCAGTCAGGACAGCCCCTAAGGTGCCCTGAGCTGAGGTGACCCCTGCCTTTAGAAATCCTCCATCTTGGTTTTGGAGAATTCCCCCAATAGGAATAGGGATGTGCCCCCCTCCCCTCAATAAGGAGGCACAAAGAGGGTGTAGCCACCCTCAAGGATAGTAGCCATTGGCTACTGCCCCCAGACCTAAACACACCCCTAAATTTAGTATTTAGGGGCACCCAAGAACCCAGGAAATAAGATTCCTGCAACCTGAACTAAAAACCTTCAGAGATGACAGACGACGACAACTGCTTTGGCCCTAGCCCTACCGGCCTGTCTCCTGACTCGAAAACCTGCGACCAGTGACGCATACAACAGGGACCAGCGACCTCTGAAGCCTCAGAGGACTGCCCTAAATCCCAGGACCAAGAAACTCCAGTGAACAGTGGCTCTGCTCAACAACCAGCAACATTCTTGCAACTTTTTCTACAACTTCAAAGACCTCACTCTTCCCACCGGACGCCCCTGTCTCGAGATCCAGAGAACCAACACCACAGGGAGGACTCCCCGTGACTGCAACCCCGTGAGGAGCCTGAGACGACCCCCACTGAACCCCCACAGCAACGCCTGCAGAGAGAATTCAGAGGCTCCCCCTGACCACGACTGCCTGTAACAAGGGACCCGATGCCTGGACCAAGCACTGCACCCGCAGCCCCCAGGACCAGAAGGAACCGAACCTCAGTGCAGGAGTGACCCCCAGGCGACCCTCTGCCTAGCCCAGGTGGTGGCTGGCCCGAAAAGCCCCCCTGTGCCCTGCCTGCACCGCTAGAGTGACCCCCGGTCCATCCATTGAAACCAATACAAAACCTGCCGCCTACTTTGCATACTGCACCCGGCCGCCCCTGTGCCGCTGTCCCCCCCAGTGCTCTACAAACCCCCTGGTCTGCCCCCTGAGGACGAGGGTACTTACCTGCTGGCAGACTGGAAATGGAGCACCCCTGTTCTCCATAGGCGCCTATGTGTTTTGGGCACCTCTTTGACCTCTGCACCTGACCGGCCCTGAGCTTCTAGTGTGGTAACTTTGAGGTTGCCTTGAACCCCCAACGGTGGGCTGCCTATGCCCAGGAACTGAGACTTGTAGGTGTCTTACTTACCTCATAACCTAACCAATACTTCCTTCCCCCAGGAACTGTGAATTTTTGCACTGTGTCTACTTTTAAAATAGCTTATTGCCATTTTAACAAAATATATATATGTTATAATTCAAAGTTCCTAACTTACCTGTGTGGAGTACCTTGCATTTTATGTATTTACTTCAAATCTTGAACTTGTGGTTCTAAAAATAAATTAAGAAAATATATTTTTCTATATAAAAACTATTGGCTTGGAGTTAAGTCTTTGAGTTTGTGTGTACAACAAATGATTAACACTACCCTCTGATAAGCCTACTGCTCGACCACACTACCACAAAATAGAGCATTAGAATTATCTAATTTTGCCACTATCTTACCTCTAAGGGGAACCCTTGGACTCTGTGCACACTATCTCTTACTTTCAGATAGTATATACAGAGCCAACTCCCTACATTGTGCATTCAGCCTGTTGGCAATCAGATCTACCTGAAACGGACCCCTAATGTCATCTATTGCCTTGAAAGCATTCCGATCCAGCATCCAGTCGCGATGGTCTTGGAAGTGGCGTGAAGACCAGTGTGCGTGCACGTTCTTTAGGCCAATAAGGTGCACCGCCTGCACTAACAGCTCTCTCTGGGACAATAATCCCAAAATATTCTCTGCAGATCCGCAAGTCAATTGGACCGTGGACCCCATAATTTGTTCAGGTATCTCACAGCTGATGCTGATGTATTGTCCACACGAAGCAGGACATTTTATTGCAAAAGAACCTGCCAATAACTCCAAGCAGTTTATATGTAAATTCCTTTCCAAACAGTCCAACGACCACCATTTGTCAAAGACCCACAATAAGTGCCTCCCCCCCATCTAGGCTTGCAACCGACTCCACAATCAAATTTGCATTTCTTCCAAAAATTGAGCACCCATTAAAGGCTTCCATATTTCTTAACCACCACCTTAGTTCCTCTTGCGCTTCCAAAGTCAGGGCTCTTCTCTGAGAATAGCGTAACCCATCTGTCAAATGTGCCCCTTTTAATCTCTGAAAGGCTTGATAGCGCAGAGGGCAATGGAAAATGGCCTGAATAGTAGAAGATAAATGACCCACAATACGGTGTAACATTCTCAGGGAAATAACATTCAGTTTCAATGTGTATTTCAGTTCCTTTCTTATACTTTTCAATTTCTCTTTGGGCAAACGTAACACACCTTCTGTTGTGTTTACAAGAATTGGGTTTGTTGACTTGGTACTAAAACGGATTTCTTTCTGTTTACCTCAAAGCCTAAATTCTCCAGAACTTGAACTGCTAGGTTTGTGTGTGCTTGCCAAACTGGGATGATCAGGTAGGTGTCTTTTAGGTCTAAATGGGTCAACCAATTCCTTCCTGCAAAATATCTTTTAGGCAGTGGATGCCCTCCATTTTGAAGTGATGGTACACCACCCAATTGTTTAAATCGTTCAGGGTTTATAACGGGTCTCATTCATTTGTCTTTCTTCTCCACTAGAAAGATGTTGCTTGTAAATCTGGTCTTGCATCCTCCTCCAGGGCCACTGAATCCTTTAAGATCAAATCAAGAACCTCTAAATCTATCAGTTTTTCCTTATCTTTGGAGAAAGAAATAGTCTTTGGTAATATTTCTTGTACTGGTTTGTCTATGATTTCTTTTCAGAAACCTTTTACCGTCACCAAAACCCAGCGATCCCTCATGATCTGAAGCCAAATCTGAGAGAACTGGACTAGTCTGCTGCACACTTTTAAGGGGATAGCAGCATGGTCTACACTTACCTTGAAGTCCCCGGTTCTTTCTCTCTTCTTGGGAGTTTCTTCCCCGTGGCCTCTGTCTTTGAGGGTAGAAACTTCCTGCCTGATACAGGGTCTGTTCCCATGAATTACGGAAGTCTCTGTTGAAAGAGCTTCTCCAAATTCCTTGTCCTATGCCGGGATACCGACCCCTCGTTCTCCCGGCTGACCCAAGAACACATTCTTGGAAAACTTTCTTCATGTCCTTTGGAGATTTTTGAAGGAAACAAGATGCAGCCACAAATGTAGAGAGGTCCATAATAAAGGCTTCCCCAAAGAGAAACCTGTCAGCTGAGGGACCCTCCTCCTTGCCAGCTAATTCAGCCAGTTTGGGATTTGTCTTTAAAAGGAGACTCTTATGTCTTTTTTTTGATAGAGCTGTGTTGGCATTTCCCAGCAAGCATACGGACCTTTGGACCCACTGGCATAGTTTTTGATGTCTATTTCCTTATTGAAAATAAGGGCCTCTTCAGCCAGGTCGAATATCTTAGTCAAGGGGCACACTACATCTAAAAGTCTATGTTGGCATGGGCGTAGGCTCTTGTCAAGACCTTTTTTTTGGGTCACGGCCTCCTTTGCCTAGGAATGCAATCGTTTTAAGGGTCCAATTCAGGGTTAGATAAGACTTGGCCAGGGATTGAGGTTCTGGGGCACTCAAGTCTTAGGTGAGCCCGCAGCTCCTTGGGGATCTCCCTTCTCATCCAAAATGTAACATATTCCCCCACATGATTTGAGGGGGTCCACTCTGGGGAAAGAGGATGCTTGATAAAGAGAGGGTCAAACATGAATTGACCCAGAGGGTCTGTCAAAGTGTCGCTCCCCTTAGACGCAGATTCGTCATCCCATAAGAGGTCATCTGAAAAGGTGTTTTTGGACATACTTTGGTCCATGTCATCGGAATTAAAGTCCGATGAACAGATCAATTCGATATCTATAATCCCGGAGGAGTCCTCACAAGAAATTGTGCAATGTTTTTGACTTTTACTGCCCTTTCTATTCGGGCCTTTATGCCCATCAAGTGTGCGCTTGGCACTGTCCTTGTGTCTGTCAACACAGACTGTCTGGGCTCCCATTGCAGCTTTCCTCTTTTTAGCTAAAACATCTAAAGCAGAATTCAGGTGTTTTTTCTGTCTGTCAACTTTTCTTCCTTATTTTGTAAGCACCTCAGCCTCATTCGCTGACCTGAATCAGTCATCGTCAGAGATATTAGAATTGGACAAAATTAACTCTAATTTTGTATCCATTCTCATAGAGACTTCATCAGTTATTTTCCCAATGGCCTTGTTTAATTTGTCTTCAAATGAGGAAGAGCTGCCTGTACCCCGGAGAATTATAGAAAATGACAATACGCTGGCTATTTTAGTTCACAGCGATAAAAACGGATCCGCTGTCCACGACGAGTAAAACGGATCAACTGTTAACTGACTAAGGTAATGAGCTCCACGGTGAGCTGCAAGTGCCAAAAGGAGCCTGGGAGTGAGTGTACTAGGGGCCAGATGTAGCAAAGGTTTTTACCCATTCTGTGTCTATGGGAAAAAGTGTTTGTACATATGGCCCTAGTTCCGCTGGCCGCAGGGAAGGGGAGGGGCTATTGCCTAACGTAGAAGAGGGGCATGGTTGAACACCGCTGCTCGTTCTCCTACCGTAGGGTTTTGAGAAGGGTGTGCGGTCTCCAAAGGAGCCGCGTGTTCCAGAAAGAAGGTTCCTATTAGAAGGGTGCGCGGTCAACAAAAGGACCCACACGTCCCAGAACGAAGGGGGCATAAGTCGCCTGCAGTGTGCAAGGCAAAGTTTATATTACGGGGCGAAAACGTACAACACAGTTTGTTCGGTTCGCAGGGAACAATTAGTTTGATGCGCTGTCGCGAAAGCAGAAAAGAAGACAATAAATAAAGCAAGGTTGAAAAAAGGCAACAAATGAATGAACACAATGTACACTCCAATCGGAAAAGAAAGCAGGGAGACAAAAAGCAAGCTGGGCGCTGCTAAGGCAAAGGGGGGAGGTAAGAGGGCAGAACCTCTCTGAGCAGCAGCCATGAAAAAGAGGAAGAGGGCTGTTGTTATGGACATTTGTAACCTTGGATTGTTTATTGTTCTATGTTCTGATGACTTCATAATGGCTGCTGAGTGGGAGCATTAAAAGGACTAAGCGGTAGCGTTAAAGGGGCTAATGCATAATGTTGGCCTCCGGGTCTAGACATAAAATGTGGGGACTTGTGGTCCACCCAGACAAGGATTGCCGCTGTTCCCTGAGCGGGGCTTCCAACACCCTCAACCAGTGCTTAATTTGTGAATAACAAAAGTGCTGGTGCCCAAAGCCCTCCTCTTAAACACGCGGCTGCTGCAATTAATTGCACGGATTACTGAGGCGGCATAAACCTGAAGCCATCTCGGGCCTCTTCAATCCATATAAAGCCACTCAATGCCCCTCCAGCTCACTCTTGCAGCTTTCTGCTTTCTCCCTTTGTGACGCTTTTTCGTTTTTCCCCTCATCCGTCTTTCCCATATGTGTCTTTTGCTCGCAGCAAATGCTTGAGGCAGAAGAATAAGCGCCGGCCCTCAAAAATAAGTGCCGGTGCTCAGCACCGGAAACAACAAGCAAAAATTAAGCACTGCCCTCAACCAGTAACAACATTTCTCACAGAATTAAAGTATAGTTTTTATATTGGAAGGCTCGCCTTCCGGTACAAAAACCCTTGCACTACTGTTGGCGCATGCCAGCCAAAAGTGCAGCAGCGCTATGAGAAGAGAAATATAGCGCTGTATCTTAGTAGGCAGGAAGGGTCTGTTTTTCACTCGTCCTTTCACAGCGCAGCGACTTTGGTCGTTGCGCCTCGTTGCGTCACATTTGAGGATGTTTTTCACTTAGTTTTTGTTGTTGCTTATTTTGACGCAGATCTACAAATGCTGGTTGGTGTTCTGTTGGTGATCTGTGTTTGTGATGGTGCAGTGTTTATGCCTTTAAAAATGCTCAGATTTCTTTACAGTGTTGCTGCGAGGCACAGGCAGCGTTTTTGTGGAGTTTTCACTGCCTGTGAGTTTGCTGATGGTCTTGAACAAGTTGATCAATGGTCTGCTTGCCTAAATTACATCCTTTGGGGGCGTTTATCTGCTCTGCCGTAGCTGCTAACAAGCACATCAAGAAATCACTTTTCTTACAGCCCAAAGCCCTTCGATTTGGTTGATTCCTGCGCTCGCAGGTGCTGTCATTGCCTTTTGTACCAGCCTTGGCGGAGCCTCAGGTGCCAGTTCATCTGCTTCGACAGCTGTAATGAGATGCTCTCTGCTCATCGGTTGCCACGGCGACAGGGAAGAAGGATGCAAGGCTGGCTCTTAATGAGCCCACCTCCCCCCGCGTGCACCAGAATGTGCCAGGCAGGAGATAACACACCTTCTGCCCTTGCCGCCGGACCCTGCTGTGAGTTTATGTGCACGGCCTGGGCACTGCCCACCTGGCAGCAAACTGACATTCCGCTGCCACTCACCCGAGCCGGCGGAAAGAGGCGCCACTCGCCCGCCCCTCCTGCCTGGGCTTCTAAACCTATTTGAGTGGCTGAAGGGACAGATGTACAAAGCATTTTTCGGGTCGCCGCACAAAAACACGTTTTCTAATGTACAAAACGCAAAATGAGATTACCGAATCGCATTTATTCATTTGAGATCCCGAACTTGGAGGGGCGTTTAGGGCATCCCTTCCAAATATCGAATCGGTGTGGTATGTTCTACTGTTTTGCTACTGAATTCCGGTTGCAAAACAGTAATACTTTTACCACCAGTTTCAAACTACTGGTGGTAACCCATTGCCAGAAGGGAAGGGGTCCTCAAGGGGCCCCTTCCCTTTTGAGAATGTAAACAATAATATTTTTAAGAGCGGGCAGTGGTCCCACAGATCACACTGCTTACTCTTAAAAAATGAAACTGCAAAGTTTCATTCTTGTATTATTAAACAAATCCCGTTTTCCTTTCAGGAAAATGAGCTGTATTAAAAAAAAAAATGCTTTATTAAAAAGCACTAACAGATATGGTGGTCTGCTGACCCCAGCAGTCCACCATCTCTGTGATGGTTGCAATTCCTAATGGGTCGCAAATTGCGACCTACCTCATTAATATGGGTCTATTTGTGACCCACTAGGAATCACTAATGAAACTCAAAAGAGTTTCATATATTAGGAATACCGATTTCCTAATTGTGATTCCGAATGATTTCAATTGGAAAATCGGTATTCCTAATATTAGTAAATCTGACCAGACTAGACGTGTTTGTGGTGCATGTCAAGTCACTTCCATTGAATTCATTTTAGGATGTTTGCTTGTTTTATTCAATACTCTGGCCCTGATTTAGATCTTGGCAGAGGGAAATAGTCCGGTACAAATGTGACTGATATCCCGTCCGCCGTATTACGATCCCTTTATATCCTATGGAGATCGTAATATGGCAGACCGGATAGCAGTCATGTTTGGGAGGGAGTATTCCATCTGCCGAGATCTAAGTCAAGACTAGAGTTCCTTGAACGTGGTCCTTTGTATGTCGCAGACACCTTACAATCAAACATTACAATCAGTCCCTGACTCTAGGCTGATATGTCCCTCTGCCCTCGCATGTGTTAACCCTTCTCAAGGGTCTCCTAGGGTTACCACCTTTCCAAGAAAAAAATACCGGTCATTTGCTGTTGTTCCAAGAGTCTGCAAAGGTCCAGACATGATGCTAACTAGGACTTTCCACAAAGTTGTATGTACTCATTTCTAAAATGACTTTTCTGCCTTTGTTTACATTAAATATTATTCAGGGATAATTAACTTAGCTCTAGAAAACATTTCAAACATTTAAAAGTGCTTTCTATTTATATTTGCAGTTTGATGTATGTACAGAAAGAAGCTAAAATTGTCTTTCAGTGATTTTGTTTGTTTTTGTACTGTCTGGACATTAAAGTACCAGTGGTGTCGCTAGAAAACCGGTCAGGTGGTAACTCTAGGTGTTCATCCTGGTTGTCCGACTACACTGCAAAGGGTTTAGGGATGCCATCCATTTTTGGCCTGTTAGGGCCAGATAGGGCCTAGGGCCGGACCCCAGTTCTATCTTGCAACCAGTAGCTCAATAAGTAACTCTCTCCTATAGGGCCCAACTGAGCCCAAGGTGATCTTGTCCCCATCCACCCTTCTCTAATTGTCTTCAGCTACATCATAGGGCTTAACCCCTTTTCCTTGACAAATAGATCAGCCAGGGACCTGTGGGTGGCTTGGAAAGTGATTCTTCCTGTGAGTTGAACCGGTACTTCATAGTGGACCCCACAGATTCCTAATTCCCTATAGGTTTCTGAACGCTGCGCCTTCCTGCAGGTACGCCTTTGCTAGCCCTATACGACCCCATGGATTCTTAAGTGTTTACTGACTTGCTGGACGCTGAACCTATTACCTCTACTCCTAGTGGCTTACAATTATGCCCCACATTCAACAGTGACTATCAGAAGAATAGGGTTTCCAACAACCTCCCAGGTTCAAAGATGTCCAGTTCCCGATGAAACACTTGATTCATGAATGAAAGTGCCTACACGCCCATCCATTTCCAAGGAAGATCGTCCCCTCTTGAATCCCTCCTCACATCTAGGTCCCCCTCATGCCCATGCAGTTCATTTTACATTGAATTCTCTCTAGCCTCTCCTCTCAGGCAACCTTTACCCTCCTGCTAATCATTCATCGCGCCTTGTACCTTTCCCACCCCGGTTCAGTGACAGAACATCGGAAGCACAAACATTGTGTGGACAGAATATTGTGTCAAAAGTATCGAGGACAAGAATATCGAGAAGGTACATGCAGACAGTTAAGTGTAAATGTAGTATTCTTAACTCCAGATCTGCGTCCCTTGAAGATATATATATATATATATATATATATAGTGAAAGTACAAATTACATATAAGTGGAGGTATATATATATATATATATATATATATATATACATATATATATATATATATATATATATATATGTGTATATATTGTGTCCTAAATATTATTAACAAAGGTATCGCCCTATTAGGTTTATTAGGTGTATATTTTGTACTATTAACACCAATGAAGCAATATTATTTGCGTCATCCAATTTACTCCCACATTACCTAACCCATTGTTTGTCTTCCTACCTACTACATCCCTACCGAAGGCCACTATAATCTTTCCTCCACACCTCCTCACTCCCTTGTTTTGAACCCCTTCTTACCTACCTCAAGGACACCCCCGCACATCCGCAACCCTACCTTCTGCATACCCCGTGCATGGACGTCAATTCACCAAAAGGGCCGAGGTTAGCAGGAGAGACACCACACATCATTTGAACTTTACGTTCACACACTCACATGTGCACACACAAGCACACATGCACACTCCACCACAGAAACACGTTCACCTGCACACGTGGACACAAAAAGCATTCTTCACTTCCGTTAGTTGCAAGGGAGGGTCATATTTCAAGTAATATACTCCACACATTAATAGTGAATAATATGTTATTAGTGTAATAAAAAATTGATAAGGAGGAGCTGACCCTGTGATCGCGGCACAGCATTTGCCATCTCTGAGGCCAGGAGTCGCAAAGGCAGAGCCAGGGGTAGCAAGGGGTGAGCCAGGGGTCGCAGCTGCGACCCCTGCTGACCCCTAAATGACGTCCATGTTCCCTTGGCCCCTTTTCTACTCTGCTCACCATTCAAAGCACTAGTTCTGTATAGCTGAGGGGAAGAGGTGTTGGGGAGGAGAACAGGACAGTTTTTATTTATTTATTTAGTTAATAATTTTACATAGCGCAACGCACAAGCAGGCATGAGAAAGCTTTACAGAGAACAAGATGCGGATGGAAAGTTTGCAGAGAGCATCACGTAACAAGATGAGAATTCTAAAGAGAGCCCTGCTACAACAAGAACATAACATCAGAGTAACAAGGTAATCATTCTTTATAAAAAGAGCGATTGAGCAGTTTTCCGAAGAGATTGCTTTCCAGGGTCGGTATTATAGAAGTGCGCCGGGGGCAGCAGGTTTTTGTGCCTGCTTTGCATGCCCCAGGACACTTTGGTATTACAGACAGCGCCAGAGACACTTGTGTGGCCCTTTCTGTAATACAGATAGTGTTGGTGCACATATAGAGCCAGCGCTATCACCAGAGGGTGTTCCCTCATTTGCAGGAGGACTTTGCCCCTTTCAAATGAGGGAATTCCTTTGTCTCTGCGCCCGGGTCGTATTATAGACGTGGGCACAGAGGCAAAGAAGCTGTCAGGAGGCACACTGATAGGTGGCGCACTGTCAGTTAACTCCCTGATGGCAGCCCTCTGGAGGGGGGAGAGAGGGTCCTACGGACCCCCAGACATTCTCGTGCAGGCAGGTGCAGTCACTCACTGCACCCGTCTGCAAGGGGATCTCCCTCCCTTCTTAAAAGTGCAGGTGCTTTGTCCCCGGCTCAGTTAATCACGGAGCGGTTTTAAAGCAGCCGCTCAGGTTTTCACTTGAATGCGCTGCCTCCAGGGCCCTGGGAACAGCGTACAGGGGCATAGCTTAAAGGGGGGAAGTCTGGGGTGCTACACCCCCTACTCCCCCAATAAATGTATTTTCTGATTAATAGTTGGGTTCAGCTGTTTGTCAGATTTTATCAGGAATTTTTACATACACAGACAAAAACGCACACACACGCCCTCTCTGTTTTGAAAGTCACCTAAAATAGTGCTTATTTCACAAAATATCCTCTTTTCTCTCACGTAGTACCCTTACCAACCCGCATTCGTCTCTCTTTTCATTTTCCCCTCACGTCCCTCTCATGCACCTTGCTTGTGGTATAAGTGTATTTTGACATTATGGCGGTCATTTCGAGGGTCGAACTGCCATATAAAGAACAGGGTGACGGCCGCCAGCAGCAGCTGTCCCCCACCACCATGCTCCCGCCACCAGGCAGCCTGGCGGTGGGAGGAAACACCATCCGCCTGGGTAGCTGCGCTACTCTGCGGATAATGTTTCAAATGCCACCAGCCTTTTCCTGGCGGGATGTCCCGCCAAGAAAAGGCTGGCGGAGGGGGTTGCATGGGCAGTGTAGGGGCCCCCGTGCAGGCACCCGTCGCGCATGTTACTGCCCAATTTACGGGCAGTGACATGCGCAACGGGTGCTGCTGCACCCGCCGCACAACAACATTGGCCACCCTCAATGTTATGGCCGTGTTCCCCACCAGGCCGGCGGCCTGATGCTAATGATTGTTTCAGCACAGAATCACGCAGGATTGGGAGTTGCAGTGGATAGTTTAAAAGCCATACATCCAAGTTTGGACTTTATTCTAGCTTCAATGGTTGGTCAGTATAAATCAGCCAGGGTAGCAGTAATTAAATCACATTTTGTGATAGAATGGCACAAGACTTGTCACCGCATGGAAAACAGTTTTAAGCGGCATGAGTGTATGTTGTAGCATGCTATTAGATATGGGGTCTCTAGGTGGCAGTGGTTTGCACCATCTCCAGCTAGGGACCCTCACTCTAGTCAGGGTAAGGGAGCCACACAGCGAAGATAATCCCTGCTCACCCCTTTGATAGCTTAGCTCAAGCAATCAGGCTTATGTGTGAAGGGTTTGTACACACACGCACACACATTAACACCGGTTTAGAAAAATAGCCATTATTTATCTGAGTAAAACAAGACCAAAACAAATAAAATCCAACATACACAAGCAAAGATACACATTTTCAAAGATTAAATCTTAGTATAGCACTTAGAAACACAATATCACAACATCTTGACAGACTTGTTTCCAACAGTCTGATGCCACTAGTGAGGGAGTGTGGGCCGGTCACGGAGTCGCACAAACCCCAGGTGCAGTGCCTTGGAAGAAGACGAGGAAAAAAAGATGTTTCACAAACTCGAGGAGGTGAGGTGTCGCTCGTGCCGGTGCGGCATCGGTTCTTTACTGCCACCGGGGAAGTGAAGCGTCGGTACCTTACTGTTCGGCAGGGGAGGTGCTGGCTCAGTTCCTTATGGTTTCCAGGGAAGTGGTGCAGCGTTGGGGGTTTCTTTTGACAAGGTGGGGTCGATGGGTTCAGCAAGTCAAGATGCAAGTCGTCCAGTTTGAGGTGTCACAATCACACCACAGGCCACAGGTGCTGCAGTGGTGCCACGGACGTCAGTGACTCGGCACTCTGGACTCGTGCTGTGGCAGGACTTCGGAGATGCTGCAGCAGCATCAGGCCTGCAGCATCGGTCGCTCCACTCAGCGGGGATCACAGCACCGGTGTAGGTAGCGGCTCCAGGTCAGAGAGCGGTGCCGCTTCTGAGCTCTTTCTGGAGGTCGATGCACTTCTCTTTTTCCTGGTTACACCATAAACAATCTCAAGGGCCCAGGGACTGGATTTGGCACCACTTAGCAAGTCCGGACTCTCAGCAAGAGAGCCCAGGCGCTGGTAGATGAAGTCTTTGATGTTCCTGAGACTTCTTAACAGGAGGCAAGCTCAGTCCAACCCCTTGGATAGCCTGTGGAAGCAGGATGATGAAAGCCAAGTCCAGTCCTTTCACTCCCAGGCCAGGACAGCAAAGCAACATGCAGAGTGGCAGTCCCTCCTACAGCATCCAGCTCTTCTTCCTGACAGAATGTCCTCAGTCCAGAAGGATTCTAACTATGTGGTGTCAGAGGTCCAGTACTTATACCCATTTCTGTCTTTGAAGTAGGCAAACTTCCGAGAGAAGTGCACAAGACCCTGCCTTTCCCTGCCCTGGTCTCAGACACACTCCATGGGGTTGGAGACTGCTTTGTATGAGGACAGGCACAGACATATTCTAGTGCAAGTATCAGCTCCTCCCACCACTCTAGCTCAGGAAGACCCATCAGTATGGTGATGGGCCATCAGGATATGCAGCGCACAACTCAGCTCCCTCTGTGTGACTGTCTAGAGTGAATGCAGAAACAGTCAAACTGTCATCCTGACCCAGATGTGTATTCAGCAGCCAGGCAGAGGCACAGAACGGCTGAGCAAGAAAATGCTCACTTTCTAAAAATGGCATTTTCTAACTTACAATTCAAAATCCACCTTCACCAAAAGATGTATTTTTAAATTGTGAGTTCAGAGACCCCAAACTCCATATCTCTATCTGCTCCCAATAGAAAATTACACTTAAAAGATATTTCAATGCAATCCCCATTTTACCCTACAGGAGAGATAGACCTTGCAATAGTGAAAACAGAATTTAGAGTATTTCACTATCAGGACATGTAAAACACACCAGTATATGTCCTACATTTTAAATACACTACATCCTGCCCATGGGGCTGCCTTAGACCTACTTTAGGGCTGACATACATGTAGTAAAAGGGAAAGATTGGGCCTGGCAAGTGGGTTGAAATGGCAGTTTTAAACTGCACACATAGACATGGCAGTGGCAGGTCTGAGACATGCTTACAGGGCTACTCATATTGGTGGCACAATCAGTGCTGCAGGCCCACTAGCAGCCTTTGATTTACAGGCCCTCGGCACACACAGTGCACTTTATTAGGGACTTACTAGTAAATCTGATATGCCAATCATGTAGAAACCAATCACCAATACAATTTACACAGGGAACACTTACACTTTAGCACTGGTAATCATTGGTAGAGTGCCCAGAGCCCTAAAGCCAGCAAAACGCAATTCAGCACAGGATCAAAAACAGGAGGTCAGAAGCAAAAAGATAGGGGAAACCACGCCAAACGCTGACAGGTCTAACACGTGTCCCCAGCAGCTGAAGGTGGGGAGAACTCCATAATCTCTTGAGAGTTCTCATCACTTAGGTGGAAGAACATGGACAGGCAGGTAAGAAGGCAAAAAGACAAGGGAGACACTGCAAAAAATTGCCAGGTCTAATGCATGTCCCCTCCAGCTGAGAGTAGGGGGAACTACCCAACTCCTTGGGAGTTCTCCTCACTAAGGCGGAAGAACCTGGACAGACCATCAGCATTGGCATGTTCTGTTCCAGGGCGGTGTTCCACCGTAAAGTCCATTCCCTGTAGTTGATTTCCAGTTTATGATTCTCACCCCTCATCAGCAGTAGCCATCTGAGGGGCTTGTGGTGTGTCTGAACCCAGAAGTGAGTCCTAAACAAGTCGGTTCTTAGCTTCTTCAGCGCCCAGACCATGGCAAAAGCTTCCCTTTCCATTGCTCTCCACCTCTGTTCCCTGGGAAGTAACCCCTACTGATGAAGGCTACAGGCTGATCTAGGCTCTCTTCATTTAGCTGTGAAAGCACGACTCTCCCACAATGCTCAGAAGCATCTGTCTGCACCACAAATTCCTTGGAAAAGTCAGGAGCCTTGAGCATGGGTGCGGTGCACATGGCCTTCAGGGAGTCAAAAGCAGTCTTGCAAGCTTCTGTCCAGAACACCTAACATGGCTGCTTCCTGGAAGTCAGCTCTGTCAAGGGGGCATCAATCTCCTGTAGTATCTGGGTATGCCTAAAAGGGGGTGGGGGTTCCCAAGCCAGAATGGTGGATATCTTGGCCTTTAGGGGTGTCACCTGGCCGCTCCCTACCTGGTGCTCCAAGTACACCACAGATCCCTGCCTTATCTGGCACTTACTGGCTTTGATAGTGAGCCCTGAGCTCTGCAGGGCCACCCTCAGCACTTCCTGAAGGTGGTGCAAGTGATCCTGTCAGCTAGAGCTGAAGACAGCAATGTCATCTAGGAGGGCAACACTGAAGTCCTTCAACCCAGCCAGGACCTGGTTAACCAGCCTCTGGAATGTGGCAGGGGAATTATTCAACCCAAAGGGCATAACACAGATCTGATAATGCCACTCTGGTATTAAGAACGTCAACCTCTCCTTGGCCCCCTTGGTCAAGACAATCTGCCAGTACCCAGACGTTAGATCAAAAGTGCAGCTCCCAACCACTCAAAGAGCTCATCAGCTTAGGGGATGGGTGCGCATCAGTCTTGGTGACATCATTGAGCACCTGATAGTCAACACAGAACCTCAGTTAAGGTGTAACACCAGGTGGAGCAGCTTTGGAGACCATAACCACTGGGCTGGACCAAAGACTGTTGGAGTGCTCAATCACCCCTGGCTCCAGCATCTTAAAGACTTCCTTTTTGATGCTGTTCCTCACTCTATCAGTCAGCCTGTAAGACTTGCATTTAACAGCAAGCTGCCCCTAGTGTCAATGTCATGGGTACAACATTGGGTGACTTCAGATATGTAGAGGGTTAATATGCCTGCTGTAAAGAACAGATCTGTATTTTATGTGGATAACTGAGTGGATTAGTAAAGCCAGTCTTTTCTCAGCTCTTTCAAACAAATGAAATGTATGTGAGAGAGGGGCAATGGAGAGTTGTGGGGCACTTTTGGAGGGTGGTAGTGAGGGAATCCGACGAGGATGTTATGGGGTGGGGGGTACTAAAAACAATTGTTGCACCAGGCACCACCAGCGCTAAAGCTGTCCAATAGTAAAGTGTTACAAAAGTCAATTCTAGATTGGGTGAAGGCAGGAGCTGCTGATTTCAAAGGTGTCAGTGATAAGAGTTTTAAGTTCTTTGGAGCTTGTAGGTAACACAGAGGTTTTGAAATGGTGGTGCTGGATAGAAACCCTCTCCATTCCTGTCCTCTACCTGGGTCAACTTCCCAACACATTCCTCACAATCACATCAATCACTGCACTTTGGGCACTTCGGACCATATCAATTCCCTGTGCCAGTGGTTCTTAACCTGTGGTCCTAGGGCCCCTGGGGATCCATGAGGCCTACTCAGGGAGTCCATAATAGTTTTCGAAAATTAAATAATAATCAAATTAATCAGTTAAAATTAATAAACTATATACAAATAAGAAAGCAACAATAATAAAAAATATTTTCTATATTTGAAAGTGAGTTATACAAAATATTTCAATATTAGAGCATTTATATGGTGTATACTTCTTTTTGTTCTTTTGTGTATTGCTCTGTGGTCCAAATCATAGATATTGCTTAGACTAGGTGTCCCCATCTTCCAATAATGACCCATTAGGGGGCCTCAGATTCCTGTAATGATTCAGTGGGGGTCCACAGAAATCAAAAGTTTTTTTTTGTGTGCGTGTGTGCATGTATGAATTTATGTATATTTGTTAGTGAGTGTTGAGAATGGGTGTGTGAATGATTGGGTGTGAGTGAAGTGTATGTATGCGTGTGCCCCCCACCACCCCTCTCCCTCATAAAATTACCTGCCACCACTGTCCGCCTGTGCAAGTATGCTTTAATGGGTGGAGTAGAACGATCATTAGAAGGTTGCCCTAAGACTGGTCTTAAACAGTGGGTGAGTTGTAAATTTGCTATTATACATCAACTGGCAAATTCCACTTACATTGGATATATTCAAAAGATTTTAAAGTTATCTTCCCCCGTTAGCCTCTTTAGGCCTGAATCACAAAGGTAAAATACACTTTTGCCAATCAATCAATCAATCAATCAATCACAGGGTCTACTATAGCGTGGCTTGCCACCCGGGGGGTCTCTAAGCGCTGGGGGTACTGCAGATCTCGTCTGGCCTATGCTGGGGGTCAAAGAGCCAAGTCTTGAGCTGCTTTCCAAAGTCCTTCAGGGAAGAGGAGGTGCTCAGGTGGAGGTTGTTCCAGGATCTGGTGGCGAGGTGGGAGAAGGAGCAACCTCCGTAGTGTTTATGGCGAACGCGGGGAATGTGGGCCTGGGCTAGGGAGGCTGAGCGGAGGTCTGGTTGTTTTGTGGAAGGCGAGGTGGTTGTTAATGTAGGTGCATCTGGCATTGTGCAGTGCCTTGTATGTGTGTGTGAGGAGCATGAAGAGGCATGTTTGCTGGACGGGGAGCCAGTGGAGGGCCCGAGGTGGGGGGGTGATACTGGTTCTTCTCAGGAGGTCCAGGACGAGTCTTGCTGCCACATTTCAGATGGTCTGTAGGTGTTTCATTAGGTGTTTTGTGGTTCCGGCATAGAGCGCTTTCCCGTAGTCAAGTTGGCTGGAGATGAGTGCCTGGGTGATTGTTTACCTGTTAGAGATGGGGAGCCATTGGAAGATCGGAGCATGCGGAGGGTGTGGAAACAGGCAGAGGAGACAATGTTGATCTGTTGCTTCATGGTCAGTTGGTTGTCCAAGATGATCCAGAGGTTGCTTGCTGGGTAGGTGGGTGTGGGTGGGGGACCGAGGGTGGAGGGCAACCGTGTATCATCCAAGGGAGAGGGTTTGTTCCAGAAGATGAGAATCTCTGTTTTGTCTGAATTTAGCTTGAGGAAGTTGGTCCTCATCCAGGTGGCGCTGTAGCTCATAGTGTTTATGGAAATTAGTTTGTGTGGGTGGCGGTTTCTTCTGTGAGGGATAGGACGAGCTGGGTGTCGTCGGCATAGGAGACAATGTTGAGTCAGTGGGTATGTGCGATGTCTGCCAGTGGAGTTATGTAGATATTGAAGAGGGTGGGGCTGAGGGAGGAGCCCTGCGAGACACCACAGATGATGTCTTGAATGTGGAGACGTAGGAAGGGATGAAGATCCTCTGCGTTCGGCCGGAGAGAAAACAGGAGTTCCAGTTGAGTGCATTGTCTTGGATGCCAATTCTGTGAAGTCTGGCGATGAGAGTGTGGTGTGAGACAGTGTTGAAGACTGTTGATAAGTCAAGGAGGATGAGGGCCGCTGTTGCCCTTTGGTCGAGGAGGCGCATGATGTTGTCAGTAGCTGCGATCAGGGCAGTTTTGGTGCTGTAATTGGGCCAGAAGCCGGATTGGGATGGGTCAAGCATGTTGCTGTGTTCAAGGTAGTTCTTGTTCCAAGACTTTGGCAGGGAATGGGAGGAGCAAGATGGGGTCTTAGTTTTTGAGCTCACTGGGGTTGGCAGAGGGTTTCTCCAGGAGGGGCTTGACCTCAGTGTGCTTCTAGGTGCTGTAGACGGTGGCTGTGGAGATGGAGGTGTTGAGGAGTTCTGTGAGGGGGGCTCCGCTTCTTTCTCCTCCTAGGCTGTAGAAGCGATGCAGGGATCCAATGTGGATGGATGCCATGATGGAGATGGTGTCTTCGGTAGAAATCTGCTTCCATTTGGTGATCCTGTGGGGGGGAGTGGTGGGTTTGGGCTCGGGGTGGTCGAGGTCAGAGGATTGGGGTTTGAAGTTGCTGTAGATGTCAGCAATCTTGTAGTGAAAGTAGTCTGATAGCATGTTGCAGAGGGCTTGGGAGGGGTGAATTGTGTTTTCTGTGGCGGTGGAGCAGGAAAATTCTCTGATGATGCTGAAGAGTTCTCTGGCATGGTTGGTACTTATCTCGATGCAGGAGGTGAGTGCCTCTATCTTGGTCTCTCTGAGTCAGTGCTGTTTTCTTTTGAGGGCAGCCCTGAAGGAGTCGAGGTTGGCTGTGGTCTTGTTGGAGCACCAATGTCTTTATAGTTTCCTACAATGTCATTTGAGGGTCAAAAGTTCTGGGGTGAACCATTTGGCTTGCTTGGTGGGCTTGTTGGTGGTAGTTCTCTTCGGTGGGGCGATGGTGTCGGCATCTGAGGAGATCCAGTTGGAGTAATTTTGCATGCAGTGTACAAGGGTGTCTGCAGAGATGGGTCTAGCTTCTTTGCGGGCAGCGATCCATGGTGTTTCAGTGACTTTGCTCAAGTTGCAGCAGGGGAGGGTGGGGATCTCGTAGGTGCTCCAGGCAGTCCCTCAATGGTGAAGTGGACGATGTTGTGGTCGGTCCATGTTACCTCAGAGGTGTGGGAGAACTTGGCTCTTTCACTGGAGGAGAAAATGGGGTATAGTGTGTATCCTGCGCTGTGCATGGGGATGGTGACCAGCTGAGACAGGCCGATGATGCTGATGTTTTCGAGGAGTAGGGCGGTGTTGGTGTCGTCCAGGTCTTCCAGGTGGAAGTTCAGATCCCCCAGGAAGATGTAGTGGTTGGAGTAATGGAGTCGATTGCCGGTGGAATAATGGAGTTGCAGTAACTGGGGTAATGCGGGGGTATGTAGGTGAGGGTTCCTCCGAAGGTGGTTTTGGCATCGGGTGTGATCTGGAATTTGAGGTGTTCCATGATGTGCGTTGTGTCGTCATCCGAGTCGGTGCAGTGGAGGGAGTCCTTCTGGATGATGGCGATGCCTCCGCCATGCCTGTTGGGGCAGTGGTAGTGGATTATCTTGTATCCGGGGTGTGTAGAGGTGGCGATGTCGGATGTAGAAGCGGGGGTGATCCAGGTTTCAGTGATGAACATATTGTTGGGTGGAAGGGTGGTGACAGTGTCCCAAATATCTATGGCATGCATGCTGACGGATCTGCTTGTAGAGGGATCAGACGTAGAGTAGTATGCAATGGAGTTGAGGTTTTTGGCTGGGGGTCTGCTGGGTGGACATTGTGGTGGTTCCAACGTGGCAGGAGAAATGACAGTTGTGGCAGGAGAAGGGGCCCTTTGTGGACTGAGGTGGGTTGGTGCTGCAGCTGGGGTTCCAGGTCTTAGGCCTGATGTTCTTGATATCATTGGAGGAGTACCTGTTCTGGGTTGCAGATCCAGGGATCCTGGCACTGGGCATGGTCCAGGCACAGACGGGCGCAAATGGGCTTGCCTTTGATGCGCCTTCAGGACGCAAGCAGCATGGTTGCAAAGCAACCACCATTAAGTATGTCCGGGGGGCAGGGCGCAGGGGGTGGGTGGAGCAAGACAGGAAAAATGGCTGCAGGATGAGGGGGGCCTGAGCGGGGGCAAACAAGAGGGCAAAAAGAAAAAAAAAAGCAGGAAGAGTTCAGGGGACCCTGGGGGGTCTGAAGTAGGCAGCAGCAGTAGCAAAACACTGTTTATGGGTACAGAGTCTCTGCATATAAAAAGATTGTAAAGCTAGTACTAGTAAATCCCTTTATGAATGGCAAACAATCGTAAACTTACACAAAAGTGTTAATCAGGAACCAAGTGTCCCAATAAATGAGCATTATGAGCTATTCTCAGGTCTTTCACCTTGTTAGCAATGCTGACTTCTCATCATGTTGTTGGAATAGTCGTGACAAGGGTACTGGTCTATTGGCTAAGCAAGATAAGTATGCTTGAGGCGGTCTCAAACCTCCATATTTCAATGGCGCATATATAATTTAGGAATTTTATAATAGTATTCGACAAATGAATATGGCTACCATTCCAAACACATAATCGTCTTGTTGTGAAGAAAAGGGGGGGAAATTATAGGGATAGGCGCTAACAGAATATCACCAAAACATTTCTTAAAAAAAGGTAGTAAATACGGTGCTCCCAAACGGAGGGTCCTCCCAGCACCTCCAGTGTTTTTCCAATAGGAAAAAACAAACTGATTCAAAAGACCAGGGCACTCGTATGAAATAAGATAAGAGTCTGTACAGTTAGGTTCTTGGTCTTCGGAGAATCAATATATAATCCAAACAGAGTTAAAGTTCAGTGTCTTTATTCTTGTGCGAGGTTTTCATACATGTTCATCACATCAGAAAGATTCCATATGTGGTCATCACAACAACATCCAACAGCCAACACGTGTTTCGTCTCCAAGAAAATAATCTCATTGACTTCCTCAGGGCAAAGTGTAAGTAAGGTGTTAACATGAATAAATGGCTTATCCTAATCAAGTAAAACTCTTGATGATGTACGATCAATAGAGAAAGAGTAGTGGGAATCACGTGACGGGGCAAAACACTATTATCCCCGAGTCTTCGTGAGGGAGTACTCATAAGTCAGCACGTATGGATCCAAAATCGATCTAAAGGTATAAGGCATAGAAGAGACATAGAGTAAGGTCTCAGGAGTGTGTGTGAAACTCCTCGGCATAATCGTCTTGTAGCCACATTAATTTTTACAACTTGTACTTTCCCTATTATGGTATGTTCAGTATATATTTTTCACATCTGGAGATCATGCTTATCCCTGGCCATGTCCTGTAAGGCAGTGCTGATATAAATCTCCAGATTCTCCAACCTGATGGACAACCTCTTAAAAGGCTAAGAGGCATATTTACAAGCCTCTAGCGCCACGAAGCATCACTTTTTGTGATGCTCCGTTGGCATTGTGCACTGCGTTGTATTTAAAATTAGGCGTTAAGCCACTTTTTGTGGCTCAACTCCACCTTGTAATTACGCCCCCGTCACAAGCTGTGCATTGCGTGGAAGGGGAGACACGACAGCAACACCCATTGTATTTTGACGTTGCCCCAGATTTACAAGATATCATAAATATGTGGCAGTGCCAAAATCTAATGCCCCCACAGGGGAGGCGTTAGCATAAGGCAATGGCGAGAAATGCTTTAATTTCTCCTCATTTTTTTGCTCCTTCTATGTGTGCTGCATTGTGCAGCACACATAGAAAGAGAAAATCGCCATTGAAGATTGTTTTTGTGCAGGAAGGTGTCCCTTCCTGCACAAAACCAGTGTCCCCCGCAACACAGCCATCCTTGCACCATGGCGCATAGGTGGTTGCGTTGGCACTAGGCAGCTAATGTGGTGCTGGCAAAGTTTGAAACACAGGGATGTGCCATACTTTGTAAATACGGCACATCCCTGCATTTCAGAACTGGTGGGGCACTGCCAATTTTGGTGCAGCACTGCATGTGTTCTTTGTAAATATGCCACTAAGTTCTTAGAGCATCCTTTGTTGTTCGAGATATAAGGGGTAAAACGTTGCTTTTACTCCAATTAGTTCTGTATCCCGAAAATTTGGAAAATATATCAATCTAGGACCTCAGAACTGGTACAGAGGACCATCAACTGAAAAGAATGGACAAAATATCATCATCAAAGAGGAATGCCTTTTGTATTCCAGTTGACACAGGAATTTCCTTCACCCCGCGTCCTGACATACAACCACTGCGACCGGCTGTATGCCCAACAGGAACAAGACTGGTGACAAGTAGTTACTTGTCAGCTAGGCAGTTTCTGCAATTGATCTGTGCGATCCAGGCTGTATACAGCCCTTTGACCTTGTTGAAAAACGATGGCCCTATTACAGTTCTCAACTGCATCCTAAATAAGTAGGCCAGGGGTAAATGTAAATTATGCCATCACAATTGATGTAATTTAGGAAGTTTTGTGTTACGTTATTTATGTGAAGTTCATATAATTACACTATTATGACACATAGGTGGTCATTGTGACATTGGTGGTGAGTGTTAAATAGACAGCCAATGTACCACATCAACCGCCAGGGCGTTAACACCACTGACCACGGCGGTGGCCAGCAACAGCCAGGCGAAAGCCAAGGTACCCCCCACCATGTTATGACCTAGCAAACCGCCAGGATTTCCGGGGCGGTACCAATGCCATCAAAAGCCTGGCGGAAACACTGCACAGAAGGCAAAAGACTCACTTTCAGGGACACAGAGGAGACTGCCGCCGCCGCCATGGAACCAGAACTTCAAGTCTTCCCGATGCTCTTCTACGCCATGGCCCTCCTGGAACACCAACGCAGACAAAAACTACGACAGTGAGACCAGCCACCTAGCACACAAGGGCAGGAGGGAGGAAAAGGAGAGTGACACACACACAACACACACCATTCACACACACACCATACACAGAACCAGCTGCAGAGTAAAACCAATGTCACAGGACCCACGTTAAATTAAAACAAGGACCACATTGAGAATTAACAAACACTGTAATTTGATGCCAACAGCCACCATATTGTCTATTCAAAAGCAAATGCAGGTGTCAATGTCCAGAATGGGCCAATGGCCAGTCCAAAGTACAAAAGGACCACATGACTCCTGACACAATCCAGAATCCACTGTGCAGGGGCATCATGTTGGAAATTGGCAGGCACCGGAGGATGAAGGGGGAGCACTTCAGCTGAAGTTGGGAACATGCCCACTGGTTCTGGAGGGGGCTTCTTGCCCACTTTTCTCTGGTGGGGAGTGTAAGGCCACAATCTCTGAAGTGAGGAACATGCCCACTGGTTCTGGAGGGGGCTCTTTGCCCAATTGTCTCTGGTGGGGTGTGTAAGGCCACAGTCTCTGAAGTGGGGAACATGCCCACTGGTTCTGGAGGGGGCTCCTTGCACAACAGTCCCCAGAGGGTGGCCTACATGCCCTCTGCTGGAGGTGAGGGCTGCTGTGCCTCTGCTGGAGGTGAGGGCTGCTGTGCATCTGCTGCAGATGAGGGCTGCTACGCCTATGCTGGAGGTGAGGGCTACTGTGCCTCTGCTGGAGGTGAGGGCTGCTGTGCCTCTGCTGGAGGTGGGGGCTCTTTGCCTTCTGCTGGTGGAGGGGCCTCTTGCCTCTCTTTGATGGTGGAGTGGGAACCTTCCCTTTCTTTGGTGGTGGAGTGGGAACCTTCTGTTTCTTTGGTGGTGGAGTGGGAACCTTCCCTTTCTTTGGTGGTGGGGAGGGATCCTTGGCAATCTTTGATGGTGGAGGGAGATCCATGTGTCCCCTCTTGTGACAGGTCCCCTTGGCCTTTGACATGTCACTTGTGTCCTTGCCTCCAGGACTAGTAGGTGCCTCTACTGTCCCTGTCTTCTGTCCCTTGGTGTTCACCACCCTAGTCCTCCCTATCTGAGGTGGAGGTGTGCTCACACAAGAGGAGTGGCAGCCATCACCCTGACAGCAGCTGATGATTTGATTGGAGCAGTGGCAGACTGTTTTGCTGAGGTGCTGTGCTGGGTCATTGGGACCCTGCTCTTACAGGCAGGACGGGGGATGGTGGGGGAGGGAAGAGGTCAAGATGTGCAAGGAAAAGCTTCTTAGGGAGGTTGGGGCCGGACGTGGGAGTAGGGAGGTTGGGGGAGTGGTTGTCGGAGGTGTATGTCTGCTGGACTAGGGTGCAGGTGAATGGTGATAGTTGTAGTGTGAGGTTGATGGCTGTTGGGAGTCTGAGTGCGTGCGTTTGTGTCTCTTAGGAGGGGGCAGACTGGGTGGGAAAGGACAAAGGGGATGCGTGGATGGATGTTGTGGAGGTGTCTGCAAGTGACGTATGTGTGCTGCTTGATGTGGTGATGGTGGTGATGGCTGTTGATGCAGTGCATGCAGGTGTGAGTGCGTATGTAACTGTGAGGGAGAAGGAGGGGGAGACAGTGGAGGCATTGGATTTTATTGTGTGTGCAACTGTCTGTTGTTTGTGTGAGTGCCTGTGGCCTGAAGTGTGCTGCCTGTGTTTGACTGTGCTTCTCTTGTGTGATGTTTTGTGTGCATGCTTGTCTGTATGTGTGCATGGGATGGGTTGGGTTGAGGAGACTTGGGTGGTCATTCCAACCCTGGCGGTCGGTGTTAAAGGCTGGCGGTAAAAAAAATGGAATTCCGACCCTGGCGGAAACCGCCAACAGAGACCGCCACATCAACACACCGCCCGCCACGGCGGTACAAACAAACAGCGCGGCGGTCCCTGCCAACAGACAGGCGGGAGTCAATGTATCGCCCACCCTATCACAACCAACCAATCCGCCACCTTTTCCGGGGCGGTAGCCCCGCTGATAAAAACACGGCGGAAACAGCCATTTCGAAGGGAAAACGCTCACCTCCATACACCCCACGAGGAATCCGGACAGCATGGAACCCGAACTCCACTTCCTCCCAGCGATAGTCTTCCTGCTCCTCTACTAGGAGCACGAATGCCGGCGCAGAAGACAACGGTGAGTACTGCACCTACGACACAGGGGAGGGGGGAGGCAAAAAATTACGGGGACACACATAGGCGACACACCCACCCTCACCCACTACAACACACACATCAATGCATAGCAACACATCAGAGTGACCCCCCCCAAACGCCCCGGAAGAAAGCAAATACAAAAGGAAATGATTCTAAACATTGGAATATATTGTATTACTCACTAAAAAATATATATACACATCAAAAACTCTTATATACAGAAATGTACAAGTCAGAGCATTGTAGCAGGCATTGTCCATGGACCACTGGGCCCAAATCACATGGGCAAAGCCCACACAGGATACCTGACTCCAACAGAGAGAACACTGCAGGGGCATCAGATAGTAAAACTACAGGCACCTCAGGGGGAAGGGGGGGCACCTCAGCCAGATGAGTGCACGACGCCAGATCCACGATGGGCCTCCATGGCCACTGTTCAATCCTGGGGAGTGCAAAGCCACAGTCTCACAAGTCCAGACAGTGGGTGGGCTGCCCACTGTTACATCCTGGGGAGTGCAAAGCCACAGTCTCTCAAGTCTCTACAGTGGGTGGGCTGCCCACTGTTACATCCTGGGGAGTGCAAAGCCACAGTCTCTCAAGTCTCTACAGTGGGTGGCCTGCCCACTGTTACATCCTGGGGAGTGCAAAGCCACAGTCTCTCAAGTCTCTACAGTGGGTGGGTTGCCCACTCTACCATCCTGGGGAGTGCAAAGCCACAGTCTCACAAGTGGATAACAGTCTCCACTGGTTCTGGAGGGGGACTGGTGCCCAGAGTGCTTTGTGCAGCCCTGCCCGACACAGATGCGGGCCAGCCCCTGCCGCTAATGGGCCAGCGGTGTTTGAGATGAAGGGCCCAGTTCAGCGGTGCTTGAGACGGCGGTGCCCAGTGCAGCGGTGCTTGAGACGGCGGTGCCCAGTTCAGCGGTGCTTGAGACGGCGGTGGCCAGTGCAGTGGTGCTTGGGACGGCGGTGCCCAGTGTAGCGGTGCTTGAGATGAAGGGCCCAGTTCAGCGGTGCTTGAGACGGCGGTGCCCAGTGCAGCGGTGCTTGAGACGGCGGTGCCCAGTGTAGCGGTGCTTGAGATGAAGGGCCCAGTTCAGCGGTGCTTGAGACGGTGGTGCCCAGTGTAGCGGTGCTTGAGATGAAGGGCCCAGTTCAGCGGTGCTTGAGACGGCGGTGCCCAGTGCAGCGGTGCTTGAGACGGCGGTGCTCAGTGTAGCGGTGCTTGAGATGAAGGGCCCAGTTCAGCGGTGCTTGAGACGGCGGTGCCCAGTGCAGCGGTGCTTGAGACGGCGGTGCCCAGTGTAGCGGTGCTTGAGATGAAGGGCCCAGTTCAGCGGTGCTTGAGACGGCGGTGCCCAGTGCAGCGGTGCTTGAGACGGCGGTGCCCAGTGCAGCGGTGCTTAGGATGAAGTGCCCAGTTCAGCGGATCCGGCCATGTCGTGGAGGTCATTTGCCACCTGTCCTGTGGCTGGCGGGGCCTTCCTGCCCATCTGTCCTGTGGCTGGCGGGGCCCTCCTGGGCTGCAGTACCGGGCCTGTTGGTGTCCTCCTGCCTACCTGGGTTGGGGCTGGCGGGGCCCTCCTGGCCAGCTGGGCTGATGGCGGTGTTGTCGGGCGTGCTGCCCTTCCCAGCCTTCCCTGATCGCCTGTGGCCCTTCCCCACCTTGGGCGGTGTGCCAGGTGTCTCCACACTTCCTGCTGGAGCCATGGTAGGGGTTTTAGTCCCTGGTGTTTTCACCCTCTCGCGCCGGCCATGCCTATCTTCGGATGTTTCTCCGGGGGTGGGCTGCCCCTGCCTTGGCTCCGTACTGAACTGGCTGCCCTGGAGGGTGGGGGACTCCACAGTCCATGGCAGACTGTCATGACAGGGCCCGGTTTTGTCGTGGCTGAGGTGCTGACTGTAGTCCTATGACATGGACGGGGTGGGGGAGTCAGTGGAAAGAGGTGAAGTTTGGACAGGAAAAGCTTTTTAGGAGCAGTGGGACGGGTAGGTGTAGTGGGTATGGGAGTGGAGGAAGAGGTTGTGGTTGTAGGAGTTTTAAGTCTGGTGTCTTTAGGTGCAGGTGCTTGGGCTGGAGGCTGTCGTGAGGTGGATGGCTGTTGGGTGGGTGGCTGCCTGCGTTTGTGTATCTTGGAAGAGGGGGTCACAGACACACTGGGAGAGGACACAGGGGACGTGTAAATGGTAGTGGGGGTGGTGACTGCACGTGTGCGGGGGGTTTTGGTGTGTGTGCTGGTGATGGACGTAGTGGCTGAAGATGTTGTGCATGCAGGTGTGAGTGGAGACATGACCGGGAGGGAGGAGGGAGACGAGGAGGAGGCGGACACAGTGGAGGCAGTGGGTGTTGGTATGTCTGTATGTGGATGTTGCTTGTGTGAATGCCTGTGTGATGTGTGGTGCTTATGTCTGGCTGAGCTTCCCTTGGGTGTTGAGGTGTGTGGAGGCTGGTCTGATGGTGTGTCTGGGATAGGCAGAGGTACAGGTGATAGGGTATGGGTGGAGGAAGTTGGAGGGGGGAGGCTAGAGACAGGGACAATGGCTGCCATCAGTGCTGAGGCCAGAGTGTTGAACGATCGCTGAAGTGCAGCCTGACCAGAATGAATGCCCTCCAGGTATGCATTACTCTGGTGCACCTCTCTTTCGACACCCTAGATGGCATTCAAAATGGTAGACTGCCCAACAGTGATCGTCCTCAGGAGGTCAATGACCTCCTCACTGAGGGCAGCAGGGGTGACTGGGGCAGGGCCTGAGGTGCCTGGGGCGAAGGAGATGCCCACCTTCCTGGGTGAGCGGGCATGGAGCAAACGGTGAGGGGCTGCTGGGAGGGCGGTGCTGGTGCGGTGGGTGGCGGCTGTACCTGTTGTTGCGGGGGGCACAGATGTTGCCGCCACCACAAGGGAGCTCCCTTCAGAGTACGAGTCCGTGTCACTGATATCTGCCCAAGTCCCCGCTGTAGAGCTCCCCTCGCCCTCTGTCCCACTGGTGAATTCGGAGTCCGTTGCATGGCCCTCCATGGCCATGTGGGATGCAGCTCCCTCGTGCTCCGATGCCACTTCTCCTCCGCCTGATGATGCTAATGCACACATGAACAGGAAGACCAAAAAAAAGGGGGGGGGAATAAAGACATGTTGAGTGCATGCATTGGCGACACCGTTGGCGGACAGGACAGACACAGAAGGCCCCTACACTACGCCGCGCACTTGGGGTCCACTACTCAATCCGTGGGACATGGCCTACAAGCCTATGGATGACATCTGCACACATAGATGACACAGGGCCATGAATAGCTGTACTTGGCACCCTACAGAGGTGGGGGGCGGGGGCACAGGGCCATGCCTTACGGAGGGGCCTAGCCTACAGAAATCGCTCTAGCCTAGGGATACCCAAAGCCCTCCTCCCCCACCCAGACACCTCCACTGCACGCAAAGTCACCAGAATTAGAGTGTACTCACCCCCTTGTGTCTGCTGTGATATCCTCACGCGCCCATCCAAATTGGGGTAGGCCACCGCCGGGATCCGGGACATCAGGGGGGTCAAAGTCCAACTGGCACCCCTCCCACGTTCGGAGGCCATCCCCAGCTGAGCCTCCGCCGTCTTCCTGCTCCAGCGGCGAATGTCCTCCCATCTCTTCCGGCAGTGGGTGCCCCGTCTGTGGTGGACCCCCAGGGTCAGGATGTCCTTGGCGATGGCACGCCAAATATCGATTTTCTGGTGGGCGCTGACCTATGTGACATGTACAGGGGGAGAAAAATAGTCATCACCTTCTGCATGCTCAATGTGAGTGGCCCCCCATCCCTACCCTTGCCATGTGGCACATGCTCTCATCCGTCGTTTGATGCATGCCTCAATCGCTCCCCTCCCCACCATCTTTCATCCACCTCACTCAACACAGGCATTGCCCACAAAGCATGGTCCCAGTGTACTTACCTGTTGGTCTGGAGGACCGCAGAGTAGCGCATACTGGGAGAGGACCCATCCACAAGTTTCTCCAATTCCTGAGCAGTGAAGGCAGGGGCCCTTTCCCCAGTCGCATGAGCCATTGTCTCTTCCAGACCGAGGTCACAGCAGCACTTGCAGTATAGGTCCTCTCCAGTCGAAGATCAGGTATCGAGTGATTAAGCAGATAGTAAATGGCTGTCACACCCGTGGTGGTGCGTACCGCGGCGGTGCGTACCGCGACCGCCGGCGCACATCATCATTGGCTCCTGAAACCCATAGGGTTCAATGTTAGCCAATGCTGCTTTGCGCCGCGGTCTTTGACCGCCTACCGCCAGGGTGTGCCACACCAGCGCATTTACCTCACATCCCATTGTCGCACTTCACAGGTCAGGCAGCCGCCATTTCAGGGGCCCACATGGCTTAGTTTCTACTGCATCACACATACCTAGGCCTTGCATCAACACTCATACAACACATTCAATGCATTGAGAATCGTGTTATGTGCAAGCTGTGGTTACGTACCTGTGGGTTGATTGACTCTGTGCTCGCTGTTGTCCTTCATAGGCACCGTCCGCTGGGACATGCGAGGAGATGGAGGAATCTTCCCCTGTACAGACCGCTGGTGGACCTGTCGACAATGGAGGAAAGACATGTCATACTGACATACAGGCTTGACCGAGCCACTATTCATGAACTGTGTGCCCAGCTGGAGCCAGACCTGATGTCACCAATCCGCCATCCCACAGGAATCCCCCCTCTAGTGCAGGTTCTGTCAGTGCTCCATTTCTTTGCAAGTGGGTCATTTCAAACAACAGTGGCCATATCATCAGGGATGTCTCAGCCTATGTTTTCCAAGGTGTTGTCCAAAGTGTTGTCTGCCCTGCTGAAACACATGCGGAGCTACATCGTTTTCCCTGAGGTGGGGGATTTGCCTACAGTGAAGGGTGATTTCTATGCCCTTGGACATATCCCCAACATCATAGGTGCCATTGATGGGACACATGTTGCTTTGGTCCCCCCCCAGCATGAGTGAACAGGTGTACAGGAACAGGAAGAGTTATCATTCAATGAATGTACAGATGGTGTGTTTGGCTGACCAGTACATCTCCCATGTTAATGCCAAGTTCCCTGGGTCAGTGCATGACGTGTACATCATGCGGAATAGCAGCATCCCTTACGTGATGGGTCAACTCCAGAGGCACCGTGTGTGGCTAATTGGCTCTGGTTACCCCAACCTGTCATGGCTACTGATCCCAGTGAGGAATCCCAGGACAAGGGCAGAGGAACGGTACAATGAGGCCCATGGGCGAACTAGGAGGGTGATCGAGCGCACCTTCGGCCTCCTGAAGGCCAGGTTTAGGTCCCTCCATATGACAGGTGGATCCCTATTCTACTCACCAAAGAAGGTGTGCCAGATCATCGTGGCCTGCTGTATGCTTCACAACCTGGCTTTGCGACGCCAGGTGCCTTTTCTGCAGGAGGATGGTCCAGATGGTGGTGTTGTAGCAGCTTTGTAGCCTGTGGAGAGTGAAGACGAGGTAGCCGAAGAGGACGGCATAGACAACAGGAACACAGTAATACAGCAGTATTTTCAATGACACACAGGTAAGAATCCACACCGGCATATTACATTTACTTAAAGACTACTACCTCTCTACTGTCTGACCTTTTCCCCCAGTGTATGGTAACTTAGTTGTGACTTTCCCTTCCGATTTCAGAGATGTGGGCCCCACTGCGTGACATCTGCTTTGTTTCCCCATGGATTACAGCTCTGTGACAGTGGTATGTTGGCATCACAATGTAAATAAGCATTTTGGCACGGTAATGTCTAATACATTTGTACAAAATCACAGCCAGACTCCTGAATGTTTTGTGCAATAACTGTGTTTATTTCAGTGCTCTATATTGGTGGGTGGTTGCATATCGGTGAGGGGTGATGGTGGAGGATTGTCCATGGCAGAGTCCAGACTATTAGTATCACCGGTGCATTGTCCAAATGCCTGTGGAAAGTGGAACAGGGGCAGTTTAAAGATGGACAGGGTGACAATGTGGGACAGTGGGATGACAATCAGGGAGGTATCCTTTCCTGGCGGAGGTCTTGGCACCTTACTCTGTCTTCTTCCTGGATCTCAGGGCCCGCTTGCGGGGTGGTTCTCCTTCTGCAGGGGGTGGGGTGCTGGTGGCCTGTTGGTCCTGTGGTGGGGCCTCCTGTCCACTAGCGCCGGCAGAGGTGGTAGGCGGTTCTTGGTCCATGCTAGTGTGAGGGGCCCTTTGTGGTGCCACAGTGTCCCGCAATGTGGTGACTACCTGATTCAGAGCCCCTACGATGGTGCCCAGGGCGGAACTGATGTTTCGTAGTTCCTCCCTGAACCCCATATACTGTTCCTCCTGCAGGAGCTGGATCTCCTGAAACCTGCCCAGGACCGTCGCCATCGTCTCCTGGGAGTGGTGGTATGCTCCCATGATGGAGGAGAGGGCCTCATGGAGAGTGGGTTCCCTGGGCCTGTCCCCCCCCCTGTCGCACAGCAGCCCTCCCAGTTCCCCTGTTTCCCTGGGCCTCTGTCCCCTGGACCGTGTGCCCACTACCACTGCCCCCAGGTCCCTGTTGTTGTTGGGGTGGTGGGTTAGCCTGGATGCCCTGTAGTGGTGGACACACCGCTGATTGGCGTGTCCTGGGGACAGAGGGATGGGCCCGCTGGGTGGGTGCTGTGCTGGTGTTCCCAGAGGGGGGAAGGTCTGCTGTGGCCTGTGGCTGTCTGAGGGGAACCGACTGTCCCGAGGTCACCGATGGGCCGGGCTGGTCATCTAGATCCAGGTCGACAGAGGTGCTGTCATCACTGTGGGCCTCTTCTGGGGGTGGAGTGGACATTTGTGGACCCTCCTGCGCGGTGACGTGGCGTTCGGGTCCTGCAGGGGTATAAAAGTATGGTTATTGCATCTGTGTGTGCCATTGCGTGCAATGGGTGGGTGCCCGTGTACCCCAGTGCTGGCATTCCCGTGTGGGGGCTTTTGTGATGGTGGTTTGGGGGGGGGTGGGTATGTGCAATGGGCATGCTTTGGTGATGAGTGTCCATGCTTTGTGGTCGCATGCAGGGGTTTGGATGGGTGGGTTGTGATGGTGAGACATTTGCAAGGACTAGGGGTGATGGGGGTGAGGGTGAGGGTGGGGGTATGAGTTGGCATGCTGGTGGGGTGGGGGGATGAAGTAGTGAAGATGAGACTTACCAGAGTCCATTCCTCCACCTACTCCTGCAAGGCCCTCAGAATGCAGGATCGCCAAGACCTGCTCCTCCCATGTTGTAAATTCTGGGGGAGGAGGTGGGGGTCGGCCGCCAGTCCGCTGCACCACGATGTTGTGCCTGGATACCATTGAACGCACCTTCCCCTGTAGGTCGTTCCACCGCTTCCTGATGTCATCCCTATTTCTTGGGTGCTGTCCCACAGTGTTGACCCTATCGACTATTCTGCTCCATAGCTCCATCTTCCTGGCAATGGTGGTGTGCTGCACCTGTGTCCCGAAGAGCTGTGGCTCTACCCGTACAATTTCCTCCACCATGACCCTGAGTTCATCCTCAGAAAACCTGGGGTGTCTTTGAGGTGACATGAGGTGGTGTGGGTGATGTGTGTGGTGGATTGTGTGGTGCTAAGTGTGGTGATGTGAAGTGCGTGGTAATATTGCTGGGTGAAAGTAAAATGCGCATCTGGGTGCTCGGATCTCTTTTCTCTGTGCGTGTTCCCGATTCTGTTGGAGTGGAGGTTTGAGGGTGTTTTATATTGTAATGGGTGTGTGGGAGTGGTGTTTGTATGTGTATCAGGTGTGTGTATTTCGAATTGTCCAATGTGGCGGTGTTTTGTAGAAGTGTATGTATTTTGCGCGCGGCGGTGTTTACCGCCAATGGAATACCGCGTTTGAAAGACTGCCGCGTGGATTCGTGTGTTGTGATAGTGTGGGCGTATTTCTGTTGGCGTGACGGTGGAGGTTTGGTCATCGCAGTTTCTCGTTGGCTTTTGGTGTGGCGGACTTTTGTGGATGTCTGTATTTTGGCGGTTTGCCTGTTGTGGGTCAGAATGACCGTGGCGGTTTACCGAGGCCGCAGCGGTGTGTTGGCGGTCTTCTGCACGGCGGTAAGCGCCTTTTACCACCAAGGTTGGAATGACCCCCTGGGACTGGGAAGTGGTAATTGGAGGGGGATGGTAGGAACAGGGATACTGGCTGCCATCAGAGAGGAGGCCAGAGCCTGAAACGATCTCTGTAGGGCCGCCAACCACCGTGGATGCCCTCCAGGTAGGCATTGCATTGCTGCATCTGGGATGCCAGCCCCTGGATGGCATTCACTATGGTTGACTGCCCTACAGAGATGGATCTCAGGAGGTCAATAGTCTCCTCACTGAGGGCAGCAGGGCTCACTGGGGCAGGACCTGAGGTGCTTGGAGCGAAGGAGATGCCCACCCTCCTGGGTGAGCGGGCACGAGCAACTCGGTGGGGGGCTACTGGGAGGGCATTGCTGGTACAGGGGTGGCGGTTGTACCTGTAACTGGGGTGGTTCCAGAGGTGTCCACCACCACCAGGGAGCTCCCATTGGAGGAGGAATCAGAGTCAGTATTGTCACCTTCTGTCTCCACCGTGGTGCTTCCCTCGCTCTCCATCCCACTGGTCCCCTCGGCGGAGTCTGACTCCTGGGTCCTGTGGGATGCAGCTCCTTCAGTCGCTGGTGCCCCTGCTCCTCTGCCAGATGATGCTAATGTACACATAGACAGGATGACAGAAGAAAATAGGGGGGAGAGAGAAAGGGAGCACTGGGTCAATTACAGCACCAACACCACAGATGGCATACACACTACCATCACACACAGGGATCAGGATTGAGCACCATGCATCGCAGTGGCATTCCATTGGCTAGGTACCACAGCAAGTTGAGAACCAACCCCCACCAACTGCACCCCTCCCAGGAGTCACTAAGCCCTGTCTGACATGGAATGCCACCTAGCTAGGTGACAAGATTTTGTTATACACCCATTTACCCTGAGCTGGACCACACAGCAATGTCTGAGCTGGCATTAAGGGGCACCCACTAACTGAAACCCAACACCAGGATCCCATGCCAGCCAACAAAAGTGGTTGTCACGCTCACCGTACTCACCCCCTGGTGGCTGCTGTGCTGCCCTAAAGCGCCCATCCAGCTCTGGGTAGGCCACCGCCAGTATGCGGGCCATCAGGGGGGTCAGGTTCCGACGGGCACCCCGCCCTCGTTGGGAGGACATCCCCAGCTGGGCCTCTGTGGTCTTCCGGGCCCAGCGTCTCAGGTCCTCCCACCTTTTCCTGCAGTGGGTGCTCCACCTGCTGTAGACCCCGAGCGTCTGCATCTCCTTGGCGATGGCACGCCACAATTCCTTCTTCTGATGGGTGCTGACCTACAGAGGTAATACAGACAGGAGGACACCATTAACCATACAATCCCGCCTGTCACACATATGACCCACAAATTACATTTCCATCTCCATTGGCACACACATCACCCGGAGCCCTGCATGTACGCTACCACCAGACATACCCCCCACCCAAATGACACAGTGCCAGCACACACATCTCCATGCAACCTTGTCACATGCATTGTCCCCATGGTGTACTCACCTGTTGGTCTGGAGGCCCATACATCTGCCCATACAGGAGTAGGACCCCTTCCACCAGGCACTCTAACTACTCTGAAGTGAAGGCAGGAGCCCTTTCCCCTGTCACACGGGCCATGGCAGGATCCTTACACAGGTCACAGCAGCACACACAGTGTAGGTGTTGTCCTGTGGAAAGTCAGGAATCAAGTGAGGTTATAGACAGAAAATGGCAGTCACTTCCACTACGGTGTACACCATCACCACCGCTGGTGATCCCCATTGGACACTCTACTCCATAGAACCCTGTTTTGTCCAATCAGGAATAGAGCGGCGAATGCAAGACTGCCTTCTGCCATAACGCCCAACGCTGGCGGAGTTACATGACTTCCACCTGTCCATACTTACAGGACAGACGGTCGCCATTTTATGGTGGTGGACAACAATTAGAAATTGGAAACTGCATCATTGCTGTCAATTGTACATACATTCCTATTCACATTGTCCAATTACATACATGCTCAGTTACACTGAGGTGGTAGTTTCAATGTTCAGTTTGTGACACCCTTCTCACTCTTGTGTCCCTTAGATACCTACCACTGCGGAGGATAGGAGGAGGAGGAGGCAACATCCTGTGTAAAGGCCCCTTGTGGACTTGTCTACACAGGAGGACAGGCACATAATACCGACCTATAGTCTGGACAGGGCCACAATCACAGAGCTATGTCCTCAATTGGATCCTGATCTGATATCAACTATATGTCATCCCACTAGGATCCCCCATCTTGTGCAAGTTCTATCAATGCTCCATTTCCTGGCAACTGGTTCTTTCCAAGTGACAGTGAGCTTGGCAGCAGGAATGTCACAGCTAATGTTCTCAATAGTGCTGGCAAGGGTTTTGTCTGCCTTGCTCAAACACCTGTGCAGCTACATAGCTTTCCCCCAAGTGGAAGATTTGGCCACTGTGAAGGCTGGATTCTATGCAATGGGACATATTCCTAATATTATTGGGACAATTGACGGAACACATATTGCATTTGGCCCACCCCCCTCCCCCCCTCCTCCCCCCTGAAACAATGAACAGGTGTTTAAGAATCACAAGAGTTTCCACTCACTCAATGTGCAAATGTTGTGCCTGGCGGACCAGTACATCTCCCACGTCACTGTCAAGTATCCTGTGTCGGTGCATTACGCCTTCGTCCAGAGGAATAGCAGCATCCCAAATGTCATGGCACAATTACAGAGGCACAGGGTGTGGCTAATAGGTGAGCCTGAGTCCCCACCCAATATGTGTCAGTGTATGCCTTCAGGAGTCATCCCCCCATACCATTGTATAAGGGTAATGTTTGTCCCTCAATTCTTGCAGGTGACTCTGGCTACCCAAACCTGTTGTGGCTCCTGACCCCTGTGAAGAATTCCAGGATAGGGGCTGAGATTCAGTTTAATGATGGACATGGGCGAACCAGGCAGATAGTAGAACGTAACTTCGGCCTCCTGAAGGTCAGGTTCCGATGCCTCCATCTGACAGGTGGATTGCTGTGCTACTCCCCTGAGAAGATCTGCCAGATAGTTGTAGTATGCTGCATGTTGCACAACCTGGCCCTCAGACAACATGTGCCTTTTCTGCAGGAGGAGGAGATTGGAAATGCCCCTGTGGCAGCAGTGGACAGTGAGGACAATGAGGATGAGAAGGCAGAGGATGAGGATGTGGACAACAGAACATCAGTAATTCCAATGACACACAGGTAAGACAGTGGAACTGACAATTCTTCTAATTATTTATGTTTTCAATGTGGCTGTAGCAGGATGGCAGTCACTTCCTTTGCATTTCAACTGACTGTCACCAATGCCTTCTCAATTTACAGATGTTGGTGTTGTTACAACCAAAGCAGCCTTTATGAAATACCGAATGGGCTGCCTTCCAACATACGCCCACCTCCCTAGGTGGACGCAATTCAATATGACGGGCACCTGTCAACAATGTGGGCTGGCTCCAGAAACACTGATCCACCAGATATGCCTGTGAAAAAGCACAACAATGGATTGTAATAGGCTCTTACAGCCAGTCTGGCTTCAAATGGGGCTGCGTAGATGCAGACCGGCGATTCTGGCAGGCTTTAAAAGGGACAATGTGCAGCTCACCTGCAGACTGGCTAAATTCTTGGACAAACTAGGGTGCCATCTCCAAGAAACCGAACAAGCAAGACAAGCGCGCACAACTAGTCAGCAAGCAACTTTGTAATACTCCACCACTCAGCTGAATATTTTTAACTCACAACCGATTTTACCATCGTATTTTATGATTTTTGTGTAATGGTTTTAACTAACCAAACACATTGATAAAAGTAAAATAAAAAATAAATTAATACAACTGTGTACTGATGTGATGACTACAGACAGCTACAGGTCATTATGTGTATGCTATCACAAAGTTCAGGTCCACCTTCTCTTAATAGCCAACATCTTCCTACCTTGTCTTCTTGCAGCCCCCACACTGTCAAAACTCAACTAGACTCAAAATGAACACCATCAGCTGGAGACACCTTAGACATAATCTTAACTCGCTGGGCTTCATCACAATAACAAGAAAAATACCCAATGAGGAAAAGTGTTACAACAGCAGTGTTCAACAAAACTACATACAGACTGTTGAACAAGCTCAACCTCCCAGAACTTGATTGCCATCTCGCAACAATAACCCACTTCAACCAAATTCAGGTCTGCAAATGGCTCACTAATGGCTTCAACAAACTGATGCTCTTCAACACATCAATTTGCCCTCTCGAAAGTAAGATGACACTTTGTCTCAATGAAAATACAAAGAAGCTGGAGTCGGCATTAGGTGCTTTAAAATTCCAGTAGAACTAATCCTTTGGGAAAGGAAAAAAAGACTTATGGCCTGGTTTAGAGTTTGGCAGATGGGGTTACTCTGTCACAAACGTATCAGATATTCTGAGTGCAGTATTACGATTCCATTATATCCTATGGATATCGCAATACGGCGGACTTGATATCCATCACATTTGTGATGGAGTAACGCCCCCCCAACCAAACTATAAATCAGGCCCTTAAATACTTCCAGCAGATCTCAAATGCATAATGCCCTTCCATGAAACTCCTTTGGATCCTGTCAGAACTCCTGATCTAAGAGTGCACTGCCATCAAAATCCCACATTTGGAAGCCTTCAAAGATACTATTGTAAACAAATGTATCTCAAAGACAAACAATCCTGGAACATTAGCACAAGAGCAAGACATCTAACAACCATAATAATGACAAGAAAAATTGCACTTCCTTGTCTCTGGTCTCCTTCAAATAACCCTCAGATTCTGAATTAAAGGAACTGGTCAAGGAAAAAAGGTCAATTTCCTCCTTGCCAGTTCCCTGACTGGCTAAAACCTTCAAGGACATCCTTCTATCCACATCTACTGCCTCCACAGCTTGAGCCATCTCAACAACTTGCTATCTTATGGAACTTTTCTCACTACTTGAAAACTAGGAGTGGACGGAACGCCGTGTAATCTCACAGAGTTTTTACAACTCCACGGAATTCTGTGTTAAATTCCATGAGTTCTGCCCACCCCTCTTGAAAACCTGATAGGTTAATGTGACAGTTCGAACAGTATAAAGGCAACGGAGAGGTATGGAGTTGATTATATAAGTGGTTTATTCTGAATAATTGATAGCAATAAAGGGTTATGATGGAGGTGGTTGTTCTTCCCGCACTTGTGAGCTTGTTCGTCTACTTTTTCCCCTTCCCGGATTGGTGTGGTCTTCTAATTGTTTTCTTCTCTTTCAGGTTGCGTGGTGGCTTGTCCCCTCAGGGAAATCCAGGATGGTACCGGAAATAGAAGGACAAAACGCCGGGTAAGTATAGGGTCCTATAACAGGGTTTGTCCTCTTTTCCTAGCATGGACTGGGGAAAATAGGTAAAAACACAAGGAGGGGGTTGGTGGTCGTGAGGAAGTGGGGAAGTAAATGTGTCCACACAAAAAAAAACTAATATGGGTGTTGTAAAGGTGCCACACAGGTGCTGGTTGCTGTGCCCCTTCTTAATTCCCCTTTTCTCCTTCCCCCTCCTCTATATCCCCTCCCCAGTCCCTTTTTTAGCTATGCCCCTCTTTTGTGTCCACAAGGACCGTACCTTGGTTAGCCACGACCCTCCAGGGTCGTGGCTGGCGTTGTAGCAGTCCTCCGGCTGCACTCTCCTCTCAGGGTTTCTTTGCTCGGTCTCTTCGGGGTCCCCAGGCTTTCCTCGTCTTTCCATCCAATTTGGTGGTACGCTCGGGTGCTCCTGCTCGCCGGTGAGTTCCTCGGTTCTCCTGCTCTCCTCTTCCCCGACGGGCTCATTCTCTCGGTGCGGCGCGTCTTTTCTTTTACCCTCTCCGTGCCGGGAAACCATAATGGTTTCCCCAGCAAAGCGAGGCTGCCAGCCTCGCTCTCGTCGCGTTACCCCGGCAACGGGGAGACGCAGAAATGACGTATCAGCACTGTCCGATACGTCATCGGGAGCGTTCTGTGACGGGAACACCCCGTCACACACCCCCCCCCACGAAAGGTCCTGTTCGAGGGGCTTGTAGGGGACCTGGTATGTGACGGACCTGAAAGGAAAATGGTTGGAGTTCAAGGAACCATCTCAAAATCCTTGAATTCGTATCTTTATGAGCAGATAACCAAGTGAGGGGAGCATGGTCCGTAAACAGTATAAAAGGCCGACCTAAAAGGTAATATTGTAAGGTCTCCACGGCCCACTTTATGGCCAGACACTCCTTTTCGATGGTAGGATAGTGGCGTTCTCGGGGAAATAGCTTCCTACTGATATACACTACTGGGTGATCCCTACCGTCCCCATCTGGTTGGGTCAGTACTCCCCCCAACCCCACATCAGAGGCATCCGTATATAGATGGAAGGGTTTTGAGAAATCCGGGCACCGCAGAATCGGATCCCTAGTCAGACAGGACTTTAGGTGCTCAAAGCTAGCCGTCTGTTGCTCCGAAAAAGGGACTAACCGATTAGGATGTGATTTAGACAGAAGATCGGTGAGGGGCGCGGCTAGGGTGGAATAGTCGGGTATGAACCGTCGATAGTAGCCCACCAACCCGAGGAATGAACGCAATTCTTTTTTTGTTGTTGGGTTAGGTGCATTCAGAATGGCATCTACTTTCTTAGTTTGAGGTTGCAGGTTCCCCTGACTGATTTTGTATCCTAAGTATGATATGTCTGATTGTCCTATGACGCACTTTTTGGGGTTGGCGGTTAAGCCAGCATTTGCAAGAGTGTGGAATATCTGTTGTAAATGTCGTAGATGATCATCCCATATTTCACTAAAGATAACAACGTCATCCAGGTAAGCTGCTGGAAATGTTTGAAATGGATTCAAAAGTCTATCCATTAACCGTTGGAACGTGGCTGGGGCTCCATGCAGTCCGAACAGTAACACGGTGAACTGATAAAGACCGGACTGCGTGGCAAAAGCCGTTTTCTCCTTATCTTCTGGGGCTAATGGAATCTGCCAATATCCTTTAGTCAAATCTAGGGTGGACATATACTTTGCTTTTCCCAGTTTTTCTAGTACGTCATCCACTCTAGGTATGGGATATGTATCAAACATGGAATTTTCGTTCAGCTTACGGAAATCAATACAGAATCGAATAGTACCATCAGGTTTCGGTACTAGAACAACTGGGGAGCACCAGGGACTAGTGGAAGATTCTATCACCCCTAGTTCTAACATTTTCTGGATTTCGTTCTCCATAATCTGTCGCCTAGCCTCGGGAATACGGTATGGCTTTAACCTAACAATTTTACCCGGTGTAGTCCTTATCTTATGGGTTATCATGGTGGTTTTACCTGGTATTTCTGAAAAAAACTTTCTGAAGGGTTTTAGTAGGCTATATACCTGTTCCTTTTCTGATTTCGTTAAGGTTTCGTTTATTACTGGTAGCCCCTCCCCATCATGGTGTTCGGTTGGGTAAAACTCGATATGCCAGTTTTTGCTAGGACATACGAATCGGCCCATTGCTACGACAGAGTTGGAATTGTTTGGTTCTTCCCATTTTTTTAAGAGATTTATGTGATAAATTTGGGTTTTCTGAGGAGTGGTCGAGATTTCAACTAGGTAAGTGACTGGAGAAACGGATCGTAACACCTTATAGGGACCCTGCCATTTGGCCACCAGTTTTTGTTCAGACGTGGGACGCATAATTAGTACTTGATCTCCAGGTTGTAAAACCCGTAACTTACTTCCTCGGTCATAATACTGTTTTTGGTTTTGTTGAGCGCGTTCCATATTGGCTCTGACCGTTTCCCATAAATCGTGGAGTTGAGAACGTAAATTGTGGGTATACTCTAATAAAGGTTTTCCCCCTTCCTCCGCCTCTTCCTCCCAAGTTTCAATGGCCATGTCCAAAAGGGACCGTGGCTGTCTCCCGAACACGAGCTCAAAAGGGCTATGGCCTGTTGAGGCCTGTTCATGGGTTCGTATTGCGTATAATACTAATGGTAACTTCTGATCCCAGTCTCTCCCCGTGTCCTCCACTACTTTCCTTAGTAGGGTTTTTATGGTTCGGTTGTACCTTTCCACCAGCCCGTCCGTCTGTGGATGGTACACCGAAGTTCGAATTTGGGAAATACCTAATGTCTTACACACCTGCTTCATAAGTGTAGACATAAAAGGGGTTCCCTGGTCGGTGAGTATTTCACGTGGGAATCCAATTCGAGAAAAGACATTTATCATAGCTTGGGCAACGGTCTTGGTTGTCATACTTTTTAGAGGTACGGCCTTGGGGTATCGAGTGGCATAATCAACCATAACTAAGATATACGTGTGACCTTTAGTCGAGGGTACCACAGGACCGATCAAGTCCATTCCTATCCTACTAAAAGGTATATCTATGATGGGTAGGGGCATTAAGGGTGCTTTTTTAGGTCTACCTGGTTCAGTGAGTTGGCACCTGGGACATTGGGAGCAATATTTGCGTATATGGGCGAAAACCCCCGGCCAATAAAACCGCCGAAGAAGGTACTCTTCGTTTTTTTCCCTCCCATAATGACCCCCACCTGGTTGACAATGAGCCAAAGTGAGGACTTGTTCTCTATAATATTCGGGCACTAACAATTGTAGTTTATGGTCCCCCGTACGAGTAGTGGTTACCCTGTATAAAAGATTTTTCTTAATTAAGAAGTAGGGACCCACCTCCTCGGTTTCTTCTGATTTAGCAGACTTCCAGGCTTGGGCAAGAGAAGGGTCCTCTCTCTGTTGTTGGGGAAAACTGAGAGGTACCTCATGTGTTTCGGCAACAAGACATAGATTATGTCCTGATCCCTCTCTTTCCCGATGATTTGCTTTGTCTGCCCGCTTCTCTCTACGTGACAATTTCCTACGGGTTATGGGACATTCAATATCGCTGTTAGAAAAAGGAGCTTCCCCCCACCAGTCTTGTGTCCATTTGGGTTTTCTGACGTGATCCAGAAGTTCTTGGAAATGTTCATAATCTGTCCCAATGATACACTCCTCGATCAGATTGGTCATTATCCCCATGGGGAGGACATCCCGATAATTTCTCCACTCTACTGTTAGATCATGTAATGGGTATTTCTCTTTATCCCCGTGAATACAGCAAATATTCACCCATCGCTCTCCTTCCTTGCCTGCCATGTTTACTATATCGTTCCTTACTACGGATTGGCTGCACCCGGAATCAATAAGGGCGCATACCGCTCGTCCATTAATGTTCAGGGTATGTTTATACTTCAGGTTACCTCGGCCTGTACACAGTACCCGTCGTCGAGTTACTCCGATTTCCATTGGCTCACTACTATCTGGTTTCCTTGGACACATGCGGGCGATGTGTCCCCATTCCCCACAGTTGTAACATTGGGGTCCAGTCACTGGTGGTTGGTCGATGGGCCAGCGAGGAACGGGTTCGTTTGGGAGGGTTCTGGAAGGGTTTCTAAGGTTGGGTATCCCTGGTTTTATGCTGGGTCGGGTTGGTACATTCTTTACATCCAGCGAACGATGATAGGCACATGCTAGATCAATTGCCATTTCCGTATTTACTTTAGGATGTTGACGAATCCAATGTTTTGTCGCTGTAGGCAAAGCATCAAGATATTGTTCGAGTACGATTGTTTGGATCACTTCTGTAGGAAAGTACCATCTTACCTGGCATGTTACCCCCATTTTTCACTGTATATATGTTGTTTTAGTTGTATGTGTCACTGGGACCCTGGTAACCCAGGGCCCCAGTGCTCATAAGTGTGCCTGTATGTGTTACCTGTGTAGTGACTAACTGTCTCACTGAGGCTCTGCTAATCAGAACCTCAGTGGTTATGCTCTCTCATTTCTTTCCAAATTGTCACTGACAGGCTAGTGACCATTTTTACCAATTTACATTGGCTTACTGGAACACCCTTATAATCCCCTAGTATATGGTACTGAGGTACCCAGGGTATTGGGGTTCCAGGAGATCCCTATGGGCTGCAGCATTTCTTTTGCCACCCATAGGGAGCTCTGACAATTCTTACACAGGCCTGCCACTGCAGCCTGAGTGAAATAACGTCCACGTTATTTCACAGCCATTTTACACTGCACTTAAGTAACTTATAAGTCACCTATATGTCTAACCTTTACCTGGTAAAGGTTAGGTGCAAAGTTACTTAGTGTGAGGGCACCCTGGCACTAGCCAAGGTGCCCCCACATTGTTCAGAGCCAATTCACTGAACTTTGTGAGTGCGGGGACACCATTACACGCGTGCACTACATATAGGTCACTACCTATATGTAGCTTCACCATGGTAACTCCGAATATGGCCATGTAACATGTCTATGATCATGGAATTGCCCCCTCTATGCCATCCTGGCATTGTTGGGACAACTCCATGATCCCAGTGGTCTGTAGCACAGACCCTGGTACTGCCAGACTGCCCTTCCTGGGGTTTCTCTGCAGCTGCTGCTGCTGCCAACCCCTCAGACAGGCAGCTGCCCTCCTGGGGTCCAGCCAGGCCTGGCCCAGGATGGCAGAACAAAGAACTTCCTCTGAGAGAGGGTGTGACACCCTCTCCCTTTGGAAAATGGTGTGAAGGCAGGGGAGGAGTAGCCTCCCCCAGCCTCTGGAAATGCTTTGTTGGGCACAAAGGTGCCCAATTCTGCATAAGCCAGTCTACACCGGTTCAGGGACCCCTTAGCCCCTGCTCTGGCGCGAAACTGGACAAAGGAAAGGGGAGTGACCACTCCCCTGACCTGCACCTCCCCTGGGAGGTGTCCAGAGCTCCTCCAGTGTGCTCCAGACCTCTGCCATCTTGGAAACAGAGGTGCTGCTGGCACACTGGACTGCTCTGAGTGGCCAGTGCCACCAGGTGACGTCAGAGACTCCTTGTGATAGGCTCCTTCAGGTGTTAGTAGCCTTTCCTCTCTCCTAGGTAGCCAAACCCTCTTTTCTGGCTATTTAGGGTCTCTGTCTCTGGGGAAACTTTAGATAACGAATGCATGAGCTCAGCCGAGTTCCTCTGCATCTCCCTCTTCACCTTCTGATAAGGAATCGACCGCTGACCGCGCTGGAAGCCTGCAAACCTGCAACATAGTAGCAAAGACGACTACTGCAACTCTGTAACGCTGATCCTGCCGCCTTCTCGACTGTTTTCCTGCTTGTGCATGCTGTGGGGGTAGTCTGCCTCCTCTCTGCACCAGAAGCTCCGAAGAAATCTCCCGTGGGTCGACGGAATCTTCCCCCTGCAACCGCAGGCACCAAAAAGCTGCATCTCCGGTCCCTTGGGTCTCCTCTCAGCACGACGAGCGAGGTCCCTCGAATCCAGCGACACCGTCCAAGTGACCCCCACAGTCCAGTGACTCTTCAGCCCAAGTTTGGTGGAGGTAAGTCCTTGCCTCACCTCGCTGGGCTGCATTGCTGGGAACCGCGACTTTGCAAGCTTCTCCGGCCCCTGTGCACTTCCGGCGGAAATCCTGTGTGCACAGCCAAGCCTGGGTCCACGGCACTCTAACCTGCATTGCACGACTTTCTAAGTTGGTCTCCGGCGACGTGGGACTCCTTTGTGCAACTTCGGCGAGCACCGTTTCACGCATCCTCGTAGTGCCTGTTTCTGGCACTTCTCCGGGTGCTACCTGCTTCAGTGAGGGCTCTTTGTCTTGCTCGACGTCCCCTCTCTCTGCAGGTCCAATTTGCGACCTCCTGGTCCCTCCTGGGCCCCAGCAGCGTCCAAAAACGCCAAACGCACGATTTGCGTGTAGCAAGGCTTGTTGGCGTCCATCCGGCGGGAAAACACTTCTGCACGACTCTCCAAGGCGTGGGGGATCCATCCTCCAAAGGGGAAGTCTCTAGCCCTTGTCGTTCCTGCAGTATTCACAGTTCTTCAGCCTAGTAAGAGCTTCTTTGCACCAACCGCTGGCATTTCTTGGGCATCTGCCCATCTCCGAGCTGCTTGTGACTTTTGGACTTGGTCCCCTTGTTCCACAGGTACCTTCAGACAGGAATCCATCGTTGTTGCATTGCTGATTTGTGTTTTCCTTGCATTCTCCCTCTAACACGACTATTTTGTCCTTAGGGGAACTTTGGTGCACTTTGCACTCACTTTTCAGGGTCTTGGGGAGGGTTATTTTTCTAACTCTCACTATTTTCTAATAGTCCCAGCGACCCTCTACAAGGTCACATAGGTTTGGGGTCCATTCGTGGTTCACATTCCACTTTTGGAGTATATGGTTTGTGTTGCCCCTATCCCTATGTTTCCCCATTGCATCCTATTGTAACTATACATTGTTTGCACTGTTTTCTAAGACTATACTGCATATTTTTGCTATTGTGTATATATATCTTGTGTATATTTCCTATCCTCTCACTGAGGGTACACTCTAAGATACTTTGGCATATTGTCATAAAAATAAAGTACCTTTATTTTTAGTATAACTGTGTATTGTGTTTTCTTATGATATTGTACATATGACACTAAGTGGTACTGTAGTAGCTTCACATGTCTCCTAGTTCAGCCTGAGCTGCTTTGCTAAGCTACCATTATCTATCAGCCTAAGCTGCTAGACACCCTATACACTAATAAGGGATAACTGGGCCTGGTGCAAGGTGCAAGTACCCCTTGGTACTCACTACAAGCCAGTCCAGCCTCCTACATTGGTTGTGCAGTGGTGGGATAAGTGCTTTGAGACTACTTACCACTCTTGTCATTGTACTTTTCATAAGAGAAAAATATACAAAACAAGGTCAGTGTATATACACATAGCCAAAAAGTTTTGCATTTCCTCTTTTCACTCTTTTCTAAGTGCTGAAAAGTACTTCTAAACTTTCAAAAAGTTCTTAAAAGTTTAAAAAGTTTTTTTTTCTGTCTTTGCAAAAAGTTCTGAAAACTTTTTTCTCTTTGTCTATCACTTTTACTCTCTCTAAAAAATGTCTGGCACAGGCCAAAAAGTTGAACTGTCCAAACTTGCATATGATCACCTTAGCTGGAAAGGAGCAAGGAGTCTCTGCATAGAGAGAGGTTTGAGTGTAGGGAAGAATCCTTCCTTAGAACTGTTAATTAATATGCTTAGAGTACAGGATAAGGCCATAAGTGCCCAATCTGTAGAAAAAGTAGCTAATGGTTCTCAATCTGATCCAGGGACTCCCCCAGGAAAAGGTTCAGGAAAGAAACTTCTCAGCCTGCCCATTACTAGACAGTCTAGCATAGTTGGTACAGAGGTTGAATCACATCATACTGATGATGTGCTCTCACATTATACTGGTAGCCAAGCTGTTAGGGTGCCCTCTGTAAGGGACAGGTCTCCTTCTGTTCATTCCCATCATACCTCTGTATCTAGAAATGTCCCTCCCACCCACCCTGATGACAGATTGTTGGAAAGGGAGCTCAATAGATTGAGAGTGGAGCAAACCAGACTGAAGCTCAAGAAGCAACAGCTGGATTTGGATAGACAGTCTTTAGAAATAGAGAGGGAAAGACAGAAAATGGGTTTAGATACCCATGGTGGCAGCAGCAGTATTCCCCATAGTCATCCTGCAAAAGAGCATGATTCCAGGAATCTGCATAAGATAGTTCCCCCTTACAAGGAGGGGGATGACATTAACAAGTGGTTTGCTGCACTTGAGAGGGCCTGTGCTGTACAGGATGTCCCTCAAAGGCAGTGGGCTGCTATCCTATGGCTATCATTTACTGGAAAAGGTAGGGATAGGCTCCTTACTGTAAAAGAAAATGATGCTAACAATTTCCAAGTTCTTAAGAATGCACTCCTGGATGGTTATGGCTTAACCACTGAACAGTACAGGATCAAGTTCAGAGATACCAAAAAGGAGTCTTCACAAGACTGGGTTGATTTCATTGACCAGGCAGTGAAGGCCTTGGAGGGGTGGTTACATGGCAGTAAAGTTACTGATTATGACAGCCTGTATAACTTAATCCTGAGAGAGCATATTCTTAATAATTGTGTGTCTGATTTGTTGCACCAGTACTTGGTGGACTCTGATCTGACCTCTCCCCAAGAATTGGGAAAGAAGGCAGACAAATGGGTCAGAACAAGAGTGAACAGAAAAGTTCATACAGGGGGTGACAAAGATGGCAACAAAAAGAAGGATGGTAAGTCTTCTGACAAGGGTGGGGACAAATCTAAAAATGAGTCTTCATCAGGCCCACAAAAACACTCTGGTGGGGGTGGTGGGCCCAAACCTTCCTCTAATCAGAACAAGGAAAGGAAACCATGGTGCTATTTATGTAAGATAAAAGGCCATTGGACAACAGATCCCAGTTGTCCAAAGAAAGGCACCACAGCTCCTACCACTACAACCCCTACTGCTACACCTAGTGTCCCTACTAATAGCAGTGGTGGTGGGAGCAAACCTACTAATAGCCAATCCAAGGGAGTAGCTGGGCTCACTTTTGGTAATTTAGTTGGGGTTGGTCTGATTAGGGAGACCACAGAGGCTACTTTAGTCTCTGAAGGGGCTATTGACTTAGCCACTTTGGTTGCTTGCCCCCATAACTTGGAGAAGTACAAGCAACTAACCCTAATAAATGGTGTTGAGGTCCAGGCCTACAGGGACACAGGTGCCAGTGTCACAATGGTGATTGAGAAACTGGTGCACCCTGAACAACACATACTTGGACACCAGTACCAAGTAACCGATGCTCACAACATAACACAAAGCCACCCCATGGCTGTTGTAAATCTCAACTGGGGGGGGGTATCTGGTCCAAAGAAAGTTGTGGTAGCTTCAGATTTACCTGTAGACTGTCTATTAGGGAACGATTTGGAGACATCAGCTTGGTCAGATGTGGAGTTGGAGGCCCATGCAGCAATGCTGGGCATCCCAGGGCATATTTTTGCTTTGACAAGGGCTCAGGCCAAAAAGCAAAAAGGACAGGGAAGCTTGGATCCTGGAACAATGGACCAAGTGCTCCCTAAAGCTAGGGCTAGTAGAAGCAAACCACTTCCTACTATCCCTCCCTCTACAGTGGATTCTACTTCTGAGGAAGAAGAATTCCCTCCCTGTGCAGAACCTACACCAGAGGAGCTGGAAGCAGACACTGCTGAGCTTTTGGGTGAAGGGGGGCCTGCCAGAGAGGAGCTGAGTGTGGCACAGCAAACCTGTCCCACATTAGAGGGTCTCAGACAGCAAGCTGTCAAACAGGCTAATGGGGATGTCAGTGACTCACACAGAGTTTACTGGGAGGACAACCTCTTGTACACTGAGCAAAGGGATCCTAAACCTGGAGCTGCCAGGAGATTAGTGATTCCTCAGGAGTACAGAAAGTTCCTCCTAACACTGGCACATGACATTCCCTTAGCTGGACACCTGGGTCAAATGAAAACTTGGGACAGATTGGTACCACTGTTTCATTGGCCTAGGATGTCTGAGGACACAAAAGATTTTTGTAAGTCCTGTGAAACCTGTCAAGCCAGTGGCAAGACAGGTGGCACTCCAAAGGCACCCCTTATCCCACTGCCTGTGGTTGGGGTTCCCTTTGAAAGGGTAGGGGTTGACATAGTTGGCCCCCTTGACCCTCCTACTGCTTCAGGCAATAGGTTTATCTTGGTGGTAGTGGACCATGCCACAAGATATCCTGAAGCTATTCCTTTAAGGACCACTACAGCTCCTGCAGTGGCAAAGGCCCTCCTGGGAATATTTTCCAGGGTGGGCTTCCCAAAGGAAGTAGTATCAGACAGAGGAAGCAATTTCATGTCTGCATACTTAAAGGCCATGTGGAAGGAGTGTGGTGTAACTTACAAGTTCACAACACCCTATCATCCACAAACAAATGGACTGGTGGAGAGATTTAATAAAACTCTCAAAGGCATGATTATGGGACTCCCTGAAAAACTCCGCAGGAGATGGGATATCCTTCTACCATGCCTCCTTTTTGCCTACAGGGAGGTACCCCAGAAAGGAGTGGGCTTCAGCCCCTTTGAACTTCTTTTTGGACACCCTGTTAGGGGTCCACTCACACTTGTAAAGGAGGGTTGGGAACAACCTTTAAAAGCTCCTAAGCAGGATATTGTGGACTATGTACTTGGCCTCAGATCAAGGATGGCTGAGTACATGAAAAAGGCCAGTAAAAACCTTCAGGCCAGCCAAGAGCTCCAGAAGCAATGGCATGATCAGAAGGCTGTTTTGGTTCAGTACCAACCAGGGCAGAAAGTGTGGGTCTTGGAGCCTGTGGCCCCAAGAGCACTCCAAGATAAATGGAGTGGTCCACACACAATTGTTGAAAAGAAGGGTGAAGTCACCTACTTGGTTGACTTAGGCACTGCCAGGAGTCCCCTTAGGGTGCTCCATGTCAACCGCCTGAAACCCTACTATGACAGGGCTGATCTCACCCTGCTCATGGCAACAGATGAGGGACAGGAAGAAGACAGTGATCCTCTACCTGATCTCTTCTCTTCCACAGAACAAGATGCTCTTGTGGAAGGGGTAGTTTTGGCTGATTGTCTTACTGCTGAGCAGAAAGATAATTGCATAAATCTCCTAGGACAATTTTCAGAACTCTTCTCCATTGTGCCAGGCACCACTTCTTGGTGTGAGCACACTATAGATACTGGAGACAGTTTACCTGTCAAAAGTAAGATCTATAGGCAGCCTGACCATGTCAGGGACTGCATAAAGCAAGAAGTTCAGAAGATGTTGGAACTAGGAGTGGTTGAGCACTCTGACAGTCCATGGGCTTCTCCTGTGGTACTGGTACCAAAACCCAATTCTAAAGATGGAAAGAAGGAAATGAGGTTTTGTGTAGACTATAGAGGTCTCAACTTGGTAACCAAAACAGATGCTCACCCTATACCCAGGGCAGATGAGCTAATAGATACACTGGCATCTGCCAAGTATCTAAGCACTTTTGATTTGACTGCAGGGTATTGGCAGATCAAAATGTCAGAAGATGCTAAACCTAAGACTGCATTTTCTACCATTGGAGGACATTACCAGTTTACTGTAATGCCTTTTGGTTTGAAAAATGCACCTGCCACTTTTCAGAGGTTGGTGAACACAGTCCTGCAAGGGCTGGAAGCTTTCAGTGCAGCATATTTGGATGATATAGCTGTCTTTAGCTCCAGCTGGGATGATCACCTGGTCCACCTTTGGAAAGTTTTGGAGGCCCTGCAAAAGGCAGGCCTCACTATCAAGGCTTCAAAGTGCCAGATAGGGCAGGGTAAAGTGGTTTATCTGGGACACCTTGTTGGTGGGGAACAGATTGCACCACTTCAGGGGAAAATCCAAACTATTATTGATTGGATTCCCCCTACCACTCAGACTCAGGTGAGAGCCTTCCTAGGCCTCACTGGGTATTACAGGAGGTTCATTAAGAACTATGGCTCCATTGCAGCCCCTCTTAATGACCTCACATCCAAGAAAATGCCTAAAAAGGTATTATGGACAGCAAACTGTCAGAAAGCTTTTGAGGAGCTGAAGCAGGCCATGTGCTCTGCACCTGTCCTGAAAAGCCCTTGTTACTCTAAAAAATTCTATGTCCAGACTGATGCATCTGAATTAGGAGTAGGGGCAGTCCTATCACAACTTAATTCTGAGGGCCAGGATCAACCTGTTGCTTTTATTAGTAGAAGGTTGACCCCTAGAGAAAAGCGTTGGTCTGCCATTGAGAGGGAGGCCTTTGCTGTGGTCTGGGCTCTGAAGAAGTTGAGGCCATACCTGTTTGGCACTCACTTCATTGTTCAGACAGACCACAAACCTCTACTTTGGCTAAAACAAATGAAAGGTGAAAATCCTAAATTGTTGAGGTGGTCCATATCCCTACAGGGAATGGACTATACAGTGGAACATAGACCTGGGAGTAGCCACTCCAATGCAGATGGACTCTCCAGATATTTCCACTTAGACAATGAAGACTCATCAGGTAATGGCTAGTCTTATTGTCCTTCGTTTGGGGGGGGGTTGTGTAGGAAAGTACCATCTTACCTGGCATGTTACCCCCATTTTTCACTGTATATATGTTGTTTTAGTTGTATGTGTCACTGGGACCCTGGTAACCCAGGGCCCCAGTGCTCATAAGTGTGCCTGTATGTGTTACCTGTGTAGTGACTAACTGTCTCACTGAGGCTCTGCTAATCAGAACCTCAGTGGTTATGCTCTCTCATTTCTTTCCAAATTGTCACTGACAGGCTAGTGACCATTTTTACCAATTTACATTGGCTTACTGGAACACCCTTATAATCCCCTAGTATATGGTACTGAGGTACCCAGGGTATTGGGGTTCCAGGAGATCCCTATGGGCTGCAGCATTTCTTTTGCCACCCATAGGGAGCTCTGACAATTCTTACACAGGCCTGCCACTGCAGCCTGAGTGAAATAACGTCCACGTTATTTCACAGCCATTTTACACTGCACTTAAGTAACTTATAAGTCACCTATATGTCTAACCTTTACCTGGTAAAGGTTAGGTGCAAAGTTACTTAGTGTGAGGGCACCCTGGCACTAGCCAAGGTGCCCCCACATTGTTCAGAGCCAATTCACTGAACTTTGTGAGTGCGGGGACACCATTACACGCGTGCACTACATATAGGTCACTACCTATATGTAGCTTCACCATGGTAACTCCGAATATGGCCATGTAACATGTCTATGATCATGGAATTGCCCCCTCTATGCCATCCTGGCATTGTTGGGACAACTCCATGATCCCAGTGGTCTGTAGCACAGACCCTGGTACTGCCAGACTGCCCTTCCTGGGGTTTCTCTGCAGCTGCTGCTGCTGCCAACCCCTCAGACAGGCAGCTGCCCTCCTGGGGTCCAGCCAGGCCTGGCCCAGGATGGCAGAACAAAGAACTTCCTCTGAGAGAGGGTGTGACACCCTCTCCCTTTGGAAAATGGTGTGAAGGCAGGGGAGGAGTAGCCTCCCCCAGCCTCTGGAAATGCTTTGTTGGGCACAAAGGTGCCCAATTCTGCATAAGCCAGTCTACACCGGTTCAGGGACCCCTTAGCCCCTGCTCTGGCGCGAAACTGGACAAAGGAAAGGGGAGTGACCACTCCCCTGACCTGCACCTCCCCTGGGAGGTGTCCAGAGCTCCTCCAGTGTGCTCCAGACCTCTGCCATCTTGGAAACAGAGGTGCTGCTGGCACACTGGACTGCTCTGAGTGGCCAGTGCCACCAGGTGACGTCAGAGACTCCTTGTGATAGGCTCCTTCAGGTGTTAGTAGCCTTTCCTCTCTCCTAGGTAGCCAAACCCTCTTTTCTGGCTATTTAGGGTCTCTGTCTCTGGGGAAACTTTAGATAACGAATGCATGAGCTCAGCCGAGTTCCTCTGCATCTCCCTCTTCACCTTCTGATAAGGAATCGACCGCTGACCGCGCTGGAAGCCTGCAAACCTGCAACATAGTAGCAAAGACGACTACTGCAACTCTGTAACGCTGATCCTGCCGCCTTCTCGACTGTTTTCCTGCTTGTGCATGCTGTGGGGGTAGTCTGCCTCCTCTCTGCACCAGAAGCTCCGAAGAAATCTCCCGTGGGTCGACGGAATCTTCCCCCTGCAACCGCAGGCACCAAAAAGCTGCATCTCCGGTCCCTTGGGTCTCCTCTCAGCACGACGAGCGAGGTCCCTCGAATCCAGCGACACCGTCCAAGTGACCCCCACAGTCCAGTGACTCTTCAGCCCAAGTTTGGTGGAGGTAAGTCCTTGCCTCACCTCGCTGGGCTGCATTGCTGGGAACCGCGACTTTGCAAGCTTCTCCGGCCCCTGTGCACTTCCGGCGGAAATCCTGTGTGCACAGCCAAGCCTGGGTCCACGGCACTCTAACCTGCATTGCACGACTTTCTAAGTTGGTCTCCGGCGACGTGGGACTCCTTTGTGCAACTTCGGCGAGCACCGTTTCACGCATCCTCGTAGTGCCTGTTTCTGGCACTTCTCCGGGTGCTACCTGCTTCAGTGAGGGCTCTTTGTCTTGCTCGACGTCCCCTCTCTCTGCAGGTCCAATTTGCGACCTCCTGGTCCCTCCTGGGCCCCAGCAGCGTCCAAAAACGCCAAACGCACGATTTGCGTGTAGCAAGGCTTGTTGGCGTCCATCCGGCGGGAAAACACTTCTGCACGACTCTCCAAGGCGTGGGGGATCCATCCTCCAAAGGGGAAGTCTCTAGCCCTTGTCGTTCCTGCAGTATTCACAGTTCTTCAGCCTAGTAAGAGCTTCTTTGCACCAACCGCTGGCATTTCTTGGGCATCTGCCCATCTCCGAGCTGCTTGTGACTTTTGGACTTGGTCCCCTTGTTCCACAGGTACCTTCAGACAGGAATCCATCGTTGTTGCATTGCTGATTTGTGTTTTCCTTGCATTCTCCCTCTAACACGACTATTTTGTCCTTAGGGGAACTTTGGTGCACTTTGCACTCACTTTTCAGGGTCTTGGGGAGGGTTATTTTTCTAACTCTCACTATTTTCTAATAGTCCCAGCGACCCTCTACAAGGTCACATAGGTTTGGGGTCCATTCGTGGTTCACATTCCACTTTTGGAGTATATGGTTTGTGTTGCCCCTATCCCTATGTTTCCCCATTGCATCCTATTGTAACTATACATTGTTTGCACTGTTTTCTAAGACTATACTGCATATTTTTGCTATTGTGTATATATATCTTGTGTATATTTCCTATCCTCTCACTGAGGGTACACTCTAAGATACTTTGGCATATTGTCATAAAAATAAAGTACCTTTATTTTTAGTATAACTGTGTATTGTGTTTTCTTATGATATTGTACATATGACACTAAGTGGTACTGTAGTAGCTTCACATGTCTCCTAGTTCAGCCTGAGCTGCTTTGCTAAGCTACCATTATCTATCAGCCTAAGCTGCTAGACACCCTATACACTAATAAGGGATAACTGGGCCTGGTGCAAGGTGCAAGTACCCCTTGGTACTCACTACAAGCCAGTCCAGCCTCCTACAACTTCTTCTCTACTATTACCGGAGGGACCCAACCACTTCAAAGCCAAATCCTTTACACGATAGTAAAAAGTTCGGGGGTCTTCATTCGGTCCCCATTTGATTTTCCGGAATTTGACCCTATAATATTCAGTGTCATGTCCCACCCGTTCTAGGATACTCGTCTTTATTTCTTGGTATGGCGTGGTTCCCCCCGGGTTTGCTGCTTGGTATGCTGCTTGTAATATCCCTGTAAGTAAGGGCGCTACATACTGCCCCCATCTATCCTCAGGCCATTGGGCAGATGAAGCTACCCTCTCGAAATTAGTAAAAAAGGCTTCGGGGTCTTCACCCTCTTGATACTTCTGTAACACAGAACTTGGGACATTGGGGTGAACCTTACTAGCAGCAATAGTTTCAGTTAATTTCTTCATGGCCGTCTCGTGGACTAATTGATTATTTGCAAGGATGGTGGCCTGGCTCTTCAGAGCTGACTGCAAGGCTTCCCTGTCCTCTTTTGCTTCTCGCTGGTGCGCCTCCCACACCAGCTGCAGGTGTCGCTGTCCTTCGGCCAATTGCTTAATCATATCCTCCAACGAGGGGGTGTCGCTCATGATTGCCACTGTTCGGTTGTCTGTGAAGGTGTCCTAAACAATGATACCACTTCTGACACCACTGTGACAGTTCGAATAGTATAAAGGCAACGGAGAGGTATGGAGTTGATTATATAAGTGGTGTATTCTGAATAATTGATAGCAATAAAGGGTTATGATGGAGGTGGTGGCTCTTCCCGCACTTGTGAGCTTGTTCGTCTACTTTTTCCCCTTCCCGGATTGGTGTGGTCTTCTAATTGTTTTCTTCTCTTTCAGGTTGCGTGGTGGCTTGTCCCCTCAGGGAAATCCAGGATGGTACCGGAAATAGAAGGACAAAACGCCGGGTAAGTATAGGGTCCTATAACAGGGTTTGTCCTCTTTTCCTAGCATGGACTGGGGAAAATAGGTAAAAACACAAGGAGGGGGTTGGTGGTCGTGAGGAAGTGGGGAAGTAAATGTGTCCACACAAAAAAAAAACTAATATGGGTGTTGTAAAGGTGCCACACAGGTGCTGGTTGCTGTGCCCCTTCTTAATTCCCCTTTTCTCCTTCCCCCTCCTCTATATCCCCTCCCCAGTCCCTTTTTTAGTTATGCCCCTCTTTTGTGTCCACAAGGACCGTACCTTGGTTAGCCACGACCCTCCAGGGTCGTGGCTGGCATTGTAGCAGTCCTCCAGCTGCACTCTCCTCTCAGGGTTTCTTTGCTCTGTCTCTTCGGGGTCCCCAGGCTTTCCTCGTCCTTCCGTCCAATTCGGTGGTACGCTCGGGTGCTCCTGCTCGCCGGTGAGTTCCTCAGTTCTCCTGCTCTCCTCTTCCCCGACGGGCTCACTCTCTCGGTGCGGCGCGTCTTTTCTTTTACCCTCTCTGTGCCGGGAAACCATAATGGTTTCCCCGGCAACGCGAGGCTGCCAGCCTCGCTCTCGTCGCGTTACCCCAGCAATGGGGAGACGCGGAAATGAACTTTGCAATATATTAAAAATTATTACACATCTTGAACTATATATATACCCGTAGCAAAAGTCCGGCACAGTTTGGCAAAGTTCAAATGTCTCTGGAGAGACTCCTGCTCTGACAAGTGGTGCCCTATCCAGTTCCTGGGCCCTTGAAAAGAAAGCTGGTGGAAATCCAAGTAAATCGACTTCGGACGACTCCGGACCGACGCCGCTGCCGAATCTGGTAACGCCGCCTGCACCCGACGCCGTGACCCTCGCTGGAACGCGACGCTCTTCGCAGGCCCGACGCCGCTGCAGCCCCGCTGATGTCCGCGACTCCGTGGAAGCGGCCGCACCACGTCGTGACCGACGCCGCTCGAAGTGCACAGATTCAACGTTTCGCACAGACGCCGCGATCCCCCACTTCGCGCATCGGCTTGTTTTCACTCTTCACCAAAGGTACTGTACTTGGGGGTCCACACGACTCCGTGTCGGGCGCCGCTAGTTTCGGCTTGTTGGGAATGACTCCGTCACAACGCCGTGTTAACATCTCATCGAAGCATTTTTGTTTCTAAGCGCTATTTTGAGAATTTAGGGGGTCATTCTGACCCTGGCGGTCAGTGTTAAAGCGGCGGCCAACCCGCCAATAGTCTGGCGGTCCAAAAAATGGAATTCTGACCCTGGCGGGAACCGCCGACACAGGCCGCCGCTTTAACACTCCGACCGCCACGGCGGCACAAACAAACAGCGCGGCGGTCACCGCCAACAGCCAGGCGGCAGACAATGTACCGCCCACCCTATCACGACTCAGCATTCCGCCACCTTTTCCGGGGCGGGAGCCCCGCCGATAAAAACACGGCGGAAACAGACATTTCCAATAGAAAACGCTCACCTCGAGACACTCCACGCGGAATCGGGACAGCATGGAACCGGAACTCCACATCCTCCCAGCCATTGCCTTCCTGCTCTTCTACCAGGATCACGAACGTCGCCGCAGATGACAACGGTGAGTACTGCACCTACGACACAGGGGAGGGGGGAGGAGGAAAGGTTACGGGCACACACATACGCGACACATCCACCCCCACCCTCACCCCCACCGAAATACCTACACACCAATGCAGATTAAAAAGTCAGAGTGACACCCCCAAGCCGCCCAAAAAAAAATGCAAAGGCAAAAGGCAATGATTGTAAAAATAGAACTATATTATAGGAATAATTAAGTATAGTGAACTTTGCAATATATAAAAAATTATTACACATCTTGAACTATATATATACCCGTAGCAAAAGTCCGGCACAGTTTGGCAAAGTTCAAATGTCCATGGGCCAATGTGCAGCAACACATGGGCAAAGCCCACACACGAGATCGACTCCATTGGAGAGAACACTGCTGGGGCATCACAAAAATAAAATACAGGCACCTCAGGGGGAAGGGAAAAGGGGGCACCTCAGCCACATGAGTCCACGACGCCAGATCCACGAAGGGCCTCCATGCCCACTGTGCAATCCTGGGGAGTGCAAAGCCACAGTCTCTCAAGTCTCTATAGTGGGTGGGTTGCCCACTGTGCCATCCTGGGGAGTGCAAAGCCACAGTCTCTCAAGTCTCTACAGTGGATGGGTTGGCCACTGTGCCATCCTGGGGGGTGCAAAGCCACAGTCTCTCAAGTCTCTACAGTGGGTGGGTTGCCCACTGTGCCATCCTGGGGGGTGCAAAGCCACAGTCCATCAGGTGGATTACAGAGTCCACTGGTCATGGAGGAGGCATGGTGGGCAGAGTGCCTCGTGAAGCCCTGCCCGACACAGATCCGGGCCTGCCAATGGGCCAGCGGTGCTTGAGATGAGGGCCCAGCGGAGCGGTGCTTGAGATGATGGCCCAGCGGAGCGGTGCTTGACAGGAGGGCCCAGCGGAGCGGTGCTTGAGATGAGGGCCCAGCGGAGCGGTGCTTGACAGGAGGGCCCAGCGGAGCGGTGCTTGACAGGAGGGCCCAGCGGAGCGGTGCTTGAGATGAGGGCCCAGCGGAGCGGTGCTTGACAGGAGGGCCCAGCGGAGCGGTGCTTGACAGGAGGGCCCAGCGGAGCGGTGCTTGACAGGAGGGCCCAGCGGAGCGGTGCTTGAGATGAGGGCCCAGCGGAGAGGTGCTTGACAGGAGGGCCCAGCGGAGCGGTGCTTGTCTTGAAGGGCCCTGTTCAGCGGTGCTTGTCTTGAAGGGCCCTGTTCAGCGGTGCTTGTCTTGGCGGGGCCCTGTTCAGCGGTGCTCCTCATGGCGGGGTCCTGTTCAGCGGTGCTCCTCACGGCGGAGCCCTGTTCAGCGGTGCTCCTCACGGCGGGGCCCTCTTCAGCAGTGCCTGTCTTGTGTTTCGAGTGAACCACACCTGGCCAATACTTCCCGCTCAGTCAGCATCGGACCTTTCCATTGCTGGGCCCTCCTGTGATGGAGTTCTGGGGCCCTGGGTGTCCTCCAATACCCCCGGAATGGGGCTGGTGGGGCCCTCATGGCCAGGTCGGCTGCTCCCTGTCTGTTGCAGTTTGCTGCCCATGCCCTCCTTGGCAGAATCTCCGTGGCCCTTGGCTCCCTTACTCGATGTGGCAGGTGACGGTGCAAGGCTACTCTCCTTGGGGGCAGGCGTATCAGGCCTGTCGCGCCTGCCCTTCAGTTTTTTGGTCCTCTTCCCAGGGGGGGGGGGGGGCTGGCTGTGCCTTTGCTGCTGGCCGATGTCCCTGCCCAAGGAAAGGGCGGACTCCAAAAGCCAGGCACAACGTTCTTTGGAGTTGCTGGGCTGGTGGTGGCTGAGGTGTTTTTGGAACTCTTACGAGAGGGAGGGGGTGGGTCAGGTGAGGAAAAGAGGTTCAGTTTTGACAGGAATAGTTTTTTAGGAGCAATGGGAAGGGTAGTTGTAGTGGGTATGGGAGTGGAGGAAGAGGATGTGGTTGTAGGAGAGTCAAGTCTGGTGTCTTTGGGTGCAGGTGCTTGGGCTGGAGGCTGTCGTGAGGTGGATGGCTGTTGGGTGGGTGCCTGCCTGCGTTTGTGTGGTTTGGAAGCGGGGGTGACAGACACACTGGGAGAGGATATAGGGGACGTGTACATGGCAGTGGGGGTGGTGACTGCACGTGTGGGGACTGGTCTGGAGGGTGTGCTGGTGATGGGTGTACTGGCTGATGGTGGTGTTCATGCAGGTGTGAGTGTAGACGTCACAGGGAGGGAGGAGGGAGACGAGGAGGTGGGGGACACAGAGGAGGTAGTGGCTGTTGGCATGTCTGCATCTGGATGTTGCTTGGGTGAATGCTTGTGTGTTCTGTGGTGCTTATGTCTGGATGAGCTTCCCTTGGGTGTTGAGGTGTGTGCAGGCTGGTCTGTAGGTGTGGATGGGATAGGCAGAGGAACAGGGGAGTGGGACTGGGTGGAGGGAGTTAGAAGAGGGAGGCTCGAGACAGGGACAATGGCTGCCGTCAGTGCTGAGGCCAGAGCGTTGAACGATCGCTGCTGGGTAGCCTGACCTGAATGAAGGCCCTCCAGGTATGCATTGCTTTGATGCACCTCCCTCTCCACAAAACCTCGATGGCATTCAAAAGGGTAGACTGCCCAACAATGATGGTCCTCAGGAGGTCAATGACCTCCTCACTGACGGCAGCAGGGGTGACTGGGGCATAGCCTGAGGTGCCTGGGGCAAAGGAGATGGCCGCCTTCCTGGCCGTGTGGGCACGGGCCGAAGGCCGAGGGGCTGCTGGGAGGGCGGAGCTGGTGCGCTGGGTGGCGGCTGTACCTGTAGTATCGGTGGGCACGGATGTTGCCGTCACGGCAAGGGAGCTCCCATCCGAGGACATGTCGGTGTCACTGACGTCTGCACGGGTCCCCGTGGTGGAGCCCCCCTCGCCCTCCGTCTCACTGGTCAAGTCGGAGTCCGTTGCATGGCCCTCCGGGGCCATGTGAGCTGCAGCTCCCTCTTGCGCCGATGCCACTTCTCCTCCGCCTGATGATGCTAATGCACACATTCACAGAATAACAAAGAAAATGGGGGCGGGGTGGAGAAATAAAGACAAGTTGAGTGCATGCATTGGGGACACCGTTGGCGGAGAGGACAGACACAGAAGCCCCCTGCACGACGCTGCGCACTTGGGGTACACTACTCATTTACTGGGACATGCCCTACAAGCCTATGGGCGACAACTGCCCACACAGAATACACAGGTCCATGAATAGCATTACTAGGCACCCTACAGAGGTGGGGGGCGGGGACACAGGACCATACCTCACGGAGGGCCCTAGCCTACAGAAATCGCCCTGGCCTAGGGATACCGACAGCCCTCCTCCCCCACCCAGGCACCTCCACTGCGCGCAAATATAGCTGAATGTGCTGGTACTCACCCCCTTGTGTCTGATGTGATGTCCTCAAGCGCCCATCCAAATCGGGGTAGGCCACCGCCAGGATCCGGGACATCAGGGGGGTCAAGGTACGACTGGCACCCCTCCTAGGTTGGGAGGCCATCCCCAGCAGAGCCTCGGCGTTCTTCCTGCTCCCGCGGCGGATGTCCTCCCACCTCTTGCGGCAGTGGGTGCCCCGTCTGTTGTGGACCCCCAGGGCCCGGACGTCCTTGGCGATGGCATGCCAAATCTTGATCTTCTGATGGGCGCTGACCTATGTGACATGTACAGGGGGGGAAAAGAAACATCATCACTTTTCTGCATGGTGGGTGTGAGTGGCCCCCCTCCCCAACGTTGCCATGTGGCACATGCTCTCATCAGTCGTGCCATGCATTCCTCATTCGCTCCCCTCCCCTCCATCGTACATCCACCCCACTCATCACAGGCACTGCCCACTATGCATTGGCCCCCGTGTACTCACCTGTTGGTCTGGAGGACCGTAGAGTAGCGCATACTGGGGGAGGACCCCATCCACGAGCTTCTCCAACTCTTCGGAACTGAAGGCGGGGGCCCTTTCCCCAGTCGCAGCAGCCATTGTCACTTCCAGACCGAGGTCACAGCAGCACTTGCAGTATAGGTCCTCTCCTGTGGATGCTCAGGTCTCGAGTGATTAAGCAGAGAGAAAATGGCGGTTACGGCCGCAGCGGTGCGTACCGTGGCGGTGCGTACCGCGACCGCCGGCGCACATCGCCATTGGCTCCTGAAACCCATAGGGTTCAATATTATCCAATGCGGCTTTGCGCCGTGGTCTTCGACCGCCACGGTGTGCCACGCCAGCACAATGACCTCACTTCACATTGTCACACTTCACAGGTCAGGCAGCCGCCATTTCAAGGGCCCACATGGCTTAATTCCTACTGCGTCACACATGCCTAGGCCTTGCCTCGACACTCATACAAGCCATTCAATCCAGAGAGAATCGTGTACTGTGCAAGCTGTGGGAACTTACCTGTGGGTTGATTGACTCTGTGCTTCATGTTGTCCTTCCTAGGCACCGTCCGCTGGGAATTGCGAGGAGACGGAGAAATGTTCCCGTGTACAGACCGCTGGTGGACCTGTCGACAATGGAAGAACGATATGTCATACTCACCTACAGACTCGCCCATGCCACTATACAGGAACTGTGTGCCCAGCTGGAGCCAGACCTGATGTCACCCATCCGCCAACCCACAGGGATTCCGCCTCTAGTGCAGGTGCTGTCAGTACTCCATTTTTTGGCTAGTGGATCATTTCAAACTACAGTGGCCATATCATCTGGGATGTCTCAGCCTATGTTTTCAAAGGTATTGTCCAGAGTGTTGTCTGCCCTGATGAAATACATGCAGAGCTACATCATTTTCCCTGAGGTGGGTGACTTGCCTACAGTGAAGGGTGATTTCTATGCCCTTGGACACATTCCCAATATCATTGGTGCCATTGATGGTACCCATGTGGCTTTGGTCCCCCCAAAAGACAATGAACAGGTGTACAGGAACCGAAAAAATTATCATTCGATGAATGTCCAGGTGGTCTGTTTGGCTGACCAGTACATCTCCCATTTAAATGCCAAGTTCCCAGGGTCAGTGCATGACACGTACGTCATGCGAAATAGCAGCATCCCTTATGTGATGGAACAGCTACAGAGACAGCGTGTGTGGCTAATTGGTGACTCTGGTTACCCCAACCTGCCTTGGCTATTGACCCCAGTGAGGAATCCCAGGACAAGGGCAGAGGAACGGTACAATGAGGCCCATGGGCGTACTAGGAAGGTGATCGGGCGGACCTTCGGCCTCCTGAAGGCCAGGTTTAGGTGCCTGCATATGACAGGTGGATCCCTAATGTACTCACCAAAGAAGGTGTGTCATATCATCGTGGCCTGCTGCATGCTTCACAACCTGGCTTTGCGACGCCAGGTGCCTTTCCTGCAGGAGGATGGTCCAGATGGTGGTGTTGTGGCCGCTGTGGAGCCTGGGGAGAGTGAAGAGGAGGAAGACGAAGAGGACGACATAGACAACAGGGACACAGTGATACTGCAGTATTTCCAGTAACACACAGAGGAGAATCTACTCCAGCATTTTAAAAAATCTGTAACAGCACTGGCTCTCTACTGTCTGACCTTTCCCCCCAATGTATTGTAACTTAGTTGTGAATTTCCCTTCCTATTTCAGTGATCTGGTCCCCACGGAGTGCCCTCTGGTTTATTTCCCCATGGACTACCGCTGTGTGACACTGGTATGTTGTCATCACAATGTAACTGGACATTTTTGGTTGGTTATGTCTAATACATTTAAAAAAAAATGGTTTTTGTGCAATAATTGTGTTTATTGAAGTGCAAAAATTGGTGAATAGTTCAAAAAAGGGTGATGGGTGATGGTGGAGGCATGTCCATGGCAGAGTCCAGACTCTCGTTCGCACAGGTGCATTGTCCATATGCCTGTGGAAGGTGGAGCAGGGGCAGTTCAAGGTTGGACAGGGTGAACAAGTGGGACAGTGGGATGACATCCGGGGGGATCCGTGCATGGCGGGGGTCTTGACATCCTACTCTGTCTTCTTCCTAGATCTCAGGCCTTTCTTGCGGGGTGGTTCTTGTTCTGCAGGGGGTGGGGTCCGGGGGGCCCGTTGCTGTTGTGTCGGGGCCTCCTGACCACTAGCGCCGGCGGAGGTGGTGGGCTGTTCTTCCTCCATGCTAGTGGCAGGGGCCCTTTGGGGGGCCACATGGTCCCGCAATGTGGTGACAATCTGGTTGAGTGCCACCACGATTGTACCCATTGCGGATCTGATGCTGCGCAGTTCTTCCCGGAACCCCATGTACTGTTCCTCCTGCATGGCCTGGATCTCCTGGAACCTGGCCAGGACCGTCGCCGTCGTCTCTTGGGAGTGGTGGTATGCTCCCATGATGGTGGTGAGGGCCTCTTGGACAGTGGGTTCCCTAGGCCTGTCCTCCCTCTGTCGCACAGCAGCCCTCCCAGTTCCCCTTTGTTCCTGGGCCTCTGTCCCCTGGACGGTGTGCCCACTACCACTGCCCCCAGGTCCCTGTTGTTGTTGGGGTGGTGGATTACCCTGGGTGCCCTGTAGTGGTAGACACACCGCTGCTTGACCTGTCCTGGAGACAGAGGCATGGGCCCGCTGGGTGGGTGCTGTGCTGGTGTTTCCAGAGGGGGGTAGGTCTGCTGTGGCTGCCTGAGGGGAACCGACTTTACAGAGGTCCCCGATGGTCCGGGCTGGTCATCAGGTTCCAGGTCGACAGAGCTGCTGTCATCACTGGGGGCCTGTTCTGGGGGTGGGATGGACATTTCTGGACCCTCCTGGCCGGTGTGTTGGCGTTCGGGTCCTGCAGGGGTAAAAGAGTATGGTTATTGCTTCTGTGTGTGCCATGGCGTGCGATTTGTGGGTGCTCTTGTCCCCCAGTGCTGGCATTCCCTTGTGGGAGGAGTTGTGAGGGTGGTTTGTGGGGGGGGATGGATATGTGCAGTGGTCATGCTTAGGTGATGGGTGTCCATGGTTTGTGTTGGCATTCAGGGGTTGGTGTTGGGTTGGGTGGGTTGTGCTGGTGAGACATTAGCAGGGAGGATGTGTGATGGGGGGTTGGGGGTGAGGGTGGGGTGTGGGTTGGCATGCTGGTGGTTGGGGGGGATGAAGTAGTTGAGATTAGACTTACCAGAGTCCATTCCTCCGCCTACTCCAGCGAGGCCCTCAGGATGCAGGATGTTCAAGACTTCTTGCTCCCATGCTGTGAATTCGGGTGGAGTGGGTGGTGGACCGCCGCCAGTCTTCTGCACAACCATGTTGTGTCGTGACACCATCGACCGCACCTTCCCCCGTAGGTCGTTCCAGCGTTTTCGGATGTCTTCCCGATTTCTGGGATGCTGTCCCACAGCGTTGACCCTGTCGACGATCCTTTGCCATAGCTCCGCCTTCCTGGCTATTGTGGTGTGCTGCACCTGTGTGCCGAAGAGCTGGTGCTCTACCCTAATTATTTCCTCCACCATGACCCTGAGTTCTTGGTCCGAGAACCTGGGGTGTCTTTGGGGTGCCATGGGGTGGTGTGGATGAGGTGTGGGGTGGTGTTTGTGGTGATGAGTGTGGTGGTGTGTGGTGTTTTGTGCATGGATGTAGTGTGGGTGATGATGTTGGGTTCCTCTGTGTGTTGTGGTTTGCGTTCCCTGTGCTCTCTCTCTGTGTATTGCGCCTTGTCTCTGAATTTCGAGTTGTGGGGGTTTGTGGGTGATGTGGGTGTGTGCTTTATATCGTATTGATTGTGTGGGAGTGGTGCATGTATGTGTTTCAGGTGTGTGTATTTCAAATTGTCCAATGTGGCTGTGTTTTGTAAGTGTGTGTGTATTTTGACCGCGGCGGTGTGTACCGCCAATGGAATACCGCGTTTGAATGACCGCCACGTGCATTTGTGGGTCGGAATGGCATGGGCGTATTTCTGTTGCCGTGACGGTGGAGGTTTGGTCATCTCCAGTTTATCGCTGACCGCTGATGTGGCGGCCTTCAGTGGAGGTCGGGTTTTTGGCGGTTTGGCAGTTGTGGGTCAGAATGACCGTGGCGGTTTACAGCGGCCGCGGCGGTGTTATGGCGGTCTTCTGACCGGCGGTAACCGCCTTTTACCGCCAGGGTCAGAATGACCCCCTTAATCTCTAAAAATTCATAACTTGACTTGTGTATGTCGGATTTTTGTCGTTTTGGCCTTGTTTTGTTTAGCTAAATATTTCCTATTTTTCTAAACTGGTGTTGTGCCATTTTATAGTGTTTTCATTGAGTTACTGTGTGTGTTGGTACAAATACTTTACACCTAGCACTCTGAGGTTAAGCCTACTGCTCTGCCAAGCTACCAAGGGGGTAACCAGGGGTTAGCTGAGGGTGATTCTCTTTTACCCTGACTAAAGCGAGGGTCCTTGCTTGAACAGGGGGTAACCTGACTGTCAACCAAAGACCCCATTTCTAACAAACTTGTTTTGTGATGTCATAAGAATGTACTTAGAAGGAGATTTCCGTTGCTCCTCAGAAGTAATACGACAGATTGTGGTGTGTTGTACATTTAACTACATTTTACAAAAATTCCACAGCTAGGGACTGATTTACGAAGGTACTTGCATGTAGTAAAGTTCTGAGTGCAGAGTTGCTGCACTCGTGGCACAGTCTCCACACTTGTGAACGAATCACTGCACTCGGGCAGAATCTCCAACAGCACACCACAGAGTGCACCGCGTGGAGATTCCGCCCCGAGTTCGACGACTCTGCACTGGTAACCTCACTACTTGTAAGTGCCTTTGTTAAAAATGATACCAAAAATGGTGCAATGAAATCTTGTATATTTCAGTGTACCATTTTTGCGGGCCTCCTCGCGCCGGAATGCCCCCTTGCATAATGTGGCGCAAAGGGTTCCAAAGTAGCACAATTCATGCACTGCGCCACTTTGTAGCTATGGCACGGGAAAGAGGCCACCTTAGCGCCGCTTTAGCGTCAAACAAATGTGTTCTCTGTGGCATTTGCACTGGTCCCTCACAGCTGAAGCTCTAACTGCCTGTGCCTTAAAAGAGCAATTGGGTGACAGGAAGTGGGTAGTGTGGCAAGGGAGGAGGGAGGCACAGAAAGGATCAGAGCAGGTGATGAAGGCGGCCTGGAGATGTAGAAACAGATGGGTGTAGGAGGCTGGCCTGGTTTGTAGTGGGTACCAGAGGTACTTACACCTTGTGCCTGGTCCAGTTATCCCTTATTAGTGTAGAAGAGGTGTTTCTAGCAGCTTAGGCTGATAGAAGGTAGCTATGGCAAAGCAGCTTAGGCTGAACTAGGAGCATCTAAAGCTCCTACTATACCACTGGTGTCATATGCACAATATCGTAAGAAAACACAATACACAGATATACTAAAAATAAAGGTACTTTATTTTTATGACAATATGCCAAAAGTATCTCAGTGAGTACCCTCAGTATGAGGATGCCAAATATACACAAGATATAGGTACACAATACCAAAAATATGCAGTAATAGCAAAAGGAAGTAATGCAAGCAATGTAAAGTTACAGTAGATTGCAATAGGAGCACATAGGTGTAGGGCAGTGGTTCCCAAACTTTTTCGACCCACGGCTCCCTTCACCTATATTTGCCATTGCCCGCGGCTCCCCATTATGTTATTTTTTTTTTTTTTTCGGGTGGGCGATGTAAGCCCAGCCTCGGGAGTACTTTAATTATATCAACGAGTATAACATGGATGTTTTGTATGTTTCCTCCTCCCTGCTAGACCACATCTCCTCCAATTCAACCTCTCATTCTTAAATGTCTAAAAATTTTTGCCACATCTCCCACCTGTGTCACACTTGCTGTCCTCCATGCACGTATTTTCTTCTCTGTTTACGTCATTACATTGCCTTGACCACACACACATCTCACACCTCACTTTTGGTGCACACATTCTGCCTTCAATCTGGACACTTTCTCCTCTAAAACTACTTAACAGTACTTGATCATTCACCAGTGCTTAATTTGTGCTAGTTGTTTCCGGTGCTAAGCAAGGAAGAGAAAAACTAAATAGTGTCACAATGGGAGAAAACAGAAAGCTGCAAGAGTGAGCTGAAGGGGCAGGGAGTGGCTTTAAAATCATTGAAGAGGCCCGAGATGACTTCAGTATTACACTGCCTCAGTATTCCATTTCCGCACATTTAATTGCAGCAGCCACATGTTTAAAAGGAGGACTTTGGGCACCGGCACGTTTTTATTTACAAATTAAGCACTGCCGTTCACACTCCCACTCTGCAGTTTCTTGAGAATTTAGGAGGCACCGCTGCCTTAAATTATTTCAAAGGCTTCAGCTTTTGATAACTGTGCTTTCCAAGTTCCACTTGGTCTGTACCTCCCATAGCCGTTTTTCTGGCATCCCAACGAAAATTGCCTTCCCCTGGCAGTAAGACTCAGTAAGTAATCTGATTTGGGCATGCAAGTGAGGGAGGACTGTGGTCCTATAATTTATTTTTAACAATTTACTGGCATTTAGTAAACACAAATGGGGAAAAAAGGAAAGGTGTGCTTAATAATAAGAAAAGGGTGGAAGGTTAATCTTTCACAAAGCAGAAATGCTGCAATTTTCCCCTGGACTTGTCATCAACAAGGAACTAATAATTCTAATTATGTCTTCTAACCTAAATAAACAAACTCCATTTCTGTGTGTGTGCTGAATCAAGCTGTTAGCAGTTTTCTCCTGTCCGGAAACTACACAGGGGCCTCGTGCTTGCCCCTGGGAAATGTCCATCTGTTTTAAAAACAGAACATTAGTTATTAATAATAATACTATAATTACTATATCGGCGCTGCTTAGAAGAATTTCCTGCACATTCCTGTGATCTCCGGTCCTGCCGTGCCCTCTCTCTCACCCTAGATTAAAAATCCTAATAATAATAATTATAATTACCTGATTATTGTAAATTCAACAAGGAACACGTCCATGTGCGCACTTCAAGAGGATCCCACGGGAGCAATAACATTCCAGTGCTCTCTTCTGAATTTCCGACCGGCTGTCAATGACGAAGGCTTTTATTTAAGAACAACTAATCACGTTTGGTGAAACCATGCTGCAGAGGGCAAGACCTTGACAGGTGGGGCTTATGTAACTCCCCCACATAAAATGCTAAAGAGTTACTCGGCGCAAAATACTTTTAACTTGTTATAAACAGGTAATTTATAAACTGCACGCATAAATCTTTTTTAAAATGTTCATATCATGTTTCCAAAATGTGCGTGGCGCCCCTGGCAACTTTTAACGGCGCACCAGGGTGCCGCGGCGCACAGTTTGGGAACCACTGGTGTAGGGGCAACACAAACCATATACTCCAAAAGTGGAATGCGAACCACGAATGGACCCTAAACCTATGTGAGCTTGTAGAGGGTCGCTGGGGCTGTAAGAAAACAGTGAGGGTTAGAAAAATAGCCCACCCCAAGACCCTGAAAGGTAGGTGTAAGGTGGACCTACAACCCCCAGAGAACACAGAAGTCGTGATAGGGGGTTTCTGCAAGGAAGACCAACACCAGCAAAGCAACAACAGTGGATTTCCGGACCTGAGTACCTGTGAAATAAGGGGACCAAGTCCAAGAGTCGCGACAATGTCAAGAGTGGGCAGATGCCCAGGAAATGCCAGCTGAGGGTGCAAAGAAGCTGCCACCAGATGGAAGAAGTTTTGGTTTCTGCAAGAACGAAGAGGAATAGGAACTTCCCCTTGGAGGATGGATGTCCCACATCATGAAGAGGCTTGCAGAGGTGTTCCCACACAGAAAGACCGCAAACAAGCCTTGCTAGCTGCAAGGATTGCGGTTAGGGTTTTTGGATGCTGCTGTAGCCCAGGAGGGACCAGGATGTCGCCACTTGGATGAGGAGACAGAGGGGGCGCCCAGCAAGTCAGGGAGCCCTCACAGAAGCAGGCAGCACCCACAGAAGTACCGGAACAGGCACTTGGAAGAGGAGTGAACCGGAGTCCACCCGAAGTCAGAAAAGGGAGTCCCACAACGCAGAGGACAACTCAGGAGGTTGTGCACTGCAGGTTAGAGTGTCGGAGACCCAGGCTTGGCTGTGCACTAAGGAAATCCTGGAAGAGTGCACAGAATCCGAGCAGCTGCAAATCATGCAGTACCCAGCAATGCAGTCTAGCGTGGGGAGGCAAGGACTTACCTCCACGAAACTTGGACTGAAGAGTCACTGGACTGTGGGAGTCACTTGGACAGAGTCGCTGAGTTCCAGGGACCACACTCATCGTGCTGAGAGGGGACCCAGAGGACTGTTGATGCAGTCTTTTGTTGCCTGCGGTTGTAGGGGGAAGATTCCGTCGACCTACAGGAGATTTCTTCAGAGCTCCTGGTGCAAGAAGGAGGCAGGCTACCCCCAGAGCATGCACCACCAGGAAACAGTTGAGAAGCCGGCAGGATGAAGCGATACAAGATTGCAGTAGTCATCTTTGCTACATTGTTGCGGTTTTGCAGGCGTCCTGAGCATTCAGCGGTCGATCCTTTGGCAGAAGGTGAAGAAAGAAGTGCAGAGGAACTCTGGTGAGCTCTTGCATTCGGTATCTGAAGTATTCCCCAAAGCAGAGACCCTAAATAGCCAGAAAAGGAGGTTTGGCTACCTAGGAAGGAGGATAGGCTAGTAAGACAGGTAAGAGCCTATCAGACGGAGTCTCTGAAGTCACCTGCTGGCCCTGGCCACTCAGAGCAGTCCAGTGTGCCAGCACACCTCTGAATCCAAGATGGCAGAGGTCTGGGGCACGCTGGAGGAGCTCTGGGCACCTCCCCTGGGAGGTGCAGGTCAGGGGAGTGGTCACTCCCCTTTCCTTCGTCCAGTTTCGCACCAGAGCAGGGCTGGGGGATCCCTGAACCGGTGTATACTGGCTTATGCAGAGATGGGCACCATCTGTGCCCATCAAAGCATTTCCAGAGGCTGGGGGAGGCTACTCCTCCCCAGCCCTGACACCTTTTTCCAAAGGGAGAGGGTGTAACACCCTCTCTCTGAGGAAGTCCTTTGTTCTGCCTTCCTGGGCCAGGCGTGGCTGGACCCCAGGAGGGCAGAAACCTGTCTGAGGGGTTGACAGCAACTGCAGAGAAACCCCAGGAAAGGCAGTGTGGCAGTACCCAGGTCTGTGCTAGAGACTCGGGGGATCATGTTACATGGCCATGTTCGGAGTTACCATTGTGACGCTATACATAGGTAGTGACCTATGTATAGTGCACGCGTGAAAGGGTGTCCCCGCACTCACAAAGTCCGGGGAATTTGCCCTGAACGATGTGGGGGCACTTTGGCTAGTGCCAGGGTGCCCACACACTAAGTAACTTTGCACCCAACCTTCACCAGGTGAAGGTTAGACATATAGGTGACTTATAAGTTACTTAAGTGCAGTGGTAAATGGCTGTGAAATGACGTGGATGTTATTTCACTCAGGTTGCAGTGGCAGGCCTGTGTAAGAATTGTCAGAGCTCCCTATGGGTGGCAAAAGAAATGCCTCAGCCTATAGGGATCTCCTGGAACCCCAATACCCTGGGTACCTCAGTACCATATACTAGGGAATTATAAGGGTGTTCCAGTATGCCAATGTGAATTGGTGAAATTGGTCACTAGCCTGTTAGTGACAATTTGTAAAGCAGAGAGAGCATAACCACTGAGGTTCTGGTTAGCAGAGCCTCAGTGAGACAGTTAGGCATCACACAGGGAACACAAACATATAGGCCACAAACTTATGAGCACTGGGGTCCTGGCTAGCAGGGTCCCAGTGACACATAACAAACATACTGAAAACATAGGGTTGTCACTATGGGTACTGGGCCCTGGCTAGCAGGATCCCAGTGAGACAGTGAAAACACCCTGACATATACTCACAAACAGGCCAAAAGTGGGGGAAACAAGGCTAGAAAGAGGCTACTTTCTCACAATGGGTTGGGAAAGGCAGAAACAGGCCAGCACAATAAAGATGTATAAGGAGAAAGAAATATGGAAATAGAAAGGAAATGAAAGGAGGCAGAGGTAGATAGAAATGAGGGAGGAAGAGAGGGAGGCTGGCAGGAGGGGTAAGAGGGAGAGATAAAAAGAAGATGGCAGAGAGGGTGAAGATGTTGGCAGAGGGAGAGGTCTACGGTGTGTACATGGGTGTCAGTGACAACGAGACAGCAATGAAGGCTGCAAGGGGAAGTTGAAGAGGTCAGCAAAGGACTGACACAACAAAGGGGCAGGAGTCAGACCAGGGACATGTATCTCACTAACTGAGTCCCTGCAGTGTGCCATTTATGCCTGAGATATTTCCCATACAGCATCAGGACTAAGCCACACACTGGTTTCTACAGAATCTTCCACATGCAGAGTCAGGTACATGTCAGAACTCACTCAACTGCATGCAGGATCAGTCATGGCAGGACATGAGACAATCAGCCGAGACAACCTCACATGTAACTTTACACATATCAGTCTCACAAACGCGTCTTACCTTCAGTTTATCTCAGATCCAGAGACACTGAAATGAAAATTACATATCAATCAGTCACCTACAAGTTATTGAAACAAGCTGTGGTACAACTGAGTGCTCAGGCTGCGAGAGAGGTCAATGACTAACCTAGACTGGAGCCTAAAACTCGGGATCAGGGCCTTTAACAACTGCTATAACTCTCGGCAGCGGGCCATAGCACTATATTGAAGATCTTCTCTCTACAACTTTTAGTCATGTGATGTAACAATGGTCCACCATACCAAACAATCATAAAGTTATTATGTAGCTTTTCAAATAGACTTCACTCATTAAGATATCACGCCATAATGTCAAATAGCATTGTTTACTAATTACATTAGGCAACACAGTTTATGTTAATTTATTTTTAAACTGGAGGCTCACAATGTGTTCGCTTCACCACCTCATCCCTCACAGGCAGCATGATCTAAGACCACTGAAGAATGTACAAGTTGGCATTATAAGCAGATAATGTAGTGATGGGAAGAATCCATCCAACTACGAATCCCCTCTGTATCCTGTGATGGGAAGAATCCATCTAACTATGAATCCCCTCTTTATCCTGTAAAGGTTCTCAGTGCGGCAGTGATGGGCACGAACATATCCAACGATGGATCCCTCTTTATTTTACCCAGGAGTGGTGCTCAGAGCAGGAACAGACCCAACTCTGCAGTATCTCTTGATCCAGAATTACATGAAGTAACACGAGTCCTACTGTGAAAACCTGTTTCTCATCACAGATCAAACTGTGACTGTTAATTTACTATTTCAAACTCTTTTATTAATCCCAACATTCACAATTGTAAATCTGTTTCAATTATAACCTCATATGCTGCACCTTTTTCAATGGAAGTATTTTATATTTATATCAATACTTCAAATACATTCGAGCTAAACATTTATTGCACAAGTGGTGGCCCATAGTGTTACAGAAGCAGCATCACTCTTGTGGGGCAGCAGCTTGTAAGGGTGAGGCTTGTGTTCTCTTCACACTCATTTGCGTAGTCATTTTGTCTCCCCATTTAATGGTCAAAGATTTGAGAGTCCCAGTAGGGTCCTTTGTTAGAGACCCTGGTGTTGAGGTTGGGAAGGGGCTTTATAGAGTGAGACTAGACAACTAATATACTTGTGAGTCCTTGTTTTATTGCACTTCAGTTGTCATATATTCCTTGATCGCTTCCAGGTCCTTTTCTTTGTGCATACATGTAAGAGGTGTAGGTTTGCATGTTGTGGTCAGTGGTGCTTGGAAGCCTGAATGTTTGCTGTTTGTGTCTTTTCTGAATGTACTGTGCTTTTGCACCATTGAGTTCTTTTGAGCCTTTGTACTGTGATACGTCCTCCTTCACTGATGTACGCATATTGAATTGACGTCTTATACCATCAGCTTGTTTGGCTCAGCTCTGACATTAGGAGCCTTCTTTTCACTCTGAAGACTGAACATTTCTTCATTTCAAGGTTCCTTCCCATTGAGCTTGGTGCCGGGAGGAATCCCTGACTGGTAGTCACTTGGGGCCAGATGTATCAAAGGGTTTTACCCATTCTGTGTCTATGGGAAAATGCGCTGTTACATATGGCCCTTGGTGTTCTGCTATGTTCGATTATGTGTGTTTGTAAGACACGCGATCACATGCTGGGGTATCCTGACGCTGGGCCGCTGTGGGTGTGTAGCTCTACCTTGGGCAGGTTGGTTAATTGAAAAAACAGTTCTTCAGCTTCTTGCAAAATTCAAGATGAGAGGAGGAGGTTCTGATGTGGAGTGAGAGGCCGTTCTAATCTTTAGGAGCAAAGTAAAGGAACACCCGTACTCCTGATTTGGTTCTTTGTATGTGGGGGATGTACGCAAGTGGGAGCCTTGCAAAGAGGAGGTGTCTAAGGGGTTGGTGGAAGGGATGTGACTGGTCAGGTAGCTAGGGCCTGGTGGTATAGTGTCTTGAATATGTGTGTGAGGAGTTTGAGTTGAGTGTGTTTGGGTATCCAGAGCGGTTGGGGCTCCCTGAGGTGTGGTGTGATGTGAGTTCCGTGTTTGAGATTGAGGATGAGTCTGGCTGCCGAGTTCTGGATGGTTTGTAGTCTTCTAGTGAGTTGCTCAGTGAATCTGCAGGACATGAATATCCCGTAGTGCAACTTGCTGGTGGCTAGGGGGTAAGTGAAATATTTCTGGTGTTGCTTGGGAGCCATTTGAAAATCTTCCTCAGCATTTTCAGGGTGTTAAAGCAGGGTGCAGTGACAGTGTTGACTTCTTCAGTCATGTCCCGTTTGCTGTTGATGATTATTCCAATGTTCCAGGTGTGGTGCCTGGTTTGGATAGCCACCAGTTGAAGTCCCATGGTGAGGTGTTCTTGTTGAAAATCGCTATTTCTGTCTTGTCAGCGTTTAGCTTGATACAGTTGGCTTTCATCCAGTTAGCGACATTGGTCATGCAGGTGATGAAGTTGTGTCTTGTGTTTGGGGTCTTTTCTAGGAGGGAGATTCTGGGTTGTGAGTCATTTGTGTAGGGGAGGATGTTGATGTTGTGTGCATGGATGACATTGGTTAGATGAATCATGCATAAGTTGAAGAGGGTGGAGCTGAGCGATGAACTTTGAGGCACTTCGCAGATGAGTTTGCGAGTTTTTAAGGAGCATGGTAGTGTTCTATCAGTTAAGAAAGAGCAAATCTAGTAGAAAGCATATCTTTGGATGCCAGTCTTGTGCAGGTGCCTGATAAGGATGGGGCGTGATACTATGTGAAGTGCTACAGAGATGTACAGGAGAATGAGGGCTGCTGTGTCTCCTTTGTCAAGGACCATGCAGATGTCATCTATGGTGGTGATGAGTGCTGTTTTTGTGCAGTGGTTGGGCCTGAATCCAGACTATGTGGCATTGAGGAGCTGGTGGTTGCTGAATTGGTTGGTGAGGCACCGGTTGGGTTGTTTCTCTAAGACCTTGGCCAGGTATAGTACGAGGGAGATGGATCTGTGGTTGGAGAGTAGGACTGAGTCAGCATATGTCATCTTGATCCAGGGCATGACAGCAGATTGTTTCCAAGTGTTTGGGAATGTGGCTGAGTCGATGGAGAAGTTAAAGATGGTTGTTAGTGCTTCACTGCTCGGAAGAAATGTTTTGGTAAAGGCGTGGTGAGGGCAAGGACAGATTAGACCTCCAAGTGGATGGTCTTCATAAGAGCAGCAGTTTGACGTCTGTGACAGCGGGCCACAAATTCAGGGTTTGTTTTTTGGCTGTGATGGGTAGTTGAGCTGTGACCGTGACGGGGATTGGTTTAGGGTCCAAGTTGCTGTCTAAGGAGGTGATTTTGTTACTGAATGATTCTGAGAGCTTGTTGAACAGATCTGGTGAGGGGGTGATGTTGTTGGAGATGGCACGAGGTGCAGTGAAATCTTTGATGATGGCAAAGATTTTCTGCTGCTAATTGTGTCAGTGTCAAACATATCTGCAAGAGCTGGGCATTTGGTGTTCCGTATCTGCTGGTGGTAGCCTCTTAAGGTGGGTTTGAAGATGTCATTACCTGTGGAGTCTTGACTTGTCCTCCATTTGTGCTCCAGTTGCTTTGCAGTGGTGTTTCATCTGCCTGGGTTCCTCTGTGTTTCATCTTGCTGATGGGATGCGCTTGAGGTGAGCCAGGTTGTCATTGCATGCGGTGACCCAGCTGTTGGGGTTCTTGATGGCTGTCAGCAAGCGGCTGGTGTGCTCGGGCAGGTGCGCTGATAGGGCCCAATCCCAGTCCTGTTCTGTGATGCTCTTCCAGGGCCGGGCCTAGTGGTGATAGGTATGTGGTGGTGCAGGATGGATATGCTGAAACTGCTGAATTCATGGTCTATCCCTTTTTCAGCTGGTGGCTTGTGATGTTGATTTAGAAGATAATCAGTTCCATGAGGTTTTTGGCAGTGTGTGGGTTCAGTAACATGCTGGTTGAGACCAAGGTTTCTGGGTTCTTTCTAAAAAGCACAATAGAGTCTGGGTCAGTGTGCTCTTCTAGATGAAAGTTAAGGTATCCAAGGAGGATGAAGGTGCTGAGGTGCTGCCATTGATGATGAGGCACGCAAAGACGTATGTGATGCCGCTGGCAACATTGGTGCAAGGTCCTGGTGATCGATCTACAAGGGTTCCACCTGGGAGAGGTTGGCTGTGATGTGAATCTTGAACATGAGGTGTTCTATGTAGCAGATGGGGGTTCTGTGTAGGTTGTGCAACTGATGATGTATTTGAATTTGATGGTAGCTCTGCCATCGGGCTTTGGCTGACAGTCTTGCCTGGTGATCTTGTACCCAGCAGCAATGTCCGGTGAAGAAGCTGAGTTATCCATGTTTCCACGAGGAAGAGCAGGTGCAGAACGTGTTTTGCAGTAGGTCCCATATCTCCGTCGAGTGTTGGTGAGCAAATGGGTGTTTTGAAGCATGCGTGCATGTGTAATACAATGCATGGGTGGTGTTTGGTCCGTGTGAGCATGAAAGGGTGGCTGGTTTGTGTGAGCAAGTGGGGTGCTCAGTGCTGTTGGTGCAGGAATAGTGGGTGTAGGGTGTGAGAGATTTAATGAGAACTTGCACGTGTGAACACTCCCTCCGTGTTGTGTGGTGAGGTGTGGCAGCAGTGTGGCACGCAGCAGCCAGGATAGAGAGTGTAGAGGAGTGCGGCAGCGCATCGGGGGTATGGAAAGAGTCGTAGTTCCTGGCGCTGGGCACGTTCCAAGCAGATGAATATTTTCTTGAGGCTGAAAGGATTAGTCAGCGATGCACTTCCTCTGCTCCTGTGATTCTTGCTTTGACTGCTCAGTGGACTATCTACTAGACAGAGGTTGCCTCCATGGCTCTACCACATGGTTTCCTTTTCCCTGGAGCATTTAGAGGCGGGGCTGAGTTCCACCTACCCCAAGGTTACTACCCTGCCACACATGATCCCACCTGGATGGCAGTTGTGATCTACATCTTAACTGAGGAACACTAACAGGAAGTCACACGAAAGGCTTTTGCTGTTTTGCTGTTGTTCTGAAACATATTTCTGATGGGTAGTAATTATGTCTCCCTGGTTTGTAGGTTCCTATTGGAATTAGGTTTTCGATATGATCTGGTCTCAGTCAGGGTGGGGCATTTGTGTCATTGACAAGCTTAGGATGATCATCTGACACACATGTGAATTCTGGGCAGTCAGGAGAAAGTGTCAAAGTTGAGGAAAAATATCTGGGAAATAAGATCAATGTTTCTATTTTCCAAACAGATCAAGGAATTATATAAAAGTAACTAAATAGGGCAGCCAGTATGAGTAGAAGCGAAAATCAAATACCAAAGAGGGCTTACTACTGTTTTTTCCAAATAAGTTTGATTTGCCGTCCAAATAAACCTCTGTAAACAATATCATTGTGCTTTGTAGTGGTGCAGATGGTGCTTTGTGGCTTTTTTCGGATTGGAATGTGCCCTGCAAGGTCTTCACTCATAACCCCTGCATCTCCAACTGCAAGTATCAGGTACCCTGTTTTTGGATTTCTTCCCCACCATCACTTTATTCTAGCTGGAGTTTGAAGGCCTAGGCCTATCATTTGATAAAGAGTCAATCCTAGACCTAAACATGTGCAGGAAGTGTCCCCGCCTTAGAGATGGAGAACTGCAGTCACATACAAAACCCAACACAACACAGGACATGCATACATGTACAGCCGCATACACGTTCACCAGCCTGCCAGACACCTATGTTCTGCCTCACTCTCACTGATGCACACAAACGTAAAGCAGGACAGGACTCCTTCTCCTACATCACAACCACAACATGGAACAACCTCCTTCAAAATATCAGCGCCTCCTCCTCACCTCTTGAGTTCTGCAAGAAGCTGAAGACCTGGTTCTTCGAAAAACACAGCCCGGACCACACACCCGCACAACTGCCCAAGTTCCGGGATACTCTCAAGGGTGATTAGTGCACTATGCAATTCTACATAACTCAACATAGCAACATAGCAAGGAGGTGGCATAATGTTTTGGTTTTGTCAACCCTAGGGTGACCATAACTTTCTATCCATATCACGAGAGGAGCAATGCAACGTTCATGTTGATAAGCAAGCGCGTGCGATTAAATGGGGGTGCCTCATTTTCATTTATACCTCAATGGACAGACATGCAAGGTCATACCTGACCACAGGCAGCTTGTTACACTTTTTGAGGGGGGACAATATCTCAAACTCCCCCAAGGATAGAATAATCTGTGCTCCAGCTGCAAAATTAGCAGTTCACCCTAAAATACGAGCTGGGATGGTCCAATCCAGCAGACTGTCTCTCGTGGCATCCGTGGCGCACTGTCCCTATGATGAACATTGGCAATGCCAGTGCCGATGAATATGCAGAGCGGGCAGCTCTGATAAACTGTACCCGCACTGTCAAGCTGCCCGATGTTGCTACTGCCAGGAAAAAAGATCTGTGTGTTCAACAAGCACTTACTGCCGCAAGTGATAACCAGTGGAAACACTTCTTGAAGGACGTTAGGAGCTGTGATCTGACAGCATTGTGGCATGTACTTGAAGAGCTGACTGCATAGATGATGGGATTCTCCTGAGGGATAAAGGATAGTCATCCCTTCTGTGCTGCAACACCAATTACCTGCTTGTCCATCTTCCACGATCCAGTCCTTAACTATGAGAAAACATCTCCTTCTCACAGACATTCTTCCCTAGCCAACTCAAAATACCTCCCCCAACATGGCCACCATTTCCCAGGTGTCCCTGCAAAGGGGAAACAGTCACTCCACGAGCAGAAATATTCTAAAGCACTATAAGCAATCCCATTTGGGACGCGGGTGGGAAATCTGGGACTGTATCAGGGAAGACTTCGACTTAGAGTAATGAAGCTTACAGGTAAGAAACCGGTGCAATAGTCCGCCGCACTCCTCGGGGGATGAAGGTGCGACCAAGATGAAACCTGACTGCAAAGAAAAGTCTGGTTCCCCATCATTGATGCCTGTGTGCATTATATTGCGGTCTATGGTCAGTGGTGCTACGCAAGCAGGACGCCTGGCAGTCATGCTTAGATCAATACTGGGGAGCCCAGATCTGGACCTCGCCATAACATTAGTGCTGATTTTTGCTCCTTGCCAGATGGACGTCACATGCTGGGTGTGACTGATGCACATTCCAAATTCCCACCTGTGGAGATAGTGACAAATTCGAATTTAGAGCAAACAAGAAGATGCCTGGACATGGTATTTGTGATTTTTGGCATCCCGCGGAGTGTCAAGACTGACAATGGTCCACTGTTCCATGAGGGTGTTTTCAAAGAATGCTTAAAGGTGATACGGTGCCCAGATTTACAAAAAAGCAGATCAACGCATTGAAAAAATTTGCTGCACTGCACAACTTTTGAAATGCAGGGATGTGCTGTTTTACAAAAATACGGCGCACCACTGTGTTTCTCCCTGCAGCGGCGCTAAATTTAGCTGCCAGTGCCAACGCAGGCATCCATGCATCGTAGTGCAAGGGTGTCTGGGTTGATGGGTGTGATTGTTCATGTGCAGGAAGGTGTCCCTTCCTGCACATAAACAATCTACAATGGTGATTTGGCACTTCTATAGGTGCTGCAGGATGCAGCACCCATAGAAGTAACAAATCGTCATTTCTGAGTGATTATTTATATACAGAAAGGAACACCTTCCTGCACATAATCAATCATTCATAGCGTTTTGCTCTTTCTATGTGTGCTGCACACATAAAAAAAGCAAAAACGAGGAGGAATAAAAGTATTCCTCCTCGTTGCGCCATACTAACACCAGCCCTGGGGAGGCGTTGGTTTTTGGCGCTGCCGCAGATTTATGATTTCTTGTAAATATGGGGCAGCAATGGGTATTTTGTGGTGGAACATTCACAGCAACACCCATTGCACTCCCCTCTACACCAGAAAACTGAGCCGGAGGGAGACATATTTACAAGGAGGCGTTAAGCTACATAAAGGGACTTAACGCCTCTTTTTAAATATGGTGCAGTGAATAGCGCCACTGGAGCGTCACTAAATGTGACACTCCAGTGGTGGTAGGGCCTAGTAAATCTGGCCCTCTGTATCTTCCAAAGGAAAATAACATCTCTGTGGCCTCAAGCAAATGGAGAAGTCGAAAGGATGATGAGAACGCTGAATAACGCCATCAGGGTAAGGGTAGAGCAACATGAAGACATGGACGATGTAATAAACAGGTTCCAGGGTGCCCACAAAAGAACATCTCACAGCACCCCAGCATTCACGGGCTGATGTTCTCTTCAGATGAGATGTACACAATATAATTTCCCATGCTGGCTCATGGTCACCTACACCTATGGATGTAAGTGCTAGCCAACAAACCTGTAGGCGTGTCATGCTCAGTGATCTTGTAAGTCTATCTTTGGTGATGGTGCCTGGGTGTTACCCAGAAACTGAGCAAGTGGAGAGAAGTTCAACCTGCCATTTGGAGGACATCCATTCTTTGTGGTTCAGAGATGTGAGACGATGCCAACTGCCAAGAGGGGTGATGACCAAGTGACAAAGAACATTTCTGCCTTTTGGGAGATGGAAAGTAAACTAGAAACCATGGCGAAACAAAGCACGTAGACCACACTGGAAGAGAACAGGAAATGTGAAATATCAGGTGTCAATTTCTGTCAACCATCCAGCAATGCAGAGCTTGTGTCTCCAAGAGCGATCAACTCCCGCACATTACCAGATTACCTCACAGAACCAAGAAGTGAGTGCACCATGCCTAGAAGACTGTTATGCACATGTCGGAATTACGAGTTGTTAGGTATTTATGGCATCCAATAATTATCGGATGCATTAAATAACTCGACCTTTGATAAATATCGGCAGGTTAAACCTGCAGAAAAATAACGGGGGAAAACCATACAGTAGTTACCGTACCATGCAGATTTTGGTGCATTAAACGCCAAAATCTGTCATTCCACAACTCTAATAGGTGGCATTTATTGCACTCAATAAAGTGCCATAGCCACGGCGGGCACCTGGTAGTGCCCGGCCAGCCCATATTGTAATCTGGCCTCTCTAAAATAATAGCCTGAAGGCTGACTATATTTTATTTCCTTGCAAATAATTTGAATACAAGTACTTGACTCTGTTTCTTTTTCTGCTGGTGTGATGCTTGCAGGGTGAGGGTCAGCAGTGGGTCAGGACCCATGCGGGGAGTAGGGGAGGCACCACACCTAGGTCCTCTTTCCTGTGGGTGTTCGAAACAAAAGTGAGAGAGTGGCAGTGTAAGGTGAAAGTGGGGGCCCCAGGTCTATGGAGGCGAGCAAGCCTCACTGCTCCACTCCATGATGGCTTGAAAGTCATCACTCACCAGGGCCACTGCTGCCTGACAACCGTCTAAATCGGCGCCAGTGAATGGACATCCACCAAGCAGAGGTTGTGGCTCCTGTGCATGGCACTGTGCCAGTACCTCGAGTGCATCCTGGGCAGTTGGAGCACTGCAGGTGAGTTTGTCTACCGTGGGTCTTTAGCAGCTGAAGTTTCTAGTATTTCTGGCATTTCAATATTTTCACTTTGATTTTGGATGATGTTTTTGATGGAGAGGCGTAGCCTGGTCAGTAAGTTTGGGAGGGGTGAGCTTCAGATTTCCTAATAATCCTGCTGGTATGTAAGGTTAAACTATATTGTTGGACAAGCAGGGTGCATGAGCGGGGCCTAGGGGAGGTGGAAAGGGGGAGGAATGCGGACTGGTACAGATGCTAGGTGAGAGAAACACAATACCATGTAAAATAATCAACATTTTGAGGTCTTTCAAGAGAGAGATGAGAGAGTGTGTGTGTGTTTTTGCCAGTGTGTGTGTGCAAAAACCCCATATCAAATCTGAACGACGCCTCACCAAAGCCGACTGAAAGCACCTGCCCCCAACTATTCATCAGAAAATACATTTATTAAGGGGTGTAACATCCCAAACACCCCCTCCAAACTAGGCCCCTGTTTGTATGCCTAATGCATAAACCTTTCAGTTGCTTGTGTCAGAAACTGAAAAGTGTTGTATGCGGAGAGCTCCATTCTAGTTTTAGTATCTATTCTGGGACGGTGTGTTCGCAACAACAATGTCAAAACTACAAAGACCAGAATGCAATACAAACATGATTAAATTATCTACTCACATGAGATGAGACAACTTGGCAACTAAAGTTGTGATCTCAGCAGTTATTATATGTCAGTCTGAGCTTGCTTTTGTATCTGAGGCTGACGCACATTTATGTAAAATCATCAGACCTAGGTTTAAAGTAAACACATATTCAAATGTGTCTTACAAAATATAAATATGTCAGATATCAAGACCTCACCTTGTTCTGTGCCAAGTTTGAGAAGCTCATTCAGTCCTTTGGTAAATAAAAGGAAACTCACTGAAGAACAGAACCCTGTTTGCACTTTTCTGTTGAGCTCCAATCAAGGACCATTGGCCAGTCCCCTACGATGGAAAACCGACAGCATTGCCCACCGTCACCTAATCCTCGGCCTCTCTGCTCCTCCAGTGGGCCCTTTCACCCTTGCTGCATTCAACTTGCGTCTTCTCATTCAGAAGCGTAGCTTGGATCCCATGGGCCCTGGTGCCAGTAATGACAACGGCCCCTTTGTCTGCAGTTCGATTGCTATAATTACAGCAATTATTAGGATTTGTGTTGCAGTTATATGTAGCACAAACTTGACTCAAATGTATTGGATCACTTTATATGAGCACCAGTTACATTAAGCACATTCATTTTTATTTTGTTTTAAGATACAACAAGATTAAGGGCCTCATTACGAGGCTGGCGGTCTTCAGACCGCCAGCCCTGTGGTGGCAGTCAGGACTGCTTGTGCTGTGGCGGTCCGACTGCCACTTAAAAACCCTGGCGGTCAGACCGCCAGGGTTCCACCAGCTCCGCCCAAATCCATTATACCACCGGCCTGGCGGTGGAGGAGATCATGACCATGTTCTCCTCCAGCATTTTCACAGAGGTTTCACCGCCATGAAAAGGCTGACGGAAAACAAGTGCAGGGGTCCACAAGGGGGCCCCTGTACCACCCATGCACTTGGTATGGGCAGTGGGTCCCCTGCACTGCCCCTGCACTTGGTATGGGTAGTGCAGGGGTCCCCCAGCCCAGCACCCTCGCAATATTCACTGTCTTTTCTGAACCGCTATGAGTTCAGTGATGTAACATTGACAGCAGCACGGCAAAGCCCTCATTATGAGTTTGGTGGGCAGCAGAACCCGTCTGCCAAACTCTTTCGGCCGGAAAACCACCTGCTGGCCCTGTTATGAGTTTCTCACTGGGCCAGTGGGTGGAAGCAGTGTTTCCGCCTGCTGGACCAGTGGGAAACCGGCCACAACATTGACACTAGCTCGTAATTGAGCCGGCGGCAATATTGCGGTGCGTCAAGTGCGACAGCACCCATCGCGCTTTTCACTGCCTGTACGTCAGGCAGTGAAAAGGGCAACTGGGTTGTCCATGGAGGCCCCTGCACTGCCCATGCCATGGCAGTGGAATGGCCATGCAAAAGCCAGCAGAGAGGGGACTCATAATCCCCATGGCAATGCTGCAGTGGTGGATTAAGACTATTGGCACCGCAAGGCTGTCGACTGGCAGCAACCTGACGGTGCCGGGGGTTGGACCGTGGCGGCTTCGTCGCGGTCATAATGTGGAGGCCGGACCGCTGCTTTGGCGCCAGTGCGACCACCATCGCGAGTCTGGCAGTCCAAGGACCGCCAGACTCGTAATAAGGGCCCAAGTCTGAAAACCTTTCCAGCACCGCTGTATTATAGTGTAACTGCAATTGACACATAAAAATCAAGTTACTGATCAATTACAGAGATTTTCAATAGTGTAAATGAGGTTCATGGAGAGGAATGTGCGCAAGTTAATGTTGTCTCAGAATTTTTTGTAGGAAAAACCCTCAATAAAGGTTTTTAGATTATCTCATAACGAGTGTGACAACCTATATCAGCGACAGACTCTTGGAGTCCCAGTGGAACTAGAGGTGCACAAAACTCATGCAATTTCCTTTCGTGTAACCACACGAAATTATGGCAAAATTACATGTAATTACGGGAAATGCAGTCATTTTTGCCTTATAGTTTATCATGAAATGCGCCCTCGCATAATTTTTTGACACAAGGATACATTTAAACAGCACCCTAAACAAAAGACACGTGTTTTCGGTATTTCAAGCATATATTTTTTAGGAATTGCACCATTCACAGTAAATTCTTACTGCATATTGTGCCTTTCATGCTACTTTTTTTTTTACCACAAATGGCGCATAAATACACAAAGTGATGTAATTTATGGTGGCATAATTTAAATTTCGTCCAGGCTTATATGGAACTGGATCTTTCTGGATAAGGAAACTTCTCCTGCTTGATTGTGGCATGCTTCATCATAGTAACCTTATGCCATCCTGGAAGGATAGCACTGTCAGGATGGATTCAACCGCCTCATTGAGAGGATTCTTAATAACGTATTACTAGAAAGAAGAGAGATCCAGAGCTATAACTTTTCTTCAGGTTAAATGTGGGAGGAGGCCTCTTTTTGCAGGGTTAGCCCCCACTTTTTGCCTGATGTTGATCTGTTCTAGAAGTTGGTAGTGCCCAGGGCCCCTGCTAAACAAGTACCCTGGGCCAGATCTCTTTCCCTAAAAATTTTGTGATGTTTGGCACAATTGGTTATGCTCTTAAATACCTCTGTAAGTCCCTAGTAAATGGGTACCCCAGTACCCAGGGCAAGGGATATTAAGAGTAGGCCCCTGGGGGCAGCAGCACTGATTGTGCCACCCCCAAGGGCCCTGTACCCAGATGCACCCAGCATTGCCATTGCAGGCTGAGTGTACTGGGGCAACCCTAAAAGGATAAATTTGACATGGCACACTCTCTGTGTGCCCTGTCCACCATACACTGCACATATTATGTGTAAGTCACCCCTCTAGCAGGCCTTTCAGCCCTAAGGCAGGGTGCACTATACTATATGTGAGGGCACAGCTGCATGAGCAATCTGCCCCCACTGTGTCCTTGTTAAACCTAGGACATAGTGAGTGAACAGGGCAGCCATTTTAATGTATGTACTGGGCACTGGTCAAACACCAGCTTCCCAGCTACATAATGGCCACTCTGCACCCTGGGTTGTTTGGTATCAAACAACTCAGAATATTAAATCCAAACTGATACTAGTATTGGATTTAACCTTAAATGTACCCTGGGGACACCTTAGAGGCGCCACCTGCGAAAGCTAACCCTGACTGGCAGAGTTGCTGGCTGGTTCCATCTAGCTGCCACCCCAGACAGCCAATATACAAACCTGGGGGAGAGCCTGGCTCTCTGGTTTGTAAGACAATGGGCTTCCTGGGTGGAGGAGCTAACTCCCCGTCCCTCAGAAATGTGCAACACCCTGGCGGTGAGCTACAAAGGGCTACAGCCCCTGAAACTCGAGCCTCCAGGCCTGCTGCTAGCAGCAGAGGGCTTCCCCCTTTGCAAACACCCACTTTTGGCAGGAGCAAAGGCGGGAAACCAGACAAAGGGTAGGAGGAGTGGCCTCAATGAGCATGCACCACCCATAAGATTTCTCCATCTTGGAATGGAGAGAAACAGCCAATGAGGTTTAGGGAAGTGACCTTTCCCACAGGAACTGGTCACTATAGTGGGTGTAGCCACCCAAGGGTAAGTGCCCCATTGGACACTGCCAGGTTCCCCCTAAATGTCAAGGAGACCAGATCCTCTGGGCTTGCGCATGTTCCCAACATGTCCACCTCTTGGCAGCTCCAAACTCCACTAGTTATATAGCACAGAGTTAAAGAGTGGCCAAGTGGGAGAATGGGTTTTGGGTTGGGAACAGCGGGGAAGGAGACCTGAGGAAGCAAGAGTTAAACAACAGAATTGCAAGATTAATCACAATGACTTTCAATAAGTTTTGTTTCAAATAAAACACTTATGCTGAAAACATGAATAGCCTAAGGCTTCACTATAACTAGGCCTCAAGAATCTAGGTACCTGGAAATCAAGAAAGGTTATGCAAGGTTTTCACATGAGCATTCCAGAATTAGCATATTATATTTTTGAACAATAAACTCTCTCCAAAATACTGCTTAGAACAATTTCTGCATTGTAGCAAGAATCAAAGAGCACATGTTTTTTCTCTACATGAATGAACTGTACAAATACCATGAATAACACTTCTACATCACTTTCTGATTAAGAGTTTCAAGACTTGAATGTTCAGGGAATATTATGCACTTTTATCAAAACTGCTCATCTAAGTTTCAATGTCTAGAAATGATCGCGCACTCTGCGGATCTGTGTTTTAAAAGTTAAACACCAGGAAAGAATTGCGCACTCTGTTGCCGATTCGAACATCTAGATTTTTTAATGTAATGAAATGATCGCACACAACGCCGATCTATGATTCAAGATTTAAATGCAAGGAAAGAATTGCGCACATTAGTGCTGATTCAGAATTCTCTATACAAATGTCATGAAATGATCGCGCACACTGCCGACCCCAGGACCACCCTCAGAGGAACCCTTGTCTACAGGCCCCCTGGCCCACGGGCCCAATTCAGCGAATCAATCACAGACTTCATCTCCCCGCACGCCCTAGCCTCGCCAGACTACAACCTCCTCCGAGACCTAAATCCATCTGGAGAAGAACAACGACACCAACACCACCACCCTGCTCGCCAACCTCGCCAACCTCAGACTCAAGCAACTGGTGAACACCCCACCCACACCGCTGGACAGACGCTCGACCCCATCTTCTCTGCCAGCGACCACGTATCCTTCAGCCACTCCTCCGAGATACACTGGACCGACCACAGATGTGTCCACTTCACCTTCGCACACAACCTACCACCCGCAGACCCTGGAACAAAATCTCCACAGAACAGCTACTCTCCACTCTCAACCATAACCAACCTGCCATCACCTCCGATGCCAACAACGCAGCCCTCAGCCTCACACAGTGGATCACCAACTGCGCCGACAACCTCGCCCCCCTCAGAAGCCACCCAAGACAGACCAACATCAGGAAACCTCCTTGGTTCACAGACGCCCTCAGAGAATCCAAGAAAACCTGCCATACCCTGGAAAAAACCTGGCGCAAAGAACACACCGCAGAAAATATGTCAGCCCTCAAAATCGCCACCCGCAAACACCACCAGCTGATTCGCTCCACCAAAAGAGCATCCTTCAAATAGAGACTGGACAAGAACACCCACAACAGCAAAGAACTCTTCAACATCGTCAAAGAGCTCTCCAATCCCAACGCCAGCTCCAACTCCATCACGCCCTCACAAGAACTCTGCAACTCCCTCGCTACCTTCTTCCACCGAAAGATCACCGACCTACACAACAGCTTCGGACCACAGATCCCGCCGATCACCAAGGAACTCACAGCACCAACCATCACCCTCAACGCCTGGACACCCATCATCACCAAAGAGACTAGAACCACCATGAACACCATCCACTCCGGCGCCCCCTCGGACCCGTGCCCACATCACATCTTCAACAAAGACGACGCCATCATCGCCCCCTACCTCCAGAGCATCATCAACAGCTCGTTTACATCTGCCACCTTCCCTGAGAGCTGGAAACACGCGGAAGTCAACGCTCTCCTGAAAAAACCTACGGCAGACCCCAACGACCTGAAGAACTTCCGCTCCATCTCGCTCCTCCCCTTCCTGGCCAAGGTCATCGAGAAGGCCGTCAACAAGCAACTGACTAACTTCCTCGAAGACAACAACCTGCTCGACCCCTCCCAGTCCGGCTTTCGAGCCAACCACAGCACGGAAATCGCCCTCATCGCAGTCACCGACGACATCCGAACCCTGCTGGACAACGGAGAAAGAACCGCCCTCATCCTCCTTGACCTCTCGGCTGCCTTCGACACCGTCTGCCACCGCACCCTAATAACCCGCCTCCGCTCCACCGGTATACAAGGACAGGCCCTGGACTGGATCATCTCTTTCCTCTCGGACCTATCCCAAAGAGTCTACCTCCCGCCCTTCCGCTCGTAACCCACCGAGATCATCTGCGGCGTCCCAAAAGGCTCCTCGCTCAGCCCTACACTCTTCAATATCTACATGAGCCCCCTCACCGACATCGCTCGCAAACACAACATCAATATCATCTCCTATGCCGACGACACCCAGCTGATACTCTCCCTCACCAAAGACCCAGCCACCGCCAAAGCCACCCTACAGGATGGAATGAGAGACGTCGCAGAATGGATGAAGCTCAGCCGCCTGAAGCTGAACTCAGACAAGACGGAAGTCCTCATCCTCGGAAACTCCCCGTCCACCTGGGACGACTCTTGGTGGCCCACGGCCCTAGGCACCGCACCGACCCCTTCAGACCACGCACGCAACCTCGGATTCATCCTGGACCCTCTTCTCACCATGACCAAGCAAGTCAACGCTGTCTCGTCCTCTTGCTTCCACACACTTCGCATGCTCCGAAAGATCTTCCGCTGGATCCCCGCCGACACCAGAAAAACTGTGACCCACGTCCTCGTCACAAGCCGCCTGGACTATGGAAACACCCTATACGTAGGAACCACCGCAAAACTTCAGAAACGTCTTCAGCGCATATAGAACGCTTCTGCATGCCTCATCCTCGACGCACCCCGCCACAGCCACATCTCCGCCCACCTGAATCACCTGCACTGGCTACCCGTCAACAAAAGGATCACCTTCAGGCTCCTCACCCACGCACACAAAGCCCTCTACAACAAAGGCCCCGAATACCTCAACAGCCGCCTCGCCTTCTACACGCCCACACGTCAACTTCGCTCTACCAGCCTCGCCCTCGCTGCCGTCCCTCGCATCCGCCGAACCAACGCTGGAGGGAAATCCTTCTCCTACCTGGTAGCCAAGACATGGAATTCCCTCCCTACCCACCTCAGGACTACCCAGGACCACCTCGCCTTCAGGAAGCGCCTCAAAACCTGGCTCTTCTAGCAGCAGTGACCATGATTGATTGATTGATTGATTGATTTGAATGCCACGAAGTAAATGCCTGGAAGGAATCGCGCACAATGTTTCCAATTCGGAATTCTCAATGTAAATGCCATGAAATTATCGCGCGCACTGCATATCTGAATGCCAAGAAGTAAATGCCTGGAAGGAATCACGCACACTGTTGCCGATTCGGAATTCACAATGTAAATGCCATGAAATGATCGTGCGCACTGCATATCTGAATGCCAAGAAATAAATGCCTGGAAGGAATCGCGCACACTGTTGACGATTCTGACTTCACGATTCAAAGGCCATGAAACGATCGCGCACACTGCCGATCTGAATGCCAAGAAATAAACGCCTGGAAAGAATCACGCACACTGTTGCCGATTCGGAATTCACAATGCCAATGCCATGAAATGATTGAGCACACTGCCGATCTGAATGCTTAGAAATAAATGCCTGGAAAGAATCGCGCACACTGTTGCCGATTCGGAATTCGCAATGCAAATGCCATGAAATGATCGCGCACACTGCCGATCTGAATGCCAAGAAATAAATGCCTGAAAAGAATCACGCACACTGTTGCCGATTCGGAATTCACAATGCAAATGCCATGAAATGATCGCGAACACGCGATTTCATGTTTAGGCCCAAAACTCAAATGTCACTGGAAAATGGAGTCGGGCCTAATCCAACCTCCGCCTTACCGCCCTGCCTGAAGATCACCAAATAAGCAAGTGCAGGTCTGGAAATGACTGGATAGGCCTCCGGGGCAGGAACTCTGGAAAATGCTGCTGCTCTGCACCGGGACCTCTGAATACTGAGCACATGGAGCTCGGCTGGCTCCCTTATATAGAGCTAAGCCCCGCCCACAAGCCACACCCAACCATGCTGCAAGAAAGGCTTCTAGAAAGTCTTAGAAATAAGGACCACTCCCTGTAGTCCTGTAAACAAGCCTTGCAAATGAACAATGAATTACAAACATCATTAATGACTTTTCAATGTGAAAGTTCTGCAATGCAAAAGGTTAACATACTGCATAGAAACACAATGCATGAAATGTGCCTCTGCATAAGGACTAGGGGCCTCATTCCGACCCCGGCCGGCGGCGGTAGCCGCCGGCCTGGCTGGGGCCGCCAGAATACCGCTGCGCGGTCAAAAGACCGCCGCGGGTATTCTGGGTTTCCCGCTGGGCTGGCGGGTCACCGCCAGAAGGCCGCCCGCCAGCCCAGCGGGAAACACCCTTCCATGATGATGCCGGCTCCGAATGGAGCCGGCGGAGTGGAAGGGGTGCGACGGGTGTAGTTGCACCCGTCGTGAATTTCAGTGTCTGCTATGCAGACACTGAAATTCTCAGTGGGGCCCTCTTACGGGGGCCCCACAACACCCCATACCGCCATCCTCTTCCTGGCGGCCAAAACCGCCAGGAACAGGATGGCGGTATGGGGGTCGGAATCCCCATGGCGGCGCAGCAAGCTGCGCCGCCATGGAGGATTCCCCAGGGCAGCGGAAAGCCGGCGATACACCGCCGACTTTCCGTTTCTGGCCGCGGCTGTACCGCTGCGGTCAGAATGCCCAAGGGAGCACCGCCAGCCTGTTGGCGGTGCTCCCGCGGTCCCCGGCCCTGGCGGTTTTTACCGCCAGGGTCGGAATGATGCCCTAGGTTTTTGCATATACGTCGCCTGTAGAGCGCGCACTGTCCTGATGTTGACACTAAAACGCCCACTAAATTCAGTATTTAGTGGACTCCCCTAGACCAAGATTTTAGATTTGAAAAGGATTCGAAGAAGATTTAAAAAGAATTCCAAGAAGACAAGAAGACCAGCACAAAGAAACCGACAGGACGAGAACTGAGGACCTGCTGCACAAGAAGAGGCACCAAGACCCCTGCTTGCTGCACCAGAGTCCCAACAATCGTGACAGCGGAGGAGCTGAACACTGGACCGGTCCCAAGAAACCCAAGGGACCTCCAGGCTTCAAGGATCACCCCAGATCTCCCTCCTGAGTGGAGGCACCACTCAAGAAAAGCAAGTAAATTGCAAAAGACCAAGAAACCAGTGAAGGACACTTCACTGAATCGCCGATATCTCCACGACCGGAAGTTATAGCCGGACCCAATGAAACACGGACAACAGCCGGAAGTGCCCTCCAACTGTACAAAGTTTGGTGGCTCAGCAACCCCCAGTGGCCGAGATAGAGCAATAACCTGGATCCTGATCAGCTGACATCGAACCAGGAGCAAAACAGTTCCCCCGGAACTGACAAAGGATCAGAAGGAAGCCCCAGTCGAGGGACTTCAGGAACACCCTGGACCTCCGACCAGAGTGCCCCCGCTGTCCTGCGAGCGACCCTCATAGAGACTTACCTCCAGCTCCAGTGGACTTCATTGCACACAGCATCGAAGACCTCCAAAACGCCCTGCACCTGGCCGACCTGGGCCTAGCATCGCGGTTTCTGCTGTGTGCCCCAGGTCCCCAACCCCTTGTGACCTCGACAGCCAAAGGGGGCCCCCAGGGACCAATTTGCAAAATAGCTCTTTTTCCAAGTGGCCTATCCAGGTGGCCCTGTACCTGTGCTAAGAACTTTTCCAACGCTGCTCCCGCCGGAACCGGGAGCTACCAGAAGCTCTCCAGCTGGCACAAGGTGCCCACTGAGCACTGCAACCACCCTGCAAAAGAAGACTGGTAACTCAACGGTAGGATTTTTAATGCATTTTTAAAAGTGACTGCCTATTGATTCCAATGGTGCGTAATTACGCACAGAAAGACTAACTTTGCTAAAATATTTAAAAAGTCATAACAAGAAAAGTACATAACCTATTCTAAAGATTTTGGTCTTAAAAAATTATTTTAAAAAGTCTGAAGTCCTGGGTTATTCATTGAGTGTGTGTGTGGTGGTGCATGATTGGATTTGTGAGTACAGCAAATACTTAGCACATCTCCTTAATTAGCCTAACTGCTCAACCAGCTACCTTAGAAATTAGAGCATTAGGTGGTCTGATTTTTACCCCTGAAAACTAACATGTGGTTGTTCGGACCCTCTGCATAGTGTACTTGTTTTTTGTACACTACATAGAGGGCCAGCCTCCAACAGTAAACCCGAAGATATTTATTTTATTAGTGTGGGTACATCAAGTAAAATAAAAAAGAAAATGAGAGGATGCCTAATGAGTGCTATGACTCATACATCCTCAATGTTTGCATGTTTCAGCCTGTAGTACAGTCCATAGAGATCAGAGGCCTTCATCAGGGCTAAGTTAGATCCCCACCTAATGACTACATGTACTCATTCACACAGGGCCCAATTAGGCAACACTTTTTTTTATCATACCTCAGTTGATTGCAAGACAGCAAAGGATGCAACCTAAAAAGTTATATAAATATAGTGAAATAATAAGCTATAAACTGTAAACTATACATACACCACTTGCATACACAAAAATACATGACTGTGGTGGTTTCAATGTAATGCATGCAGACACTGCAGATCAACATGGTACACATGCAGAAAGGTGAACACATGCACTCTCTGTCATACAACTTACATTAAACTAAGGAATATCTCTCTCTGTCGTCAAACCCTTGTATGGCTAAAAATTTTGTTAGTCCATTCTCAATAATCGGGCTTTACTGAGTGTGAATACGATACCAGTAATCCTTCTAGTCATGGTTAGTACCACATACTTAGCTTCATCCATAGCCTATGGTAATTAGATAATTATCATTTTTTGCACACTTTCAAACAGCAATCTCTCTCATTCCTTGCATCATTTATTTAGCGTGTAGAAAGCCATATAGCACCCTTCATTGTGTGGTTTGTAACGTTTCTCAATTGCAGTCACAGTAATCAGGCCACTGCGGAATTCACAACAGTAGGAGGCTGGCCTGGTTTGTAGTGGGTACCTATGGTACTTACACCTTATACCTGGTCCAGTTATCCCTTATTAGTGTAGTGTAGGCAGTGTCTAGAAGCCAGGCTGTCTAGGGGTAGCTATAGCTGAGCAGCGAAGGCCTAACTAGGAGTCATGCAAAGCTCATGCAATACCTCTGTAGTCACACAGTACTCACATACATGAAAGAAAATATTCAGTGTTACAAAAATAAAGGTAACTTATTTTGGTGACACAAATGCCAAAAATACCTTAGAGACTATACTCCCTTAGGAAGTAAGTAATACACAAATTGTATACATTAGTATGCAGAAACAGGTGTAAAAACAGTTAGAAAACAGTACAGTTGGTGAAAAGTACAATAGTTAGAAAGGGGCCTGGGGGAACACAAACCATATACTATAAAACCAGAATGCGAATGAGGGGTTCCCACCTAGGCAAGTGTAGTGTGTAGAGGGGACCTGGGAGTACTAGAAAACCCCAAAGGTAAGTACTAGAACCCGTCCCAGTGCCCAGGAAAGCAGGAGTAAACACAGTATCTTTCCCAGAACACACACAGAAACGAGAAAGAAGATTATGCAAGAACCAGAAGAGACTGAAAGACACCAACAATGGATTCCTGGACCTGAGGACCTGTGGAATAAGGGGGCCAAGTCCAAGAAGCACAGAAGAGTCCAAGATGAAAAGGAGCCCCTGCTGACCTGGATGAAGGTGCAAAAGAAGAACCACTGGTGAAGAAGAACAGTCAGTACTGCACCCAAGAATACGGATTTGAGTTCCTGGTTGGTGCAAGTGATGTCCCACGCTGGATGGAAGATTGCAGTCTAGTTTGCATTGCTGGAGTCCGCCAACAAGCCTTGGCACCTGCAAAGCTCACGGTTAGCAGAAAATGGTGCTGCTCGGGCCAGGAAGGACCAGGTGGACTCTACCCAGGAGGAGGAGTCAGAGGGAGCTCTCAGCAACTCAGAGAGCCCACAGACGACTAGGCAGAGAACACAGGAGTCCCACAGCACGGGGACAAAAAAGTTGCAGAAGATGCCCACGCAACACTACGACAAAGGCTCCCATAACGACGGAGAACCACTGAGGAAGCTGTGCGTCACAGGATAGAGTGCTGAGGGCCGGAACTAAAAAATGCAAGAAGAACTTTGTGAAAGAATGCCAACAAGCCTTGGCAACTGCAAAACATGTGGTGCACTTGGGTACTGTCTTGCATGGGGAGGCAGTCTTTTACCTCCACCAAAGTTGGACAGTGGGAAGTCAGGACCATCGGGAGCACTTTGGTCAACCACCGGTGATGCAGGATCCACGCAGCTCAGCAAGAGAGGGGATCCACGCAGCTGGTCGTAGTTGCAGTAGGTGCCTGCTGAAGCAGGGGAGTGACTCCTTCACCCCAAGGGAGATTCCTTTGCTCTTCTGGTGCAGGCTGAAGACGGGCTGTCCTCAGAGGATGCACGACCGGGAAACAGTTGCAGTTGCTGGCAGGACCTGTCAGGGGCTGAAGATAAAATGTTGCAGACGGCATCTTGCTTCTTTGTTACAGTTTGTAGAGTTCCTGGAGGGTCCAGATGCAGTTTCTTCAGTGAGAAGTCGAATTGGAGAGTGCAGAGGATTCCTGCTGGAGTTTTGCAATCTGAATCTGAAGAACCACCCAAAAGAGAGACCCTAAATAGCCCTGAAAGGGGGTTGGTCACCTAACCAGGTAAGCACCTATCAGGGGAGAGCTCTGACGTCACCTGCTGGCACTGGCCACTCAGATGCTCCCAGAGTTCCCTGCCAACTTGGAATCCAAGATGGCAAAACCCAGGGACCCTCTGGAGCAGCTCTGAGCACCCCTCTTGGGGTGGTGATGGACAGGGGAGTGGTCACTTCCCTTTCCTTTGTCCAGTTTTGCACCACAGCAGGGACTGAGGGTCCCTGAATTGGTGTAGACTGGTTTATGCAAGGAGGGCACCAAATGTGCCCTTCAAAGCATTGCCAGTGGGTTGAGGAGGCTACCCCTCCCAAGCCAGCGACACCTTTTTCCAAAGGGAGAGGGTGTAACACCCCTCTCCCAAAGGAAATCATTTGTTCTGCCGTCTTGGGCTTGAGCTTCTCAAGCAACAGGAGGGCAGAAACCTGTCTCAGAGGTGGCAGCAGATGGGGCTGCCTGGAAAACTTCAGAAGGCGGCAATGGCAATACTGGGGGTCCTCTAAGGAGCCCCCAGAGTGCATGAAATCATACAACCAATGCTTGCAAAAGCCTTGGGGTATGTTGTCAACATGCTTGATACCAAAAATGACTATGTTCGGAGTTACCATTATGTAGCTGGACATATGTAGTGCCTATGTCCGGCACACGCATAAAATGGCGTCCCCGCACTCACGAAGTCCAGGAAAATGGTCCTGGAAGTTGTGAGGGCACCTCTGCTCCTGAAGGGTTGCACTCACACACAGGTACTTTGCACACTGCCCTCATGGCTGGATGGCCTGCCATAGGGGTGACTATTAAGTGTCCTGGTGCAGTGTAAAATGGCAATGAAAGGATGCTTGCTCCTTTTCACGCAGGCTGCAATGACAGTCCTGCAAACACTTTGCATGGGCTCCCTATGGTGGAAAAAATGTATGCTGCAGCCCAGAGGGATCCCCTAGAACCCCAATGCCCTGGGTACCTAAGCATCGTATACTAGGGACTTATAAGGTGGCACCAGAATAACAATTGTGGGTAGCTTTCTGGCGGCAATACAAATGTCAAGGTAACTCTTGTGATTAATGCTCCTGCTGCAGCGAGAGATCTGAGTTTAGTCAAGTGGCAGTTTTGACTCGCCATAATGTAGCGCAGAGGGTTAATGTGCCTGTTGAAAAGAACAGATCTGTATTTTATGGGGATAGCTGAGTAGATTAGAAAAGCCAGCAATTAGCAGCGATTTAAAACAAAAGCAATATATGCAGTGCTTAATTTGGAAATAAAAACGTGCCAGTGCCCAAGGCCCTCCTCCTTAACATGCGGCTGCTGCAATTAAATGTGCGAGCACGGAATACTGAGGCAGGTTAATCATGAAGCCATCTCGGGCCTCTTTAATCCATTTACAGCCAATCGCTGCCCCTTCAGCTCACTCTTGCAGCTTTCTGCTTTCTCCTATTGTGACGCTTTTTTGTTTTTCTTCCTCCGTCTTTCCCATATGTGTCTTTTTCTCGCAGTAAATGCTTGAGGCAGAAAAATAAGAGCCGGCCCTCAAAAATAAGTGCTGGTGCTCAGCACCGGAAACAACAAGCACAAATTAAGCACTGAGGGGCATATTTATACTTTTCGACGCTAAACTGCGCTAACGCAGTTTAGCGTGAAAAAAATTAGCGCCGTCTAACGCCATTCTGAAGCGCCATGCGGGCGCCGTATTTATTGAATGGCGTTAGCCGGCGCTAGCAGACCGGCGCTGCCTGGTGTGCGCGAAAAAAAAACACGTACACCAGGCAGCGCCGGCGTAGGGGAAAATGGCGTATGGGCGTCTTAAAATGGGGCAAGTCAGGTTGAGGCAAAAAAATCGTCTTAACCCGATTTGCGCCATTTTTTAACGACGCCCATCCCCCATTAACATGACTCCTGTCTTAATAAAGACAGGAGTCATGCCCCCTTGCCCAATGGCCATGCCCAGGGGACATGGGCATAGTGGCATGTAGGGGGGCACAAATCAGGCCCCCCTATGTCACAAAAAAAAAATATATATATATACTTACCTGAACTTACCTTAATGTCCCTGGGGTGGGTCCCTCCATCCTTGGGTGTCCTCCTGGGGTGGGCAAGGGTGGTCCCTGGGGGCAGGGGAGGGCAGCTGTGGGCTAATTTTGAGCCCACAGATCCCTTAACGCCTGCCCTGACCCAGGCGTTAAAAAAGAGGCGCAAATGCGAGGTTTTTTGCCCCGCCCACTCCCGGGCGTGATTTTTGCCCGGGAGTATAAATACGACGCATTTGCGTCGGAGTAATTTTTTTAGACGGGAACGCCTACCTTGCATCTCATTAACGCAAGGAAGGTGTTCACGCAAAAAAATGACGCTCAATCCTAAGACTTTGGCGCTAGACGCGTCTAACGCCAAAGTATAAATATGGCGTTAGTTTTGCGCCGAATTTGCGTCGAAAAAAACAACGCAAATTCGGCGCAAACGGAGTATAAATATGCCCCTGAATATATGTGAGAGCGGGGCTATGGAGAGATGAGGGGCTCTTTTGCTGGGTGGTAGCGATGGAATCCGAGGACAAGGGGCCGAAGGGCTCAAAAAAAGATTTGCCCTGGCTGTGTCCTTGTTGTTACTTTTGGGGCACCGACGACGCCCCACCCCGGGGTCTCACTACAAACGTGAGATGAAGATCCCCGGTAAATAATGAGTACTCCAACACCGTGAGTCATGCTCCTCCATATTTAAGGCACTATTGCAGCGCAAGCCTCGACCCATAGAATTTTGTTGTTGTTGTTTGAAGTTTCCCACCGAGGCAACGTGTCTATCTGTAGTCCTTGGAGACCCAGGAGTTACCCGTACCACTGGTTCAGTCCAGGAAACCTCACTTCCAAACTTTTAGAAACTCTGATTTATTGCCATCACTGGCAGCTACTTAAAATATGTTTTTAGAGATGGATCTCCACGTCCTGTCCCTCGGAGTCGTAATGTAGGAATGTTTCTGTGTCTCTGCACCCCAGCCATGTCTTTGCATTTGGATTCAGTTTGTGAGGCTGAACTCTCCAACTTGTAGTGTGAAACAGCGCCACCTGGTGATACATTGGTGTACTGCACACAATGCAGTCAATGGCCTGCGTGACTTCTCTGATAATCTGTGCTGCCTATTATCAAGGGACGTTAATGCAATTTTCAGGGTCATTATTCAGGGGCTGACAATGCTCATTAGGAGACCGCGGCAGGTCTAAAGGCGTCTGATGAACTGCCAGCTTTTAAATTAAAGCTTGTTTTGTTTTCGACGGTCGCTAAGTACCTGTCAGATCGTATCACACGCTTATTTCTCTGGGTTTGCGTGAGGGATTGGTGATTTCATGGTAATCTCGGAGAGTCTGCCAAGAATGGACAAAGATATCTGGCTGCAAAGGAGCGCCACGATCGGGCAGCTTGGCCCGTACTCACTGTGTGACGACTTCTTGACGTGACCTCGAGGATAGACACAAAATATACTGGAATATGGAGAACGAGTAAATAACCTTTGATTTGGTCAAAGCAAGCAGACCTTCTGGTTGCCCTTCTGACCCTTGCCCACCACACATCTTCAAGAACATTCTTTCATCTACTTCTGCTGCCACACCTGTAAGAAGAATCATCAACAACTCTTTAACTTCAGGAACTTTTCCTGCAGACCTGAAAAAGGCATACATACGTCCGTTATTAAAGAAAACAAACCTAGACCCGCATGGCCACAACAACTACAGACAAATCACAAATGGACCGTTCCTGGGCAAATTGATAGTGTAGAATTCGCCCAGATGTCACAATTCAGTGAAGACAATTCTATACTTTCAGACTTCCAAACTGGATTCCGCCCAGGAAGAAGCACTGAATCGGCACTCATAGCAATCTGGGATGATCTTAAAAACACAGTCGACCGAAATGGAGTTGCTGCACTACTTCTCTTGGACCTCTCAGCTGCCTTTGATACGGTTGACCATGACACCCTAATTCAAAGACTCCACGAAGCCGGCATACAAGGGATTGCTCTCGACTGGATTACTTCCTATCTTCAAAAAAGATCGAATATCATCCACTCGCCCCCCTTCTCGTCCGAACCCTACCTCACAAAAGCAGGGGTCCCCCAAGGGTCAATCATCTCACCTTTGCTTTTCTATATCTACATGATATCTTTACCAGAACTGATCAATGATTTCCATCTCACATGCTACAACTATGCAGATGACACACGAATACTACGTAAATTAGAATGCCCCAAAAACATGGAAAACTCACAAATCTTCAGTTGCCTCAGAGCCGTTGATCTTTGGATGACCTGAAGCCATCTCAAACGAAATACCTCCAAAACAGAAATACTCATATTTGGTGACTGGAAAAGTTATGACCCTCTGTGCGTCTGGCCTGACGATTTCGGACCACCTCCTCAATTATCCAAGGAAGTTAAAAACCTCGGAATCACCATGGATTCCAAGTTAAGTATGAATGCCCACGTGGACAAATTAGCACGAACAAGCTTCATCACCTTGAAGACTTTACGACGCATCTTCCCCCACCTCGGATTTCCACACAAGGTGCAAGTTACTATCTCGCTTGTACTATCCAAACTGGATTATGCCAATGGCCTCTACCATGGATCATCTCTATCTATTATGAAAAAACTACAACGTATCCAGAATTCCGCAGCCAGGCTACTATTTCATGTAAAGCCGCAAGCCCACATCTCCCCTTTTTTCTGATTATGTGTATATTTCTAGTTATGTATAGTTCTTTAGAAAATATGTATCGCTGCTATGTCATAACAATAAAATACACACACTCTTTAAACCCGTTTGACTAAGTATATTTACCATGGTTCTAATTATGTATTGTATGTGCATATGGGTGTGTATTCATGTGTGTTTGTATGTGTGTGTGTATGTGTGTATGTATATATATGTATGTATGTATGTGTATATGTTGTTTCTGTGCTTGGCATGTTCGTGGGTCATTGCATGGCTCCTGGGTGGGTTGTTATACTAGATATCTATGATTTCCTACTCTCATCTTATCACACTTATCTACCCATCATCATATGTCATGTCTCTATCAAACTATCCTCCATTCCCACTCTGACTCATCCCAAATCCTTTCTACTACTTTCATCTCCTAAATAACTCTGCCTAAGCTCTTCCCTCCGCTTCCACATCTAACTCACCAAACCTCACTCTACTACCGTGACCTCCCACACAACCCTACTAAATTCTCCCTCATTTATCTCACCCTGCTACTATGCACTCCCTAACCCTTCCACAGACTCTTCCCTCCTCCACCCCCCTTTACTCATCCTAAGCCTTTGGGTTGAGTAAATGAAGGATATACTTCCAATTAACACTTCTGGATTTCTTTCCTCCTCCACCCCTCCATTACTCCAGTCAATCTAACTAACAAACTCTCATATCCGCGGCTCAAATTAACTCATAATAATACTAAAACTGTACTCATTATTTCCCGATACTAATCCATCACTAATTCTTGTTAGGTTCCAGAGTAGCTTGCTACTCACCGAAAAGTGCTTCGACGCCTCGCTCAGGTCGCTCGGGTAGTAAGCGCTATATAAATACTATTACAATACAATACAATACACTACAATAACCTCGGTGTCACTACTGGGTAATGTTGCCCGTACAAATCATGTGATTACATCTGATCTGGGGCACGAGACAACATAAGATACATTGAATAATTGGAGGATAAAGGAATTATCTCTTCCCTGAAGAAGTCCTTTTCATGGGACGAAACGCGTTGACTGTTTCCAGTGTAAATGTGTGATGATATTACGAAGAAAAAATAAAAGACAACTTTGACAGTTCGTATATGTATTTAACTGGGACTCTTCAGCGTTATTTTATATGTGGTGCACTTCTCCATTATCTATTGATGCATAGGAAGATAGCCATTTACAGGACTACTGCCATAGCCCAACGCAAGAAGCCTGAGATTCACTAACACTTTCCCACCAGCTTTGCATCACAGGAAGCATGCCGAGCTCAGCGCCCTACTGAAGAAACCAACAGCGGACCCCACCGCCCCATCTCGCTCCTCCCTTTTTCTGCCAAAGTCATCGAGAAGATCGTCAACAAACAGCTTGCCGCCTTCCTTGAGACTAACGGATCCCTCGACCCCTCGCAGTCCGGTTTCAGAGCCAACCACAGCACCGAGACTGCCCTCATCACAGCCACCGACGACATCCGAGCCCTGCTCGACAACAGGGAAACAGCGGCACTCATCCTCCTGGACCTCTCTGCAGCGTTCGACACTGTCTGCCACCACACCCTAGTCCAACGCCTCCGCAACACCGGCATCCAAGAGAAGGCACTGGAGTGGATCATCTAGTTCCTCGCCGGAAGAACACAGAGAGTCCGCCTCCCCCCATTTCGATCCGAGGCCACCGAAGTCATCTGCGGCGTCCCGCAAGGTTCATCACTCAGCCCCACCCTCTTCAACGTCTACATGAGACCTCTTGCTGCCATCGCACGCCAACACAACCTCAACATCATCTCCTACGCCGACAACACCCAACTGATCCTCTCCCTCACCAGAGACCCCGACACCGCCAGAACCAGCCTACACGAAGGGATGAAAGACATCGCTGAGTGGATGAAGAACAGCCGCCTGAAACTGAACTCAGACAAGACAGAAGTCCTCATCCTAGGACCATCGCCCGCCGCCTGGGACGACTCCTGGTGGCCCCCAGCCCTGATCACCGCTCCCAAGCCAACAGACCACGCACGCAACCTGGGCTTCATCCTGGACTCCTCCCTCTCGATGACCAGACAAGTCAACGCTGTCTCCTCATCATGCTTTCACACCCTTCGCATGCTCCGCAAGATCCCTCCAACAGTGCCTCTCATCTCTCCATAGTCCCTCTCTTAGATACATTTCATTTTTTTTTATAGCGCTACTCTCATTCACTCACGGTTAGGGCCTCATTTACAACCCTTTGGTACAGGGCAGCGCCACAAGGTTGCTTGCTGCACTGCCTTGCGTCGAAAGGGCAGGAATGCACTGTATTAATGTCATACGGCACATTCTTATCCTTTCTGCCTATGCCGGTGCACAAATTGATGCCTAGAGCCAATGCAGGCAATCTTGCACAATGGTGCAAAGGTGTCTAAGTTTTTGGCACGATTGTTCTATGCAAGAAGGGACACCTTCCTGCACAAAACAATCTATGGAGGCATTTTCCTCTTTCTATGTGTACTGCAGAATGCAGCACACATAGAAACAGGAAAAAACGAGGAGAAATAAAGTTATTTCTCCTCGTTACGGCTCACCTGGGGAAGAGGACAGTTCTGAAGGATTCCCAGGATACCCCCCACCGCAATGCCCATGGAGCGCCTCCTTAACAGAGAGTAAGGCAATGCAGCAGTTTACAGTGCTTTACTCCATATGTATGAGGTTATGCAAAGCCAGGCAGGGTGGCCTTGCATTGCCTCGTGGATATGATTGAGAGTCCTGCACCACCGGCGATGCGGCTTCTTCTAGATGAGGCCTTTATTTCTGTGACCTGCATGATGCAGGCAGCAGACACATTAACCCTCTGCACTACTTTATGATGTGACAAAACTACTACGAAACAAAACTCAGATCTCTCCAGCAGAAATATTAAACACCAGCGTTATCTTAAGAGTTCTTTGTTACCTGAAAACTGCTAGACATGCAAGGAACTCTGCAGCACATGAATTTCATATTCCCCACAAATCTCAATATGGGGGGTACCCCAATTAGGGCACCTCCATCTGACGGGGCCCCAAGTGGGTGAATTAGAAAAGCCAGTGGAAATAGATGAGATACATTTTGCAACCCAACAAATGGCTCGAGGGAAGACGCCAGGTACTGATGGGTTCCCAGTAGAATATTATGCCACTTTGAGGGATATCCTTGCACCACGGCTACTGGACATGTCCACCAGCGAGGGGAACTACCTGGTTC